>NC_053390.1:567283493-567885604 GCF_905171765.1 Bufo bufo
TATTAGATAGATAGATAGATAGATAGATAATAGATAGATAGATAGATAGATCAGTAGATAGATAGATAGATAGATAATATATAGATAGATAGATAATAGATAGATAGATATTAGATAGATAGATAGATATTAGATAGATAGATAGATAATAGATAGATAATAGATAGATAATAGATATATAGACACTCTTAAACAATGCAGTTAAGCTTCTCTCCTTTAAGTGCCAGTGTCTGCCTTCTTGTCCTGCCATATCTTAGCTGCCGCTTCTCCCTTTACAGCCGAGCCAGTGCAAAGTGTCAGGAAATCTGCATGGGATGTGCAGTCATTTATCAGTTATCTACTTGTGTGCTTTTTTAATAGTTCTATTGTCTTCTCTAAAATCACAATTACTAGACTAGGAAAGGGACCAGTAGAGACCAAACAGAAATGCCAAAGAGAAAACAGCAGCATGCGCTGTATTGTATAAGTGCCGCATGCACGGCATCAGCTAGAATACTTAATCACTTTGGTAACCCTTGAAATGACAGTTCTGATCTTGTCATCAGCAAAAAGGCATATTTCTCCCAGAGATCAAAAAGCAGGATTAGGTACTTGGCCTAGTTTTGCGCGCAGCAACATTAATCAGTTAGTAGTACTTTATCTAATTTATTGTTCCTCTTACAGTCTTGTGTTTTTATACTGTCACATTATGTATAACTGTAATACAATGCTATCAATCTCTCACTGAAAGCCGAGTACAGCTTCATTCCCTCTGTATGTGAGTGGATGTGTTCAAATAAAATCGCAATAACGGTATCAGAGCTCATCCTAAACATAGGTAGTACAACATCTCTCACAAAAGTTTAAAATGATTGCTAGGGAAGCAAGAGTAGATCTTCCAGCACTGTTAAGGAGATAAAGGACTCTCAGCATAAAATTACATGCCTGAAAGTCATACTGAAACATATTTGACAACTCTCTGTCATTTTTTTTCTGAGTTTTACAAAAACACTTCTGAAAATATATTTTGATGCCTTTTCTGATCATTGAAGAGATTAGAATCTTAACCGTTTTTGCAGATGACTTTGTTTTAAGAATATGATGGAATTAAAGTAATATTGTTTGTTTTTCTGCATGTTTGAATATATTCATTTACCTATTGTAATTCAATAATCACGTCTACATATGTCTCCAAGATGATTTAAGGTGGTATTCTAAAAATGTTGACATTCCTTTAAGTGGAATACATCATAAGCCCTATAAAACCCACCAATGTTATATAATTTTACTGTCCTCATTCTGACTTGTGTTTCTAGGAATAATACGCCCACCCTATGCACATTTTGTAACATTAAAAACTGCAAGATGCTGCTCCAAATATTTTCAACTTTAAATACTATACTCATTATTTACACCCTTGCACCCCTGAGATGTACTGCATCAGGCCTCAATTTTTTTTAAAAAACAATGGTAGCATCAAAGTTTAATAGGGTATTGTAGATTGCTTAGAGACATTACATGTATGTCAGCTGAACTCGCCAATCATCTATAGGAGTGTAACTAAGCACAATAATGTCATTCATGTTTGTAGACTGGATAATAAGTGGCCATTTAAAAAAAAAAAAAAAGGATGGAGGAGCCCATTAACAAACATAAAAATGGGCCTCCAGACAATGTGTTTTTTTTTTAAATGGCTACTTACTGTAGTTCCTAGTTGTTGACATGTCAATGTCTTTGGAGAAGGTCTTTGCAGGTTCACGCTACTCTGAAAGCAGAAAAATATTCTACAGTTTTCAAACCAGCACCTGGATCTGAAAGCTTTTGTAATTGCATATATTTAAAAGTTTTGTTTAGCCAATGAGTTATTCAATAAAATGTCTCTGTACAGCGCCACCTGCTGTTTATTCTTTTTCTTATTTCTTTGTCCTGCTCACTGAGATGGCCGCACATGCTCAGTTTCATCCTTCAACTCCCTCCTGAGCTATGATAGGGAGAGCTGAGACACGCCCCCTTAGCTGCAGCAATAAAGACACTCCCCTGAGCTTCCAGCTTGATATAAATAAGCAGAGAAATGAATGAGGAGATCTCTGGATCCATGTGAGGTACAGGGCTGGTTCTAGCTTTTTTAGAAAGAGGTTGTCATGTACTATATGATGGATTTTCATTTTTTACATTAATTATGGGATAACCCCTTTAAGGAAAGGGGTGAATCAAAGTTGGGGCCCATAGAAGCCCCATAGGCTGCTTCTACAGTACTTCTGTGGTAATTCAATATAATTATCCCAATGATATAAGGAAAGTCCATTCCAGACCTATCATTTATCTCACTGAAAGTGAACGTTACTGTCAGTTCTGTCTGATTTCTGATTAAATGGAATGGCATAGTAAGGATCATTAAGCATACTGTACTCCTATGTAATTTTCAAAGCTCAGATCAATTCAAGAGCAAAGAGGATTGTAGTATTATATTCAGAGGAATACTGGAGCAAATCTTTAGAATGACAGTGACAATGATGATTTACAGAAAAGTAGACTCCCTGCATGGCTAACTGAGTTTCCCCAGATTATCAGTCGATGTCCTGTACAGTGCTGAATTGTCATTATACATTGCACATGGACAGGCAAAGCCTTAATAGAATATTACAGCATTTGTCAAATTAATTTCTAACTGACTACTTTGCTTAATAAAACATTTATCTTTACTATATGTCGAAAGAATACAGAAACCGACAAAATACTATAGGTATGTACAGAAATTTTCCACAACTGTAACTAGCTGTTGTAAAGAAAGATAATAGGGACAAAGTAAACCAAGTTAAGCTGGTCATACACAGTAAAGGTGTAGTGGCTGAAATCACCAATTTTGGCAGGTTTGGCTGACCATCTAATGTATGTGTCCTTCTGCCATTCCCCCAACGGCTAATGTTGGGGGTATAAGGATCAGGCAGGTTGCATTCAATTGCCTGATTATTTTGGAGATCAAGCAGCATCTGTAGTTTTCTTCTCCATCCCCATTCACCACATACAATGCATTGAGAAAGTCTTCACACCCTTTCAATCTTTTCACATTTTGCTTTGTTGCGGCCTTGTACTAAAATTTTTAAAAAAATCTTCTCCCCCCCACTGATCTACACTCGTTACCACTTTGATTTCTTAACAAGAAGTACGAGGAAATCCTGCTTTGCCGCAAATTAAATTTTTGTTGAAATTCCGATTAAAGTCCACTTCAGATACTTTGATTCACTCAACACTAGTGCTTAGAGGTATTAGATGTATGTCAAATGAACCTGTCAATCATCTAATATATACAGGTGCCTCATGGCTCTGCCCGACAGTAGATGCCAAAGAACCTACCAATTGCTGATACTTGGGAAAGTATGACTTTTTCTACTTTCTCTTTCTACCGAGAACACTTGTCAGGCATGCGTATGTGGAGATCGGAAGTCATAGCTTTTGGTCTTATATGTATGTCTGTCCTAAGTCAACAAATTCACTGGTTTATTGTATATACAGTGATAACAAAAGTGGGCCTCATGACAAAGCTAAAAATCGTCTTGCATTACACTGCGCAACAATGATTTTTGCTACTGAGAGAAAAACATGTGATTTATACTAAAATGAGCGCACTGATTCCAAATATGAACTCGGAATTTGCCTGACACGTCTAGATTTTAAGTTATGCATGCAAAGCCTATTCAGTTATAATATTCAATGCATTATATTGGAAATATTGCAATGGACATGTCCAGACCTGTCCGGACGCACTCAGGCTGATGTCAGCAGTAAGTATATAAGGCAAGCTGGACAGATTTTGATAAAGTGATCTGTTATAGTGCTATCAGTTTTGAAACTTAAGATGGATAAACGCAAATGTGTTAACGATCCAGACAATTTCTGCTACATATGTGGCAAATACACTACTTATGAACAGCGGAAGAATCTGACAAAGTGAGTGCGTCTTGCAGCTTGGGATGCATTTGTGCTAGTAGTGCAGAACTTCCTTGGAACAGACGAGCTGCAAACTATGCTGAATTAATAGACAACATGCTTACAGCATATGAACAACTTGGCTGCTGAATGTCATTGAAAATTCATTTCTTACATTCCCATCTTGACTTTTTCCCACCCAATTTGGAACACGTAAGTGACAAACATGGAGAGCGGTTCCATAACGATATTTCTACAATGGAGAACAGGTATCAAGGCTGCTGGAATCCCAACATGATGGGGAACAACTGCTGGTTTTTGCCAAGGGAAAATATGACCGTTCACAAACGCAAAAGCAGATGCCTGAAGCACTTTTAACAGTACTGGGCCTTGCTCAAGTAAGACTTCTAAACTGAAAAACTAGACTTTTTGAAATTTTGTTATTCCATTACACTTTCCTACACTGTTTACTACGCAAACTTTGATGTAGATCAGGTAATTGTTGGAGTAAAACTTGTTCTGTTCAAAATTATTCAATGCTTTCCAAGTGCTTAATTCATTTAGGCACACTTATGCATAGCAAAATTTTGTGACGTGTTACAACAATTCTGACTTCGGATGTATAATCTGCACACTCGATTTAGTATAGGACAAATGTTTTTTTCCCAGTAGTAGACAAAAAGTTTTATTTTTTGTTGTGTCGGGTTATGGTGCTGGTCTTGCAACCCAGACAGACAAGTCTGATGTTTGTTCCTCCTTCATCTTCCTACCCTTTGATTTCTAGAAATGCAGTTCTTCTCTAGAGAAGTCCCAGATCACCCAGTAACAACGGGGGTGGGTTGAAACAGGGCTTTGCCTTGTCTCTCTAGGGGCCCCATGGCAGCATCATGGCCTGCCCTTGTACATGTACGAGAACGAGAACAATGTAACTTTTAAATGTTACTTGTTCATAAACCACAAAGACATAATGATGATTTGCTAGCAAGCCACAAAAGTTCTATGTTGAACTGACTAGACTTCAGTATATTCACTTTACGGGTCTGCTGCAGACAGTATCCATATTTTAAAATACCACCTGAAACTGCTGAAAACGGAATTGAAACAACATATTTCTCTTTGCTTTCAAGGCATAGAAATGATGGAGATCCCAGAATGCCTTGCCATGTGGCAGCATTCATAAAAGTGAATGGCCTATCACTCACGGCTAAACGTTCATATGTCAAACAAGGTGCTCTGCAGATCATTGGAAGAAATCTCAGCAAAGGCAAGCTGTACTGAAGGGCTTTAAAAAGTGCCATAAAGGTTCACTAAAAGAAATAACATGAAATCTGATATTTATGGAAATAACAAAGCATGATAGAACAGAAAGTCATAAAAAAACAAACTACAGGAACAAGAATGAAACAGCCGGCAACAGAGCCTGGGTTTCTTTCTTCTTAATTATCTCCTTACAGTTTTGCTAAACTGCACAGAAATTATATATTACTTATATACATTTGCATTATTGCATTTAATTTTCCTTTACAAAGTGCAATAGAAAACCTATGAAAAGAGATAAAACAAAATAGCATTGCTCTGTCTGGATCCTGTTCAAATATTTGTAAGTGTCTGATTCAATTTTCTAAAGGTTGCTTCTAAATATAAAGGTTAGCCGTATTATAGCATCATCTATGGTTTCTTTCCATTTACATATTCTAGCTGGACGCTAATCATCTATGGCAGCTTAACAGCAGCAGGTGGGCTTCTGGGTAATAAAGCTGAAAAACTAAGTCAGGACTTCATAAATTAGTTGCAACATTTTTTCAAACTTTATGAAATCGTTTAAAGACGCCTCATTTCAACACCTAATCCTTTCACCAAACCAGGACTGTATGTTGGAAGGGCTGAAGGGAGGGTAGTGATGTTATTTACATAGGACAGTATATAAATACTGGGTGCACTGTAGGGGTATCATAAATCCAGGGGACATTAGGCATTCTAAATACTACTGGGGGCTCTATAGGAGGGACATATAGATTTCTATATATTTCTACTGGGGGCTCTGTGAGGGTATTATTAATACTGGAGGTCTCTTCTACTAATGGGGGCACTCTTGGGGAGCATTATCACAGTTGGGGGCACTGTAGGGGGCAGGATTACTAATGGGGCATTCTAGAAGGAAATTACTATTATTGGGACTATATGGAGCACTATTAATATGGGGGCACTAATATTTCTTCAGGATAGTATTTGGGGGTATTGGGGAGCACAGCGAGCAGCAGAATAATACTGTGGGGACTCCAGGTTGGGGGATGATGATGGAAATGTGAGGAAGCTAAGATGTCTGTGTGTCACACTCTGCAGAGACGAGGCGTGGCTGAGAGAAGTTATACGAACCTAATAGAGAAGATGACGACAGAGAAGATCTACATCAGAGGAGATGTCACCTGGAGGCACTGGATGTGTCAGGTATGTGCTGCTGTATAGCAAGTGCAGCAAAATGCGGTGTGTGGGGGGAGTGGGGGGGGGGACTTAGAGAACTGGGCCATATTCATTTGGGCTTGGGCCCCAGATCTTTTGAGACTCTAGCAACGCCCCTGGGGTCACCAGAACCTCTCAGGACCAAATACATTCTTCTTAACGGCAGTACAGCAAGAGAGTAGTGCCTAACATAGGACTTCAGGTAATTACGTTATTTGTACTCAGAGAGCTATCACTGTGTTATCTGTGGTGTTACATAGGACTGCAGATACCATGCACTACATTATTTGTACTTAGGGCTAACACTGTATTATCTGTGGTGTTACATAGGACTGCAGGTGACATCTACTACATTATCTGTACTCAGATATCACTGTGCCATCTGTAGTGATCCATAGGACTGCAAGGAACATCTTCTACATTATCTGTACTCAGATACCACTGTGTTATCTATAATGTTACATAGGACTGCAGGTGACATCTACTACATTATCTGTACTCAGATATCACTGTGCTATCTGTAATGTTACATAGGACTGCAGGTGATATCTACTACATTATCTGTGCTCAGAAAGTCATCACTGTGTTATCTGTGGTGTTAAAATGGACTGCAGGCGACATCTACTACATTATCTGTACTCAGATATCACTGTGCTATCTGTAATGTTACATAGGACTGCAGGTGACATCTACTACATTATCTGTACTCAGAGAGATATAACTGTGTTATCTGTGGTGTTAAAATGGACTGCAGATGACATCTACTACATTATCTGTACTCAGAGCTATCACTGTGTTATATGTGGTGTTACATAGGACTGCAGGTGACATCTGCATTATCTGTACTCAGAGCTATCACTGTGTTATCTGTGGTGTTACATAGGACTGCAGGTGACATCTACATTATCTGTACTCAGAGCTATCACTGTGTTATCTGTGGTGTTACATAGGACTGCAGGTGACATCTACATTATCTGTACTCAGAGCTATCACTGTGTTATCTGTGGTGTTACATAGGACTGCAGATACCATGCACTACATTATTTGTACTCAGAGCTGTCACTGTGATATCTGTGGTATTACATAGGGCTGCAGGTGACATCTACTACATTATCTGTACTCAGATATTACTATGCTATCTGTAGTGTTACATAGGACTGCAGGTAATGTCTCCCCCTTTCACCACTTCCGCTGCATTGTTACAGTATGTCCCTCAACTTATCATCTTGCTGCACAACACATCAGTTTCCTCTGGAATTTATGTCGTAGTTGTTTAATTACTGGGGGCCCAGTGCCGCTGCTAATCATCGCCCTGAAGGGGCACATGGCGTTTCTGCCAGTTCTGCTTCCCCCTCATCCACGTACATTTGGCTGTATCTGCTCTTTTCACTTAAACAGGACATGATGCAACATTTGGCACAGCTGTCAAAGATGTTTAAAAAAAATGGGGTGCATGACTTGCAGGATCAATCCACATCGCAGTCTAAATTATGCTGTGAATTTTATTCAACAAATATGGATGAGAGTTTTTTTTTTAAATGGGGTTCTGCACTTTGTTTAAACTGATGATCGATCCTCTGGATAGATCATCAGCATCTGATCGGCGGGGGTCCGACACCCAGGACCCATGCCGATCAGCTGTTTGAGAAGGCAGCGGCGCTCCAGCAGCCCCGCGGCCTTCTCACTGTTTACTGCCGGCCCAGTGACGTCACGACTTGTATCAACTGGCCTGGGCGGGGCTAAGCTCCATTCAAGTGAAGGTAAGTTGGTACAATTCGTGACGTCACGGAGCCAGTGAGTAACCAGTGAGAAGGCCGTGGAGCTGCTGGAGCGCCGCTGCCTTCTCAAACAACTGATCAGCGGGGGTCCTGGGTGTCGGACTCCCACCGATCAGAAGCTGATGATCTATCCAGAGGATAAATCATCAGTTTAAACAAAGTGCAGAACCCCATTAAATGGTACCAAAATACTGGGGATTGCTACCAAAGATGTATGCAGCGTTTATGTACCATGTGAACATACCCTAATATTTCCATATAGCTATAGGGTGGCCCTGCAGAATCATTGCTTCTGTGGGCCCTAAGCAGCACAGTCCGACACTGGATAGGTAGTTTGATAGATCGATAGATAGAAAGATAGATAGATAGATAGATAGATAGATAGGAGATAAATAGATAATAGATAGATAGATAGATAGATAGATAGATAGATAGATAGATAGATAGGAGATAAATAGATAATAGATAGATAGATAGATAGATAGATAGATAATAAATAGATAGATAGATAGATATGAGATAGATAGATAGATAGATAGATAGATAATAGATAGATAGATAGATAGATAATAGATAGATAGATAATAGATGGATAGATAGATAGATAGATAGATAGATAGATAGATAGATAGATAGATAGATATGAGATAGATAGATAATAGATAATAGATAGATAGATAGATAGATAATAGATAGATAATAGATAGATAGATAGATAATAGATAGATAGATAGATAGATAGATAGATAGATAGATAGATAATAGATAGATAGATAGATAGATAGATAGATAGATAGAAAAATAGATAGATATGAGATAGATAGATAGATAGATAGATAGATAGATAGACAGATAGATAGATAATGATAGATAGATAGATAGATAGATAGATAGATAGATAGATAGATAATGATAGATAGATAGATAGATAGATAGATAGATAGATAGACAGATAGATAGACAGATAGATAGATAGATAGATAGATAATGATAGATAGATAGATAGATAGATAATGATAGATAGATAGATAGATAGATAGATAGATAGACAGATAGATAGACAGATAGATAGATAGATAGATAGATAATGATAGATAGATAGATAGATAGATAGATAGATAATGAATGCCACCACTACGCTTCAATGTTTACCCTCCTCTCAATAACTATTCATTTCTACATGCTTTACAATCTGCAGTCCTCCTGATCTTACATTTTTTGCATAGCTATTTGGGTTTTGTTTGACTTTTATAATTGCTATGCAGATCCCTAAAGCTTTCTACAACATGGCATTTTCTTTCCTACTTTCTTTCCTACTTTCTTTTTTTAAAGAAGTTTGTCTCCAGGTTAGGAAATTTTAGAGAACTCCTTATGCACTAGAATTGTACTGTAGATATGGTAAATATGTAAATTTTTAATATAAGGCATGTTTGCGCCTGCTAGTCCCCATTTGCATATACAGTAGTGTGGCAGCAATCTGCCTTTTCTTCAGTGTATCATGCTGTTCTTTTGCATATTCCCTAACATGTCAGGAATGCTCTGGCCCTAGAATAATACATTTGACTTTCCTACAGGCTGAATGAGTGTAAGCAATGAAAAGCCACATATGCACAAGGACTTCATTTCCCTGCAGAGCAGTGTGAGGTTTGCAATCCATAGCTCTAACACATGAAATATTAAGAACCAATTTTCAGCTGCACCTCTGTCACTTCCATTATCATTCTACACATCCCGAGGTGATAATGGACTCTGGAAGTTGTAGCTTCCATCCATCTCGCACCACTTGGGGGTTTGACTTGAGGATACGTCTGCACAGATGGGTGGTCCTATATAACAAGAGGAAGCCCCCAGAATGTCACTGAGACATTAGTTATCTATTGTAGAGGAGCTTTAATTTCTAGATATACAAAGAAAATCTATTTTCCATTGTATTTTACTAGGAATGTCATGTTTGATTTTCTCTGGATGGTAATGGAAAGAAGTAGCTAAATATAACAATCACAAGTAGCAAAAGGCATCTAGTGTATGGAAAATGATATTGTGGAAAGTAGGCATGAAGATTCATTATACATTTATACTTTCCGTCCTTTCAGGATGACAAACTGTTGTTAGAGAATAGACAGTGATCATATGGTTATGTGACCTGGAACATAAATCAATAATGCTAGAAAAAAATTCCAACTATTGATTTCTCAATTACCAAGTACTCAACCAACATATGGAAGTGGAGCCTGGCTGTAAACTGGGTGATTACAGTACTTCTGTATATAAGTTGTATATAAATTGGGTTCTGGGAAATAATTGTCCACAAATATATCTATCCTAGGCTATGGTAATAGTAGCATTATGACTTCAGTCAAAGCCCCGACAGCTATGTCAGATCCACTTTCTAACAGATACTGACAAACCTCAACCAACCTCATTCATTTTAATGCAGTCCACGATCAGCAGGATTCTGGACTATTTATTACAGTGTTACATGCCTAGTAGTGCACATAAGGAGTCCATATAACTATTATTTACTTTTCTACTGCTCCACTGAAATATACAGTCAGGACTGCTGTGCCATGCTTATATTATGTAGAGGACTCAAGAGTATGCACAGCAGTCCTGACAATGTATTTCAACGCAGCTCTCAGCACTGACTGCAGGGGAATGGGGGAAATTTGAATGTCTCAACAGAAATTGAGACTCATCAGACCAGGCAACATTTTTCCAGTCTTCAACAGTCCAATTTTGTGAGCTCGTGCAAATTGTAGCCTCTTTTTCCTATTTGTAGTGGAGATGAGTGGTACCCGGTGGGGTCTTCTGCTGTTGTAGCCCATCCGCCTCAAGGTTGTGCGTGTTGTGGCTTCACAAATGCTTTGCTGCATACCTCGGTTGTAACGAGTGGTTATTTCAGTCAACGTTGCTCTTCTATCAGCTTGAATCAGTCGGCCCATTCTCCTCTGACCTCTAGCATCCACAAGGCATTTTTGCCCACAGGACTGCCGCATACTGGATGTTTTTCCCTTTTCACACCATTCTTTGTAAACCCTAGAAATGGTTGTGCGTGAAAATCACAGTAACTGAGCAGATTGTGAAATACTCAGACCGGCCCATCTGGCACCAACAACCATGCCACGCTCAAAATTGCTTAAATCACCTTTCTTTCCCATTCTGACATTCAGTTTGGAGTTCAGGAGATTGTCTTGACCAGGACCACACCCCTAAATGCATTGAAGCAACTGCCATGTGATTGGTTGACTAGATAATTGCATTAATGAGAAATAGAACAGGTGTTCCTAATAATTCTTTAGGTGAGTGTATATACTGTATTGTGTATAACACCTGTTGCCTGTGCAATAGGTTTTAATAGATCTGCCAGGTCACTCTGGTCTGCTTCACCCTTTAAAAGAGCTACATTTGTTTGTCTCTGACCAAGTCTGTCTGTCTGCGTGCCATCTGACCTTTTTTTGTGCTTGTTGCTCTGAACTGTTCATCGGTCCTGATGTGTGCCTATTACCATGATTTGTTTGTCTGCATGTGCTAGGTCTTCTGCCTGCTGCCTGGATTCTGATTCTGTGCTGTCTACCCTAACCCTGGGACTGTTTCTAGGATTTGCATGTACTCTGTCTGCCTGACCTCATCCTGGTTCTGTCTGTGTGTTTTGCCTGAGTGTCTTTGACCTGTATGTCAGCTGCCAACTATACTGTGTCTATTCCAAGTGGTGGCAGCCTTATGGCTCCCATGCAACAAAGACCAGATCCCTATATAGGGGTTAAAGGGTGAAATCCAGGGGAATGCCAGGACAACACCCTCAGGAATAGCCCAAACCTGGTTAATTGGCACAGTGGTTCCAGAACCATTGTCTGTAATAGGTAAATATGGAAGTAACACCAATCTCCTTTGTGTAACCTTCAAGTATATACATAGAGAATTTGAAAATGAAGGGGGTGTTGTATTTGAATAAATGATGGACATATTTACTTGTCACTTCCTATCTTTGTTATTTGAATGAAAGAAACTTGATTACCAAGACATTAAATAGAAATTCATCTGTTAAAATATTAATATTATAATGTGCATATTTATAATGCCAAACCATGTTGAATGACCCCTACATGCCCTTCTTCACTCTGAAAAATCCCCTCGGAATGAATCTCTTATTTATTTAGATTACATTTAGTGAAAACATTCATTTTATGCTCATATTCTAAAGACAAATACAATGTTTAATGAAATATATAAAAAAGGGCGAGCCATGTTTAGAGGAATCACAATATCTTTAGTTCAAAAGGTTGTCTGACTCTTGCCACATTTCAACAAGTACTAATTTTGCATGTGCCTGTCTCCTCGCAAAATTTCATTTCTATGAATTTTTAATGACACAAAGTAATTTTTCAAGGTCACTGGCAGAGCAAGTAGTTATTCAGACATTAAATTTGTTCACAGTTTCTTGGCAGCTGGGCTGGAAAGCAAGCAAGAGGGGGTAAAACTCCAGTGATGAGTGCGGGAAATCAAAAGAGAATGAAGAGAAGCAGAAAGGAAAAAAAAAAAAAGATTTCCTATACAAATGACTTGGGAAAAATTGTTAAAAGAAAATCCCAGTGGTCGACCAATAGGCAGTTCATAGCATGGAATTTTAAATTCAGCTTTGTTCTCTGAGTTTTCTTGTTGTCGACCAGAGCGAACCCCCTTTTGCTCCAATGAATACATTTGTCTATTTGCATAATACAGTTTTTAACAAAAGACCTTCACACATTTGTGTCAACCAACTAATTCGAAGAAAGTAACTCTAAAAAATACGCAACAAAAAGTCAATATTCTGTTTATCTACCAATATAAGAAATCCACATGTTGGTATTGTGTGTGTACAATGTTTTACTGGTAGTACAGAATTTACAGGGTATTTATTTCATGTCCCCTTCCTCGCTTTGCCATTGCCTAATCCTGTCAATCAAAGCAGGGAGGGATGTCTGGCCACAGAAATAGGTGTAGATTGGGTGCCACAAGAGCAATTATAACAACCTTGTTGCTCCAAAGGCCTAATTTGCATATTAAAGAGGACCTTTCACCGCTCTTGACATGCCTATTTTAATAGCTTCATGCATTCCCCATGTAATAATTCTTTAACATCTATTCTTATGGCTCTAGGTTGTGCCATTCCTTTATTATTTGCACTAGAAGTTATGAATGAATTGCTAGCAGTCTGCAGTAAGAGTATATAGGGGAGTTAACCAGTTCGAGGTGTGTACCTGCACAGTCTAACCCTATCCAATCACTGCTGCCATTGTCAGACTGTGCAGGTACACACCCCCAACTGGTTACCTCCCCTCTGTACCCTTACTAAAGACTGCTAGCAATTCATTCATAACTTCTAGTAGAAATAATAAAGGAATGGCACAACATTCAGACATACAAATAGAGGCTCCAGAATTGTTATTACATGGGGAATGCATTAAGCTATTAAAACAGAAATGTGAGGAGTGGTGACAGGTCCTCTTTAAGAAAAAGTATCAGAGCTTGGGAACAGAGCCTCGGATCAGCAAAAGAAAAGCAATCAGGTGAACCACAGCTACGTGTCTGTGCAAACAGTTGCTGGTGATAGATTCCCTTTAAATTACATGCCTAATTAAAAATACAGTAAACTAAAATGAAATGAAATGCATACAAGTCTGTCTACTTGTGTCTACAAAGCTGAATAATGTGAATTTATTCTGCATATGTTAAAAAAGGATTAAGAGTTTAAAAAAAATGTATGAAAAACATACACATGAAATTCCACAGAGGTAAGTATACTGTCTTGTCAAGGTTGTCATCTACTGAGATATGCGCCATATAACAATCAGCTTTCTTATTTACATTTCATTCCTTTTCTTAAAGGGAACCTGTCATGTGGATATTTGATTATAATCTAACTAATTATATACAATCATTAACTACTAAAAAGTGCCTTAGATGTATTCACTTACTGGTGTGACAGGTGGTTATCTCATAATATACACACAAAGATGCCGCATGCCGTATGCTAATGAGCTGATTTGAGTCCGGCGTGATGTCATTGAGTCCAGCGTATATTTAATTCAGAGCTATAGCCACTCCCCTGCCCACCTGCTGCTGGTTCATATAGAAACAAACTGTCATTCAGCAGCAGGTGGGCGGGGAGAGTCAGGAGCTCATGAATATTTAGGACTCATCATTATCAGCTGGAGCTTTTCAATACAAGATGTTGGCAGATTGACTGGGTCAATTAAAGAAAGTGACCCAGCATTGTGCTAAGAGAATCAATCACTTATTTATGTTGCCCTTAGTTAGGACACCATAAAACTGGTGACAGGTATAGCATGATAATATATGCTTTGAAAAACCTCACGACTACAACATTGCAAATCCTGTTACTTCACTACAAAACCTGTCTTTATCACAAAATGTTTGGCAATGTTTACCGGGCACAAAATCCTTAGACCGATTCTGATATCATTTATCAGGGTACCAAAGGGAAACTGGAGTAGAGTCAAAAATATATGTACTGTCTTCAACATGGTCCTTCCAGGTTATATCACACAACTTTGGCATAAAATATTTGTTGCCTTCTCCTAAATGTATAAGGCTGTTTCGATGTAGATGACTGAAGTCCATTCCGGTTTAACATATCGGTACGGCATGTTTCCCGAGTCCTTAAGGACACATGACGTACCGGTACGTCATGTGTTGTTCCGATCACTGCCGCCCGGCCGGCGGTGATCGGAACAAGGTGCCTGCTCAAATCATTGAGCAGGCACCTAGGCTAAATGCACGGGGGGGTCCCGTGACCCCCCCATGTCGGCGATCGCAACAAACCGCAGGTCAATTCAGACCTGCGGTTTGATGCGCTTTTTGCAGTTTCTGATCCGAAACGTTTTCTGTTTCGGATCAGAAACTTTATAATGCCCAAAATATATATTTCACCTCCCCTGCACCCCTGAAGTATTTTAGCCCGGTGGGAGGTGCAGAGGGAGGGTTGCGGGCGGTGCGGCAGGCGGGATCGCGATCCCCCACCCGCCTCCCCTTGAATAATCGTTGGTGGCTAGTGGGTATACCAGGGTGCCAGCACATTGCTGGCACCCTGGTATAAACGGCTGACATCTGTGCTGCGATGTGCTAAAGGCAGAGATCTGTTCAGACAAAGTGTAAGTAAAATACAGTGCAGTACCCTATATAGTGTACTGTACTGTATTATACAGACATCAGACCCACTGGATCTTCAAGAACCAAGTGGGTCTGGGTCAAAAAAAAGTAAAAAAAAGTGAAAAAAAGTAAAAATCAAAAAACACATTTATCACTGATTAAAAATAAAATGTTCTACACATGTTTGGTATCGCCGCGTCCGTAACGACCTGATCTATAAAACGGTCATGTTACTTTACCCGAACGGTGAACGCCATAAAATAAAAAATAAAAAACTATGATAAAATTGATATTTTGCCCACCTTACTTCCCAAAAAAAGGTAATAAAAGTGATCAAAAAAGTCGTATGTACGCCAAAATTGTAACAATAAAACCGTCATCTCATCCCGCAAAAATCATACCCTACCCAAGATAATCGCCCAAAAACTGAAAAAACTATGGAAACACTAAAACATGATTTTTTTTGTTTCAAAAATGAAATCATTGTGTAAAACTTACATAAATTAAAAAAAAGTATACATATTAGGTATCGACGCGTCCGTATCGACTGGCTCTATAAAAATATCCCATGACCTAACCCCTCAGGTGACCACCGTAAAAAATAAAAATAAAAACGGTGTAAAAAAAGCCATTTTTTGTCATCTTACGTTACAAAAAGTGTAATAGCAAGCGATCAAAAAGTCATATGCACCCCAAAATAGTGCCAATCAAACTGTCATCTCATCCCGCAAAAAATGAGACCCTACTTAAGATAATTGCCCAAAAACTGAAAAAACTATGGCTCTTAGACTATAGAGACACTAAAACTTTTTTTTGTTTTAAAAATGAAATCATTGTGTAAAACTTACATAAATAAAAAAAATTGTATACATATTAGGTATCGCCGCGTCCATGACAACCTGCTCTATAAAATTACCACATGATCTAACCTGTCAGATGAATGTTGTAAATAAAAAAATTAAAAACTGTGCCAAAAAAGATTTTTCTTGTTACCTTGCAGAACAAAAAGTGTAATATAGAGCAACCAAAAATCATATGTACCCTAAACTAGTACCAACAAAACTTCCACCCTATCCCATAATTTCTAAAATGGGGTCACTTTTTTGGAGTTTCTACTCTAGGGGTGCATCAGGGGGGCTTCAAATGGGACATGGTGTCAAAAAAACCAGTCCAGCAAAATCTGCCTTCCAAAAACCGTATGGCATTCCTCTCCTTCTGCGCCCTGGCGTGTGCCCGTACAGCTGTTTACGACCACATATGGGGTGTTTCTGTAAACTACAGAATTAGGGGCATAAATAATGAGTTTTGTTTGGATGCTAACCCTTGCTTTGTAACTGGAAAGAAAATATTAAAATGGAAAATCTGCCAAAAAAGTGAAATTTGGAAATTGTATCTCTATTTTCCATTAAATCAGTTTTGAATACCTTGAGGGGTGTAGTTTCTTAGATGGGGTCACTTTTATTGAGTTTCTACTCTAGGGGTGCATCAGGGGGCTTCAAATGGGACATGGTGTAAATAAACCAGTCCAGCAAAATCTGCCTTCCAAAAACAAAACGGCGCACCTTTCACCCTACGCCCCGCTGTGTGGCCGTACAGTAGTTTACGGCCACATATGGGGTGTTTCTGTAAACGGCAGAGTCAGGGCAATAAAGATACAGTCTTGTTTGGCTGTTAACCCTTGCTTTGTTAGTGGAAAAAATGGGTTAAAATGGAAAATTAGGCAAAAAAATGAAATTCACAAATTTCATCCCCATTTGCCAATAACTTTTGTGCAACACCTAAAGGGTTAACGAAGTTTGTAAAATCAGTTTTGAATACCTTGAGAGGTGTAGTTTATAGAATGGGGTCATTTTTGGGTGGTTTCTATTATGTAAGCCTTGCAAAGTGACTTCAGACCTGTAGTGGTCCCTAAAAATTGGATTTCTGAAAAATTTCAAGATTTGCTTCTAAACTTCTAAGCCTTGTAACGTCCCCAAAAAATAAAATATCATTCCCAAAATAATTCAAACATGAAGTAGACATATGGGGAATGTAAAGTCATCACACTTTTTGGGGGTATTACTATGTATTACAGAAGTAGAGAAACTGAAACTTTGAAAAATGCAAATTTTTCAAAATTTTTGGTAAATTAGGTATTTTTTTATGCAAAAAATATTTATTTTTTTACTTCATTTTACCAGTGTCATGAAGTACAATATGTGATGAAAAAACTATCTCAGAATGGCCTGGATAAGTCAAAGTGTTTTAAAGTTATCAGCACTTAAAGTGACACTGGTCAGATTTGCAAAAAATGGCCTGGTCCTTAAGGTGAAATAAAGCTGTGTCCTTAAGGGGTTAATCTTGATTGACCCCATTTCGGGGAGAACAACTACTTTGTCTCCATATGTTAGGAAGCATGGTAATGTGAATGTTTTTAAGTAATGCATATGGGTGGAGGCACCTGAACGTGGTAGTACGGTGATGTCAAGTAGCACCTGAAAAGTGTCTGATTATTACCATTGCTTTGAGGCTCTTCATCCTCTTTGTAGCAACGGCCTCTGTATACTTACTGCTTTCCATGACCCAAATAGCAAAAATGCTAAAGAATTATAGTGGTTTCCTCACGTCTATAACATAGAGAAAGTTAATACAAAGCATTTAATAATGTATTGTGATTGTTCATATTGCCCCCTTTTTGACTTCATTCATTTTTCCATCACATTATACACTGTTCGTTTCTATGGTTACGACCACCCTATAATCCATCAGCCGTGGACGTGTTTGCACTATAGGATAAAGCAGCGACCTCCTGGTGGCTGGGACCGCGGGAGCTCACATAGTGCAGCACTTTTTTCTATAGTGTGCAAGCATGGCCACCGCTGTTGGATTGCGGGGTGGTCATAACTGCGGAGCTGTGTACAATGTGATGTAAAAATGAATCCAGCCAGCAAAGGAAGCAATATGGACAATCACAATATATTAGTAAGTGCCTTGTTACATGAGAAATGCCATTTGCTGAAGTGAGACAACCCATTTAAACTGCAAAGGGCTCCTCTATTAAATCAATATACTTTTAACAGATATATGGATAGGGTTTGTTCAAAGTGGAAAACCTGCCTCAGTTTAAGGATATTAAACGTTAAATTGAACATCAGTCAAAATTGATATTGGTGTATTGGCAGGAAAAACTCTTTCTTTACAGAACAGTGCCTCCAAGAACCTTTGGCCTGTTTCTCAAATCTTCATTTCACCTGCCTTTCATTGTCTTTATATTTGAGCAGCTCTAGTACCAGGGTTAAGCTACAACTTTGTTCAATCAGTTTCACACTGAAATGTCAGCCGTTCTGCATTGTTGTCTTTTTTTGTCCAGTGAGAAAAGAAAAGGTCACTGTCCTTTCATTTATAGACTGTAGTTTCCATGATGTTCACCAGAGATGTTCTTTTATTAATACTTTTGCTACATTTGTGGGCACGTAATAAGGAGACTATATCATTGAAATATAAAGTAAATACTGTTTGACATTAATATCAGTCTAGCCTTCATCACTAGGGTATTTAAAAGCTGCAAAGTAGGGATGAGCGAGTCAATTCTCACAAATTAGCAAGACTTCTTGAGGGCCACAACAGGCAGGTGGGCACTTCTTCACCTCAAAGGTGAAATTTTTCTAATAAAACAAATCAATCAAATCACCTCGCTCATCCCTACTGCAAAGCTTAGTGCAACTATGATTCTCTCTACATGAAATCAAATCCCTAAAATGGCACTTGGCGAACAACATGGGCTTCTTTCAAAATGGTCCCAAATTTTTAAGGCAGGAGTTCTCATAACTAATGTTCAGAACCTCGTGAAGAATCAGTTATCTCTTGGTCATTATGTGTAGACATCACTCCCTCTAGAAATGGAGCAATTTAGTAATCTGCACAGCTCCTGGGGTAGTGAAACTAAATTTGTGCTGAGGTTTCCCTGCCACCTGTTAGCAAAAATCTGCCGTTTATTGCAGGCTTTATACCAGGAATATAATCCAGTTTACGGATGTCACAAAAGATGTGAATGTGAATTTCTTCCAAAGACCGGTAAAGAAATGCCAACACAAGTTTAAGAAAAATGCTGTTTGAGCAGCATCCTTATGTATTAAGAAAATTAACCTCTGATATGAGGCTACATTTTTATCAACATACTTTGTATACAGTACATATAGAACAGCAAAATAAATACTAATAACTCTTTACAGTTCCCATGTTTCCATGCAAGATAGATAGATATGGATGGACCGTAACATGGATAGATAGGAAATAGATAGATAGATAGATAGATAGATAGATAGATAGATAGATATCCAAAAATAGCAAATGATGAGGCAACACTCCAATATAGTGAAGGGTGATGGACCCATTTATTTCCCCAGTCGCCAATCTTTTGCTATTTTTGGATATCACTTATGGATTTTTTTGCCTGAAATCCCAGAGAAATTGCACCCTCTTACACTACTGCTGTTGGTATTTGACTTTTGTATCATATTAGATAGATAGATAGGCACAAATAGATACATAGAAAGACAGAAAGAAAGAAAATGAATAGACAGACAGTTCATCTTTAACATTTCTGTTCTGTTGTACGTTAATTCTCCAAAATTCCCTATTCTTCAGTATGACTGTCGACCCTGGTAAGTGGACTATAGTGGTTCTTTTCAGGTTGATATCCGGTTTCCCTGTATGGCTTGTTTATCAAGCCCTATAAAGGCAATGACAGTGAAAGCCGTTATTATTATTTTGTGTTCTTAATGTTCTCTGAAAGTGTGAATTCTTTAAGCAAAGTTATTAACAGAAGCTGTTTTCTAAGCTTTGTACTATGCTTTCTTTTAAAGCAGCACAACTTTCCTCCATGCAGTTCCAGATAATATCTTTGCTTTTATTTGAAAGCCTGAAATGAAGTAGATTATTTGTGTGGGTTGATTAAAAGTGCAATCTGTAATATCCAATTAAAGAACAAAACACTGCTTGTTGCTGCTGCCTTCTCCCAAGGTTTATTATGCCCGACTTAAGATATACTTGTTATGCTGTGACTTTTCATTCTTTTGTTATTTTATGCTATATTTCATGCAAATAATACATTTTGCCATGCCAAATCATTCAATCTGTCAATTTCAGATAAAATATCAGATAAAGCAGAAAGGAGAAAAACAAGGCAATCACTGGTGGTGAATATGTTAAGCAGTTTCCTAAGCAGTTCTAATTGCATTCTATGAAAGCTTTCCGTGTCTGTACTCATTTAGTGAAATCATAGCTTTCGGTAATGCTTAAATACCAGTATTAACAACAAATTAATTAACGGTGGCAGTTGGTCCTACTTCTAATCCATACTAATTTCCAGGATATGTTTCAAAGAATATCCAGTAATTATTTAAAGTTATACTAGAAATTAGTAGGAATGAGTTTTTATTTTGCATTATTAACATTGACTGCATAGTTCGGCTGCCTACTAGGCTTTCTTTAGACACACACACAAACATGTACAGTACAGACGTCATGGGACACATCTCTTAATCATTGAATTCCAGTTGCTTCAGTAATTTCAATTGCCAGAAGAGTGTAAAATCCAGCCCCTAGCCATGCAGTCTGCAGTTACAAACGTGTGTGAAGGAATGGCTCATTGTAAAGAGCTCACTGAATTCCAACATGGTACTGTAATAGAATGCCAGTGTTCAACCCAGTCAGTTTGTGAAACTTCTTCCCTACTAGATATTCCACCATCAACTGTGAGAGGTATTATTAGAAAGTGGAAGTGTTACACAAGACCGCGTGAAGTGCATGGTGCATAAAAGTTGCCAGATCTCTGCTGACTCAGTAACTGCAAAGTTCTAATTTCCCTCTGGCATTAATATCAGCACTGTGCTTTAGGAGTTTCATGGTATGGGTTTCCATGGCTGAGCAGCTGCATGCAAGCCTTACATCACCAAGCGCAATGCCAAGTGTCAAAGGGAGTGGTGTGAAGCATGCCGCCACTGTACTCTGGAGCAGAAGTGGCATTTTTAGAGTAATGACCCACGCTTTACTATCTGAAAGTCTGTTGGACAAGTTTAGGTTTGGTGAAGATAAGGAGAACATCACCTGCCTCACTGTATTGTACTAAGTGTAAAGTTTGGTGAAGGAGGGATAATGTTATGGGGATGTTTTTCTGGGGTTGGCCTAGGCTCCTTCTTTCCAGTGAAGGGTTATCTCAATGTATCAGCATACCAAGACAGCTTGAAAAATGGTATACTTTTAAACTTTGTGGGACGAGTTTGGGGAAAGCCCTTTTCTGTACCAGCCCTTTTCTGTTCATACTCACCTCATCCATTTGAGCTCGAAGAGGCCGCTGCAGCCATCTTGATGGAACATCCCGTGATGATGTATGATGTCACCATGCCAGAAATTCGTCACAAAGTGAATTTCTTTGTGAAATTGGGCAAAGCAGCCAAATCGAATTTTTGTAAACTTCATTCACCAATAATTATAAAGAACTTGTCAGATGCACCACAACCCCCCCTAAAAGTAAGAATCAGACATCATTTGTCTCACTCTGGGGGGAAATAACACTTTCAATATCTCCATGTTATCCAGATATTTTGAAGAGGCACCTGCAGTTTCCTTTATAGAGGAACAAAGCCGTTTTCAGACTATTGCGAGGAGGGGACCACAGAAGAACATTGTTAAATTGTTTTTTTGGGGGGATTTTGCTGTTAAGATTCAGTAAAACTTGTATTTTATACATTTAAATTCCTGCCCATTCTAGGCTTTGAAGTCAAGGAGACGGTCCTATTGGTGATTGACAGCTATCTATATAAACACAATCATAGAGGAAAGACTGTCAATCACTGATAGGACCATGTCCTTGACTTCAAAGCCCAGAATGAGCAAGAATTTAAATGTATAAATGACCAGTTTTACTGAATCTTTTCCCATAAATCTATATATCAATCTGCCCAGCTTCTGCTCTATAACATGCTGCCTGCAGCTCAAACACAATGTTTAACATGACTGGTTCCCTTTAAATATAAGATACCCTAAATCCTTTGGGCTTGAATCTCCATCAAGATTTGATTTATCGCTATTGAAACAATTTACTATTCGTGTTAGATGTAGTTTCTACAATATTTATACTTTGAGATTGTTCTTTTAGTGTGGTGTGAATGGGGTTAGACTGCCACATGTGTTCAACCCACTAGTTCAATGGTGGGTGTGCTTTAACACTACAAATGGCATTTTAGGGGGAACAGACTATGAGTAAGGATTTGTACATCTGAAACACGTAAGTGAAGTTATGCTACTGTCCAATCAGTTTTTAAACTGTTTTTAATTTTTCTACAATAAAGTCACTGGAGTGCTGGATTTGGTTTCCCATTGTACAGAGATTTGTATTACTCACATTGGCCCTGTAGTTTCACAGTTGTAATGAACTGCCTTGAAATTTATTGTGAAATAAATTCATTTTCCAAAATGGTTGTAGATGCTACCTACTCCTTCCACGAGAATCCAATTTTTGCTTAGCTTTCATGCTATAAATGTTTCATTAACAAACCTTTTGAAATATACCTTCAATTTGATGAGATGTTATGAAGCAATCTAAACAGCAATTGCCTGATGGAAACATACATGCTGGTCAGGAGTGGATTGGCAATGTACCTTACCGGGAATTTTCTCAGTGGGCCGACTGCCTTTCATATGCAGTGAGCCGATGTTCTCTTTTACTGAGAAGGTGTCCACTCCTGCTCTGCTTAGGAGTCCCCTGCCTGACTCCATATATGGCTATTTTCATATATAGAGTCGTGCTTGGGGTATCCTTAAACAGTGTTAGGATATCCCTGTATATTTAAAAAAAATTCTATCTCTAAACTGTTACCAACCTTCTGCTTCAGAGACAGAACTCTGTGCTACAAAGCCCCCTGTTATCTGTTGGAAGAATTTCTATAGCTAAAAACCTTCATTAGTATTCCTGTACAATGTTCTATGCACTAGAACACTATAGTTATTCCACCAGTTGGTAGTTGATGCTCTGTTGGTAACACATTGGTAACACATCCATATCCCATACAAAACTCATACTGGAGTAGCAGCAAAATACTGATTTGTGTAGTAATTGAAAAAATGTCATTAGACAGCTAAAATGTGTTCATTGTTAATTAATTCGCTCCATTACATTTTTGTGATTTCTGAATAACTTACACCTTTGCTGTTATCCCAGTATCCTGGTATACAGAGATGTATCTGTAGATGCCAGTGTATCATACAGGAATACTAGTAAAGGTTTTTAGTTAGAAAAATTCCATTGTCTGGAGTTTGTAAAGCCTGTGGCTCAGCTAGTAAGGATTTGCCTCTGATGCTGAAGGTTCCTAGTTTGAGACAGTGACAAATTGGATATAAGGAGAATAAAAGTTTTTAAATACATAGGGGTGTTATCAGTCACTATTATAATGTTCAAGGCCCTAGTTATGGGGGAATTATTTTTATTTTAACCCCTTTCCGACCGCCGCTATAAATGTGCAGTCTATGGGAGCACAGATGCAATTATTGCATGTTAAAGTCCCCTAAGGTGACTTAAAATACATGAAAAGAAAACAGTTTTTAAAACTATAAAGAAATAAAAAAATATAAAAAATCAAGTTAGCCCCTTTCCCCATATTAATAACAAAAATAAGCAATAAAAAATAAAGATCGTTGTCACTGTTGCACACAAAATGCCTGTACTTTCAAAATATAAATGTATTTATTCTGTAAACTAAAAATTATCAACTGCAGATTCATAATTTTTTGTTGTTGTTTCATCTCCCAAAAAAAATTATTAAAAAAATGATCAAAAAGGCATATTCCAAAATGATATCAATAAAAAATACAGATTGCCCTGTCCGCCTACTTGGCTTGGCCACACCTTCTGCCAATTTGGCTCCACCTACAACATGGAGCCAGTTCTATGTTTTTTTTTCCCAATCCACTCCTGATGCTGGAAGCAGAAGCTAAGAAAAAATATTGTAGCGTAGAAGTGGAAGAGGTAGTGATCACACCTGACTGATTGCCTGAGAAGGCTCAAGAGCTTTATTCACATAAGGAAACCCCAGATGGTAAGGTGGACAGCCCTGTTACAGATTTTGCATTCGGGCCTAGAATTTTAATGAAGATTCATTTAAGATCCATTAACTTTGGCAAGCTAAACATTTGCATTTATCATTAAATTGCAGACTGTTTACCTATGTAGCCTATAATTAAGGATAGATTTACAGATTAATTCTGACCTCAACTTACTGATAGATGTTGCATGTATCTAACCTGTATTATCGCCAATGATAGCTGCCATTATATGTGACAATAATCTGAGATGTAAGAAATTGATGTTGGCAGGCAAGTTAACTTGGTTAGGAATGAATGGGATCTCAGACAAAAAACACTTTTTCTAAATTAATAATTTCCATCGTTTGAAAAATTACTGCACCAAAAAAATTCCTGAACAATCATTATCAATTAAAATTGACAGTGGGTCAGATCTTTCTAAATAATGGTCTGTAAAGCTTAAAGCTATACATATAAAATAATGGTGTGATAAACAATCTGTCAAATACTATGTTTGTAAAGTATTGTTTAATTAGCATTGCCTATCTGGGTGACTTCTGTGGTTTGTGAAAAGTCTTTGCCAAAGTTGTTCATTGATGTTAAAGTGATGTCTATGAAAAGAGAGTTAAAAAATGGAAATGCATGTCTTAGTGCCGGCATGAATGCTGAGATTTTCCACAGATAACAGGTCATTGAATATTGTCTGCTATAAAATTATTCACCTTAAAATGTATGGATGACATCCAGTCCACATCTTAAGATAAAAGTTGTGACAGAACAAAAATCAGGTCAGAATAGAAAATCCTTGTCTTTGAAGATTTTGTAAAGACTTTCAGAAAGCCCCCGCAAAACATAAATCAGTTTACAGTCTGAGCAAGGGTCAACTTGGAGGGGTAAAACCATGGATTGCTTGAGTGGTTATACAATTATAATCTCAGTGTTGATACCATTTCTTTAGAGAATAAATATGTCCTTCTCTGATCTTTTGCCTGTCAAACATGTATGGCCAGCTTTATTGGCATAGGTAATGTTTAAAAATGTCAACTGGTGTGGTCGAGGCTTGGACATTCCAGACAAAGTTTACATTATTTTTCACAATTAATATCACTAGCTATTTCTTTTTTTCAGTCATGCAAGCCTCCTTCCACAATAAACACAGTAAATTACTTTAAATAGCCTCAAATACCAACCTTTAAGTGTAATTAAAAAAAAATCTAAATAATGAGAAAACATTACAATTCCTGATTTTTTTTAAATAAATATAAAATACTAGGTTTAATTACACTGATGCCAAACACTTATGATTGTCTTTATTGCTTAAAATAATTTTACCAGTTCTGTGACTTTTTTTTCTTCTTCACAGTTCCTATATAAAACTAGGGATCTGTTACATCTGAACAGCCTTGTGATATTAATTAATGAGGATGTGAAGCCGCTTTTTGTTCCTCGCTAAGGGATATCGCTGTAAGAGCTGACGTTGAAGATACCAGGCTGACAGTATGACTTCTTCATAGTATCAGAAAATGCATTACTATAAACTGGCACAGTGTCAAATGAAATCAGTATGGGTCAGCTGCAGGTTAAGCTAAGAAAACAATAAAAAATTTAAAAGCAACAAAAGCGCTCAACAGGAAGTTTTATGGGAATTCAGGCGAAAAGAAGTCCAGCCCACTGAAGAGCAACTTGTCAAGTTCTTCCCAACTTCAGCAAGTGTTGTAAGTCAGCTTAGTGCAGCTGTTTTCCAGTTAACACAATACATAGAAAGTAGGCAGCATATGTCTTTCACAACATGCTAGAATTTTCTTTTCATCAATCTGTACATTACAATGTATGTAATAAGTATGTATTTTTGCCATTATAATACCAAGCTGTGACTAACGCATTGCATAAACAAAAAAAAAAATAATAATAAAACTCTCACAACAAAGCATTCTATTACCAGAGAAAAATTTAAAGCAATCAAATATATATAGTATGTTTAGAAAGTAATTTTTGCAGATTCTCCTGGAGATCTTAAGAAATTGATCTGAGATATGCAGATAAAGCAGAGATGATGGTAAGCTTAGATTCTATACTTTATTGAGGCCTTTAAAATTATATTCTCATCATTGAAATATGCTGAAGATGTATTTTTAAAGTCCTTAGTGAAGAAATGGATTTTATTCATCACATCGGATCCTCTCTTTACATTGTGGATTAATTCAAAAAGGAACTTGCTGTACATCTTTTTATACACTTAGCCTCTCCATAGTCTGAAAAGACTGGTAATAGATTAAAAAAATATATACTATATTACAATCTTGTTGGCAGACAAACATGATAATAGTAACAAAACCTTATAAAGTTAAAACATAATTCTCCATGCACACTTTATGCATTACTCTTATATATATCATAAATAAATCTATTAAACCACTCTTAAAAACCTTTTAGAGCTATCCCTTTAGGCTACCTATTCTCTTAATGAAACAGAAAGAAGGTCAGCCAAATCTCTACTTGTACTTCATAAAAAAAAAAGTTAAAACAATTAAAGGGAAAAAAAATAATCTTTTAAAAGGAACAATTTAGAAAATATACATATGTATATCCTATTTTTTCCCCTCATAAGACTAATCCTAATTTTTGTAAGTATTCAGTAGTGTCATTCATTATTACAAAAGAAAGTACCCCATATTATCGAAATATTCGTTTTACTCGTTTCAGAGTAAAGCAAAAAAATAATAATATCGAAATACTAAAATAGCTTTATCTTGATTATATTGTAGATCAAATAATAGTCAAGGAAAAGTAATGAAGAATAAGTGAATTTTATACAACCATTCCTTGATTTGTAAATGCTAAAATAGAGAAAGAAATCTTAATATTAAAATTGAGACAAAAAATATTTCTGCAAAAAATGTGTTTTTTTCATTTATATTAAAAATTAATATCCCAAATATATAACTGCTTAACGTTAATCTTTTGCTAAATTACTTTCTAGAAGTCGTTATTTGGTCTTCGTTGACTTTAACACCAAGGATTTGGATAGACACTTAGAATGCCATTCAGAATGCAAAGTTTCTTAATAATATAAAATGTTAAAAACATAATTGTGTTCATCATCTGGAAGACGACAGAGTAAGCTTCTGAATAACCTAGAAGTTTGTGAACACATAAATGTTACATAAGCAATATAAGACCTCATATATGGCCTGATGTTTTAACAAGGATCATAAACATGATCAATTCCTCAATATCGAAATTAATTAAAAAGTGGAGTGGTCCTTAGTAGCAACAATGAAAAATGTCTTGGAAGGGAAATTACAAATACAGCCTTTAACAGGTATGATAAGTTTAGTCTCTCTTCTAGTCTGATCATGATTGTGAAGCTACAAAAATCAGAGAGCCATTACTAGGCTACTAGCATCCTCGCCGCCAGCAGTGAGGATTTTCCTGATGAAAATGGCCAGATTCTTGCCAGAGATCTTACAAATCATCAACTATTAGTCAATATATAATAAAAAAAAGTTGACAAATTTGATTTATGTTCACATGTATGCTACATTTAAAGTTTTGCTTGCTCATTGGTGCCATGTATTATGTTAGGTAAGATGACACACTTAAAGCTAAATTCCTAGGTGTTTAAAGGTCAACAGCTTTCTATTTCTAAAGGCTGCCAGCACAATAAAAAACAAAACAAAAACAAAAGTAGTTCAGTAGTTATGAATGGAAGATATACGAAAATATACCAACATGTAATAATACTCAAATGTGTCAAGCACAAATGCGTTTTTCTCACAATACATTCTGCTGGCAAGTGGGTCATGCGCCACCTATGCTCTGACTAGAATCTTTATGGATATAATGAGCTATCCATTTTGGTCTCCAACCTTCATTAAACTGGTCTTTACAGACTACTAGATTGGGGTGATAGAGGGGGGAGGATTCTACTTTTGGTTCATCAGGTCTGTGCTTATAAGTGATGCTTTTATGCTGGTGTCCTGTATTTGTCACTGCCCTGCTCCTCTGTATGGGCCTGGGTACCATATCATTGTCCAGATCCCTCACTCTTATGCCTTGCAGTAGGGGAACGAGAAGCTGGTCTGGCCATTGGCATCTCATGTGCATCTCTTGCAGGCTGCAGCCTGCTCTTGTAGCCAAGATTCCTCTTTCTGTATCTAGGGAGCATTTGTGCTCCTGCTGACCCTTTAAGGGACCCTTTAAGTATGAGACTTGATCTGTTCCAGCCTATGGTTTGCCACTTGTGTGTATTTAAGGCATCTTCCATAGGTAGAAGGTTCCTGAGCTTTAGATATTCTAGCTTGCTAGTCCAAGTGGAGATGTGCTTTTCTGTTTGTCTGCCCCTGTACAGAACTGTGCCTGTTTACAGTCTCTGACTGTCTGCTGCCTGCCTGCCCAGTCTTCTGTCTGTTTGCCATATTGATTTGTAGCTGCCTACCTTGACTTTGAACTTTTTATAGATATACACAAACTCTTCCTGCTCTGACCTTGGCCTATTTCCTGACTATAAGTATTGCTTGTTCCCTCAGTGTTTCACACTGATGTCTCTGGCCCACATGGGTCAGCTGCCAAATACACCAGGACTCTTCCAAGAAGTAGCTGCCTCGTGGCTCCGCTGCAGTAAAGGCCAGATCCCTGAATAGGGGATAAAGGGTGAAAATAGGGGACCACCAAGACAGCACCCTTAGGTCTAGCCCAAAGTCAAAGCAGTTACTACACACAATAATTCCAGAATGACTGTCCATTTCAGATGAGTAAAGGAGTTATCCAGGACAAAACCTTTTTAATGGACTTCCATAGTGTGATTAGCAGTGGGGTTCATAATTACCTGTTTCCTACCACTGGATTCTGGCTGCATTGCTCCAAGCCTACCTCTGCATATCCCCAGTTTCTGGGAATCAACATCCTGCCAACGGGCATCACATGGCCGCTGCAGCCAATCACTGGCCGCAGCAGTGACCTGTCACCAAGTGTCACGACTATGTTCATGGTCGTGACTCTTAGAGCCGCATGCAGTTGCCAGCGGTCAGTTTGGTTGTTCACCGCAGGTGAGGGCTGTGAGTTGTCGATGGCAACATGATGTTGTTGGCAGTGTAGCAGCCTGAGCTGACTGCTGGGCTGCTCACTGTCTATGCATGCGGTTGCCTATGGCTACTTGTGTAGTGTATGTGTGCATTTTCCCTGTTTGGTGTGCACGGGGTTTAGTTGTGTGTGCCTTTCCCCTTTAAGTGGCTTCACTACCCTGTCTGGTGTTGGAAGGGTTAAATCCCATCCTAGTGTGTGTGAGTTGGTGTGGCTGCTTGGGCTATTTAGCTTCCGCTGGATGCCTGAAGGAGAGGGGTACTCCAGCCATGCTGTATGCTAGAGTCATCCTCCTGGTCTTCTTATGCCATATGTCCAGTGAGGGCCACCCTTGTGGTCATAAGTAAATGTCATGATGTTAAGTTTATGTTCCACTGCAGTCTCACCTTAGTGCAGCTATGGTGTCCTGGTTTCCTGTGTGATTTGTGATGTGTGCTGTGTCCTTTTATGTTGGTGTGGACATCAGCACTTGTGCACGGGTTCCAGTCAGTGTGTTTGTGGCAGGTAGGGTGGAACTGGTTTAACTTACCTGCCATATCCATATGCTGTATATGTTCCCTTCTCCTTGGCTTGGCCAGTTGAGACTCCTTTTCGTCCGTGATGTGGAGGAACAGGTCGTCTTACTCTGCTCCTAGTCCAGGGATTTCCTGAGGGCTAGTAGGGACCTGAGGTTCCGGAGTATGAGCCCTCCTACCATCTGGGTTGACTCATACGGTTAGGAGTCAGGGTCAGAATTAGGGACGTTTTAGGAGGTGACCTGCTCCCTGATCCTGTTGTCCTGGCCTAGCAGCTTCCCTATTCCTTTAACATCGCACGGTAGGGGGTTTCCCCCACTCCCCGCCGTGACACCGAGGTGGTATGTCACTGAGTAATTTGCCACATGGGTACAGGCCACTGCTACAGCCAGTTATTGCTGCAGTGGTCACATGACTAATAAGTTGTTGATTCCCAAAGACCCGGGACCTGCGGAGCAGGCCATGGAGAGATGTAGCCGGAATCCAGTGGCAGGGACAAGGCATTGTAAGCATGAATCCCTTCATGGGTTCAGCGACTCTTAAGAGGTCTTTTAAAAAAGTTTAGTCTTGGATAACCACTTTTAAAAAACGGGAAACATTGAATCCCTTCCCGTTTCACCATTTTATTTATGACAACTTCTTTAAATTATCAATACACTTTTCTGCTTTTAGCTAGCATAGTAGTACAGTGATTAGAACTGTTGTGCTCTGCAATATTTTTTCTATTCACAATCAAACCCTCTTATTCATAAAGACTTAGTTAAAGTTGACGCTGGTTCTCCAACAGTGCGATTTTTTCCTTCGCTTGGGTATACCTTCCAATCATTTGCATGGGTTAATAACATTGACTAATAGCACATTAGCAAACTGCTGTTGCAGGCATCACTCAGGCTTGACAAATAGATAATCTGCAAATCGCTTGAGAATCATTTTCCACCAAGAGAAATGCTGCAGGGTTTATTATCAGTGGAATCTGCATACAGAGCAGCATGCATCAGATAGCTGTCCCCAGCAGAAGCAATCTATCTCATTAATAAGAATTTATATGGATATTTGGACGTTATGATTGTTGTAAAATTAAAAATAATATGACTTTGTTCAGTGATGCTCTGCTTTATTTGTACTAATGATTTATGTCTAAAGTTGTCATTCACGGTTCTTATCTGTTTCCTTTGATCTTGAATACGCTTTGTAAAATGGACTACACACACTTGAAATGTTTTTAAAAAATTTGCCTGGATAATGTTTATAGATGTGGAAATAAGCTTTGTATAACCAATCTAGTCTATGTCTTAGAATCTTGCCCTTTCAATCTAATTTTTTTTAATTTTTTTTTTATAAAGCAGAAAGTCAATTAATTTTGAGATGGAAAATCTAAGATTTATATTGCATTATTATAATATTGTATTGTATCTGATCAATATTAAATCACTGACCTCACTAAACATATATATACACTCACCTAAAGAATTATTTCTCATTAATGCAATTATCTAGTCAACCAATCACATGGCAGTTGCTTCAATGCATTTAGGGGTGTGGTCCTGGTCAAGACAATCTCCTGAACTCCAAACTCAATGTCAGAATGGGAAAGAAAGGTGATTTAAGCAATTTTGAGCGTGGCATGGTTGTTGGTGCCAGACGGGCCGGTCTGAGTAATTCACAATCTGCTCAGTTACTGTGATTTTCACGCACAACCATTTCTAGGGTTTACAATGAATGGTGTGAAAAGGGAAAAACATCCAGTATGCGGCAGTCCTGTGGGCAAAAATGCCTTGTGGATGCTAGAGGTCAGAGGAGAATGGGCCGACTGATTCAAGCTGATAGAAGAGCAACGTTGACTGAAATAACCACTTGTTACAACCGAGGTATGCAGCAAAGCATTTGTGAAGCCACAACACGCACAACCTTGAGGCGGATGGGCTACAACAGCAGAAGACCCCCACCGGGTACCACTCATCTACACTACAAATAGGAAAAAGAGTCTACAATTTGCACGAGCTCACCAAAATTGGACTGTTGAAGACTGGAAAAATGTTGCCTGGTCTGATGAGTCTCGATTTCTGTTGAGACATTCAAATGGTAGAGTCCGAATTTGGCGTAAACAGAATGAGAACATGTATCCATCCTCTGATGGCTACTTCCAGCAGGATAATGCACCATATCACAAAGCTCGAATCATTTCAAATTGGTTTCTTGAACATGACAATGAGTTCACTGTACTAAAATGGCCCCCACAGTCACCAGATCTCAACCCAAGAGCATCTTTGGGATGTGGTGGAACAGGAGCTTCGTGCCCTGGATGTGCATCCCTCAAATCTCCATCAACTGCAAGATGCTATCCTATCAATATGGGCCAACATTTCTAAAGAATGCTATCAGCACCTTGTTGAATCAATGCCACGTAGAATTAAAGCAGTTCTGAAGGCAAAAGGGGGTCCAAAACCGTATTAGTATGGTGTTCCTAATAATTCTTTAGGTGAGTGTATATATATATATATATATATATATATATATACATATATAGCAATGCTGAAAGTAAGAATGGTATCAAATATATAATAATTAATTTTTATTGAATAACAAAATGCAAAGTGAATTAACAAAAGAGAAATGTAAATGAAATCAATATTTTGTGTGACCTAACACAAACTAACCACAGATCTTCTCTGGATATAAGTTTGCTCAAATTCTTCTGTGTCTTCATGTACTCCCAGGCAGACTCGATGATGTTAAGATCAAGGCTCTCTGGGAGCCATATAATTTCCATATCACTTCCAGGACTCCTTGGTCTTCTTTACACAGAAGATATTTCTTAATGACAAAGGCTGTATTTTTGGGGTTGCGATCCTGCTGCAGAATACATTTGGAGACAATCAAACACCTCCCTGAGGGATAACTATCTACCTGTATTTCATAGCATTGAAGACACCTTTAATCCTGACCAAATTCCAAATCTCCATTTGTTGAAATTGCAAGGAACCTCCACCTTACTTCTCTCTTGTCTGCAGACACTCATTACTGTACCGGTCTTCGGCAAACAAACTGCCTTTTGTAACTGCCAAATATGTCCAACTTTGACTCATCAGAGTCCAGAGTACCCATGGCCATTTTTCTGTGGCCCATTTACTATGTTTTCATGCATAGTTGAGTTGCTTGGCCTTGTTTCCACATCAAAGGTATGGCTTTTTGGCTTAAATTTTAGTATGAAGACTACTTCTGACAAGATTTCTGCAAACAGCAGATGGGTGTACCTAGGTCCCACTGGTTACCACCAGATATGAGCTGATGGCACTGCTGGACATTTTTTATTTAATTTATTTTATGCACTTATATAGCACCACTATATTCCGCAGCACTTTACAGACATTAGCATCCAACTGTCCCCAATGGGGCTCACAACCTAAGTTCCCTATCAGTATGTCTTTGGAGTGTGGGAGGAAACCGGAGTACACGGAGGAAACCCACGCAAACACGGGGAGAACATACAAACTCCATGCAGATGTTGTCCTTGGTCGGATTTGAACCTAGGACCCCAGCGCTGCAAGGTCTTCCAATTTCAAAGGGAAGTAAGCATGATGTGTATTTCATCTTCTCCAATAAGTTTCCTTGGACAACCACTGCATCTATGGTCCTCAATTTGGTCCGGATTAATGTCAAGAAATACAAGCATATAATTATCCATCATGCAATGCCGTCAGGGAGGTTTCTGAGGTGACTCCACAAATATACAACCAGTCAATTGACCACAAAATCCCTTTAGGAGTCCTAACTACTAAATTATAAAACAACATATTTTATTTATGATTAAAAAAAAAAAAAAAAAGAAAAGAAACCAAACGTGTAATTAAAACTATCAGGGTGTAGCAGGGGACAATTATCAATTTTGTGATAGTGGTCACTGGGTCAGTGCTTTATTGTGTAACACTGTTTTAAAGGTGAAATATGTGGTGCTCTTATTTCCAGATCAACATTGATTGCCACTTTTTTTTATTTAATTTTTTACTGTGTTATTAGTACACACTATTTTGGAGGTAATTGTGTGATCTTGTTTTTATCTCCAACTCTACATTTGTTGCCACTCTTTCTTATATCTAACTATATATTCTAGACATATATTTTATAGGTGTTTATACTACCTTCTCTTGTCTGGTGACCTGTAGAGTGAGATTTATTGCTACCCGTGCCTTATGTAAGTGGGACACGTGATACAACAATGCTCCTAATTACTGCTAACTATACAGTATCTCTATCACTATGTTTTTTTCTGCTCACATTGTTAGATTGTAGTACATAAATTAAAGATAAGACAGCACTACTCACTGACTTGTAGCAGTCATTCCATTCCAAGGCGGTGCCTGCAGTGATGAGTTCTGGCCTTGAACCCCTTAGTTATCAGGACTATAAAAGGAAACCGCCGGCACTCCAATTTCTTCATTGTTTTCTTACGTTTATTCAACCAAAGTCCCTTTGGTGATATAAACGTAAGAAAACATTGAAGAAATTGGAGTGCCGCGGTTTCCTTTTATAGTCCTGATTGTTAGATTGTTGCTACAATGTGGCAGTAAAATGTATTGGTTCCGAGAGTACTGCTTACACTGCCTGTGACAATTATTTGTCAGCTCAAGGAGCGCGTCTCCTACCACACACAGACACCGATCGGTAGATACACACGCTATTCAGTGCACCTACACATTTACACCTATTTCAGACACACTGTTGGTTACCTACAGTTCGCACTGTCATAGAAACATAGAAACATAGAATGTGTCGGCAGATAAGAACCATTTGGCCCATCTAGTCTGCCCAATATACTGGATACTATGAATAGCCCCTGGCCCTATCTTATATGAAGGATGGCCTTATGCCTATCCCATGCATGCCTAAACTCCTTCACTGTATTTGCAGCTACCACTTCTGCAGGAAGGCTATTCCATGCATCCACTACTCTCTCAGTAAAGTAATACTTCCTGATATTACTTTCAAACCTTTGCCCCTCTAAGGCTACTTTCACACGAGCGTTCGGGTGTCTGCTCGTGAGCTCTGTTTGAAGGGGCTCACGAGCGATCCTGAACGCATCCGTCTGGCCCCAATGCATTCTCAATGGAGGCGGATCCACTGAGAATGCATCCGCCTGCCAGCGCTCAGCCTCCGCTCCGCTCAGTGAGCGGACACCTGAACGCTGCTTGCAGCGTTCGGGTGTCCGCCTGGCCGTGCGGAGGCGAGCGGATCCGTCCAGACTTATAATGGAAGTCAATGGGGACGGATCCGCTTGAAGATGACACTGTATGGCTCAATCTTCAAGCGGATCCGTTCCCCATTGACTTTCAATGTAAAGTCTGAACGGATCCGCTCAGGCTACTTTCTGACTTAGAAAATTTTCTAAGTAATAATGCAGACGGATCCGTTCTGAACGGATGCAAACGTCTGCATTATCGGAGCGGATCCGTCTGATGAAACATCAGACGGATCCGCTCCGAACGCTAGTGTGAAAGTAGCCTAATTTAAAACTATTTCCTCTTGTAGCAGTTTTTCTTCTTTTAAATATTCTCTCCTCTTTTACCTTGTTGATTCCCTTTATGTATTTATACGTTTCTATCATATCCCCTCTGTCTCGTCTTTCTTCCAAGCTATACATGTTAAGGTCCTTTAATCTTTCCTGGTAAGTTTTATCCTGCAATCCATGTACCAGTTTAGTAGCTCTTCTCTGAACTCTCTCCAAAGTAACAATATCCTTCTGGAGATATGGTCTCCAGTACTGAGCACAATACTCCAAATGAGGTCTCACTAGTGCTCTGTAGAGCGGCATGAGCACCTCCCTCTTTCTACTGGTAATGCCTCTCCCTATACACCCAAGCATTCTGCTAGCATTTCCTGCTGCTCTATGACATTGTCTGCCTACCTTTAAGTCTTCTGAAATAATGACCCCCTAAATCCCTTTCCTCAGATACTGAGGTTTGGACTGTCCCTATCAACTTTCCCTGCGAGATTGCTGGAAATATCCCTCTGCTATTACCTGCCTAAAATATGACAGACAACACCCCTCCCGACATGTTTCACTGCATGTGCGGATTCGTCAGGGGAGTATGGGGTATTAGCGCTCCAAATTTATTCTGCAGTAAGACAATGATCTTAAATATACAGCCAATGTTATTAAGAACTATCTTCAGCAGAAAGAAGAACAAGGAGTCCTGGAAGAGATTATATGGCCCTCCCAGAGCTCTGACCTCAACATCATCGAGTCTGTCTGAAATTACATGAAGGATTTGGGGAAGTTAGGGTTAGTTCTCCAAGATGTTTGGAACAGCCTCCCTTCTTAGTTCCTTTAAAAACTGTGTGCAAGTGTAGCTAGAAGAATTGATGCTATTTTAAAAGCATAGGGTTGTCACACTAAATATTGATTTAATTCAGACTTTGCCTTTGTTCATTCATTTATAGTGATGAGCGGCCTAGGCAATATTCGTTTTCACGATATTTCGCGAATTTATGGCGTAATATTTGCCATAAATTCACAAATTCTAGAATTTTCGATCTCCAGTCATTATTTTCTTGATTGCGAAAATCGGCAATGTAGTTTGCGCGTATTGCGCGCTCAATATAGGCTCACTTTCGCTACATTTGTCAAGCTGCTAGAAGTTTCCTGAGACTGGAGAAAATGTTTGGCAGCATCTTTTGTGACTGTGAGAAAGAACTCCTGATCACTGTAAATAATTTCACATTACATCACTGTTTTTAATTATATTTCGCATGCATGGCAGATATCACAGCACAGTAATTCCTATCACACTATCACACTAGTAATTCCTATCACAAATAGTGCATAGTGCATAATTTGGCAAAGATCAATAGATCATATCTGTGATACTAATCTTAAAGTACATATATTCTGATAATGACATCATAATAAAGTGCATAGTGCATTAAAAACATATATATTAAAAATACCTTGCTGGGGCATTAGGGCTGTACTTTGCATAATTAATAAGCCAGATAAAAACTCATCCTAGGTAGCGGTACTCCACGCTATGTTCAGCGCGTCTCCCGGGGCCTAGTGCGCATGTGTCAACCCAACCCATGTCCCTCCTACTAGGTGGTACATATCCAGTGGACGTCACTCGGGGCGGAGACGAGACGATCCTGACGCTAGGCATCCGCGCAATGTCGGCTCGTCCAATGCGCACAGGAATGCACGCGGACCAATCAACACATGCATCCTCGGACGTCTTCATCCCGGGGACGTGCACCCGACTTCCACCATTTTGATAACTTTCTAATGTAATTAAATAAGGGTCAAGATGAGTCTGCAAAGCACATAGCACAGCAATGACACAAATCGAATATCTTTATGAAATTCGGCAAAACAGCCAATTTGAATTTTTCTGAACTTTGCTCATTATTAGTGGTAATGAATCAATTTCCTTAAAATGGCGGCTGCACATGTTAGAAAGAGTAACTAAGTGTAGAGGAGGCAAGCCCAGAAACGCAAGATCACCCATAATGCCATGCAACCATCCAATCCAAAGATAACCATCCCCTGTGATGTTAGAGCCCTATAATACCCTCATCCCATGCTGTCTCCGCATTGTCCTGTGAGCTGAGCAAAGGGAGAGACATGGCAAACACTCATGCGCTAAAGACAGTGTTGCTGAAAACAATTAATAGAAGAATATTAGAGAGGGAGAATGCAGGGAGACTTATTCTGCATCAGTTTTATTTATTTATTCCTATATTTACTGATTTCTACATCAGCCGTAAACTAAGATATGTAATTCATAGCATCATGGTTTAGAAGGCCGAAAAAAGTCTTATCCTGCAAGTTGATCCAGAAGAAGGCAAAAAAAAAAACTGCGAGGTAAAAGCCAATTTTCCCCACTTTAGGGGAAAAAAATCCTTCCCGACTCCAATCAGGCAATCAGAATAACTCCCTGGATCAACGACCCCTCTCTAGTAGCTATAACCTATAATATTATTACACTCCAGAAATACATCCAGGCCCCTCTTGAACTCTTTTAGTGAGTTCACCATCACCACCTCCTCAGGCAGAGAGTTCCATAGTCTCACTGCTCTTACCGTAAAGAATCCTCCTCTATGTTTGTGTACAAACCTTCTTTCCTCCAGACACAGAGGATGTCCCCTCGTCACAGTCACAGTCCTAGGGATAAATAGATGATGGGAGAGATCTCTGTACTGACCCCTGATATATTTATACATAGTAATTAGGTCTCCCCTCAGTCGTCTTTTTTCTAAAGTGAATAACCCTAATTTTGATAATCTTTTAATCTTTCTGGGTCCAGTTATTTTATTTGCCCTCCTCTGAACCTTCTCCAGCTCTGCTATGTCTGTCTTGCTCATAGGAGCCCAGAACTGTATACAGTACTCCATGTGTGATCTGACTAGTGATTTGTAACGTGGTTAGACTATGTTCTCATCACGGGAAGCTATGCCCCTATTGATGCAACCCATTATCTTATTGGCCTTGGCAGCAGCTGCCTGACACTGGTTTTTGCAGCTTAGTTTGCTGTTCACTAAAATTCCTAGGTCCTTTTCCATGTCAGTGTTACCGAGTGTTTTACCATTTAGTATGTACGGGTAACTTGCATTATTCCTTCCCATGTGCATAACCTTACATTTGTCAGTGTTAAACCTCATCTGCCACTTCTCTGCACAAGCCTCCAGTCTATCCAGATCCCTCTGAAGTAGTATACTGTCCTCTTCTGTGTTAATTACTTTACACAGTTTAGTGTCATTTGAATTTTTTTTTTTTTTACTGTGCAAGCCTTCTACAAGATCATTATAAATATATTGAAGAGAATAGGGCCCAATACTGACCCCGTGAGGTACCCCACTAGTGACAGTGACCCAATCTGAGTGTGTACCGTTAATAACCACCCTCTGTTTTCTATCACTGAGCCAGTTACCCACATACAGACGTTTTCTCCCAGTCCGAGCATTCTCATTTTATATACTAACCTTTCATGCGGTACAGTGTCAAATGCTTTGGAGAAGTCCAGATATACGACATCCATTGATTCGCCGCTGTCAAGAACTTACCTCCTCATAGAAACTGAATAAATTAGTTTGACATGACCGATCCCTCATGAAGCTATGCTGATATGGCGTTATTTGATATGCTTCTATTAGAAAACCTTCAAACTGTTTACCCACGACAGATGTTAAACTTCCCGGCCTATAATTTCCGGTCTCTGGGTTTGGACCCTTTTTGAATATTGGCACCACATTTGCTATGCGCCTGTCACGACCATGGTTGTGGTCGTGACTCCTTGGTTCACATGCAGTTGTCAGCGGTTGGTTTTATGTTGTCAACCACAGGTGTGACGTGGAAGTTAGGTAATAGATGCGCGGCACTCACCAGGGTCGAATCTTCAAAGAAGCTTTATTGCTGACTAGCAAGGTAGCATCAGCTGCACAGGCAGGGGAGCGGGACGGACAGGTGTGGACTGGCGGTGACGGCCGTTTTGCGCTGTATCGTGCTCCCTCGGACTGCTACTGACGTGCAGGCGCACGAACGTGCATTTAAGGGTGACCATAGGACATCACCATGACGACCGTGGACGCTCCCCAGGTGCGCGCTGTAAACGATACTGAAAGGGAACATTGTAACATTACGTACATACTGCAGGGCACTACAGCAACATAAAGCAACACATTATCAAATGATGGAGGAGACAAGTTACATTAGCGTACAGACGAGGTGCTAGAAAGCAAAGGAAGATACAATGAAGTTAGTGTATAAATGCTGTTTCCCTTGCGCTATATGAAGCAGCGGGCGCCTCTAGCACCTCGTCTGTACGCTAATGTAACTTGTCTCCTCCACCATTTGATAATGTGTTGCTTTATGTTGCTGTAGTGCCGTGCAGTATGTACGTAATGTTACAATGCTCCCTTTCTGTATCGTTTACAGCGCGCACCTGGGGAGCGTCCACGTTCGTCATGGTGATGTCCTATGGTCACCCTTAAATGCACGTTCATGCGCCTGCACGTCAGTAGCGGTCCGAGGAAGCGCGATTTAGCGCGAAACGGCCATCACCGCCAGTCCACACCTGGGCCGTCCATCTCCCCAGCCTGTGCAGCTGATGCTACCTTGCTAGTCAGCAATAAAGCTTCTTTGAAGATTCGACCCTGGTGAGTGCCGCGCATCTATTACCTAACTTCCACGTCAAGTATTACTCTTGTTACGCTGAGCACCACACTGTCTGGGTCCGCTTGTGCAGCCGCGGGTCTAGGAGTTCCGGAGTTGAAGGAGGCATGGGTGACTTTCTTAAAGGAGCAGTGCCGCTGTTTTCCTTTTGCTCTTGTCTCCCCACCATTTACTTAACCACAGGTGTGAGCTCTGTATCTTGCCTCACGTGTGGTTGCCGTTGGCAACATAAGGCTGTTGGCAGTGGAGCAGCCTGAGCGGTTGCTAGGTGCTCGCTGTCACGGCATGCGGTTGCCTCTGGCAACGTGTGGTTTTAGTGTGCACTTTCTATGTTTGGTATGAGGGAGTTTGTGGTGTGTACACTTCCCCTTTTAGTGACACTTACCTTGTTTGGTGATGGAAGGGTTATTCCCTTTCCTAGTGTGGGTCTGGGTGTGGCCGCTTGGGCTATTTAGCTTCCTGCTAGAAGGCAGTTGCTGAGGGGTACTTCAGCCATGCGGTTTGCTGGAGTCATCCTCCTGGTTCATATACCATCTTTCCAGTGGGAGCCACCCTTGCGGTCATAAAAAGAATGTCTGATGTTAAGTTGATGTTTTTATGCTCTTGATATTTATTGCAGCTATGGATGTCCTGGTTACCTGTGTGTTTTGATGTGTGTGCTGTCTCCCTTGTGTTTGTGTGGACAGCGTATTTGAGCACAGGTTCCAGTCAGCAAGGCTGTGGCAGGTTAGTGTGGAACTGCTTGGCTCACCTGTCATATCCATATCTCTGTTTATGTTCCCCATCTCCTTGCAGCTTGGCCAGTGAGACTCCTGTTCGTCCGTGCCTAGGAGGAACACGTCGTCTTACCCTGCTCCTAGTTCAGGGCCACCCTGAGGGCAAGTAGGGACCCCAAGGTTCTGGAGTATGAGCCCTCCTACCATCAGGGTCGGCTCATACAGCTAGGAGTCAGGGTCAGTATTAGGGACGCAATAGGAGGTCACCTGATCCTGTGGTCCTGGCTGAGCTGCGACCTAACATTTTCAGGCATCGCACGGCTGAGGGTTTCCCCCATCCTCAGCAGTGACAGCGCCAATCCTGTGGAACACTCATTGTCAGTATAGAGTCCTTAAATATCAGGAATAAGGCTCTAGGATGCGGGGGTGTATGCCATCTGGTCCTGGCGATTTGTCTATTTATTAGATGATGTGGAATAGGAGGAAAAGCAGATGGCAGAAAAACTCCCACCTGTAGGGCAGGAGAGCACTGAAGGTGATTAAGTGGGTATGCCAGAGCTGATTAATATTCTGTGTTTACTATCAAATAACCTGCAGGAGATTGCAGGCCAGAACAGCAATAATATGCATATTGTCCTCCCAAAATTACCAGCCAAACCCCATACCAGCAACAGCCCCTTTTTTTAAGCTGCAGCGCGGCCATTAACAATGAAGAAGGACTAGACAGTGTGGTTTTCATTATTACAGGAATGGCATCTGCAGGCTAATTGGCTGCGTGGTTCATCACTGCTGAATGGCCGCAACAGACCTGCAGCATGGCCTCTCTGTGTGGCCGCACCCTAAGGCATAGTGGCTTTGGTAGATCTAATTTATAGCGATTCATGATTACCGTAATTAATTTGTAACTAATCAAATTTCTTGGCAAACTAATGCGACGTTGCAGTATAGAATTTTTCTAAACTTTGCTTATCTCTAGTTACCATCACAGTTAGTCTTTCGCCTGCTAAGTGGCGGTTAGTGGTCAGGGTCACCATTTGAGATATTGGATTTGCTGAACTGCTTGCATGCTGAAGTTGATGTGCACTGATCTAGGTCATGGATCTGGGTGCTGAATAAGGCGTGGCCTACATTAAGGGGTGCAGTATAGGTCTTAAAAATTTGTATAGTTTACCATGCTTAATGCATCATCACAATTTCTAGATATTTATCAAAGGCCGGTGAGTATAGGTTTTAGGCAATATATTATACAGTCTAGTGGCTGATCTATATCCATCGACTTGTAGATGTTGGATGTAAATCTGGCAAGGCAAATCACAAGCATAAATGCACATAGTATAATTGGCTAGTAATTATAATAAGGTATCAATTAACCCAGTGGTATAGGATGGAAACTTCTCCTTGTCCTATTAAACAAGCAGACCAGTGTTCTGTTCTCCTGATGGGTAATTTAATTAGCAGAGTATATTACTTAAAGAACACGACTATTGTAACTTAATAGAGCTTTTTTCCATTTTAAAGATTTCCCTCCACGTTCTCTTTATTCATTTCCGAGTCATTATACTTTCCATCTATTAAAATTATAGACAAAGTAGAAAGATTAATATGGGCAGACATAATATTAACAGAAAGCCATAAACAGCCATTGTCTAGATGTCAGTTGGGGTTTGTTGGTACTTCAGGGTCTTGTGACTTTCATAAACTACAAGTACAAGCATATCTACCATTTATTGGTTTAACCCCTAAGGATGATATGCTGTACTTCATAATGTGAGCTGCATATCATCCTAAATGGATTGTCCCATGAAAAGTATTATTCAGTTTTCAAACCAGCACCTGGATCTGAATACCTTTGTAATTGCATGAAAATAAAAATTTGGTATAGCCACTGAGTTATTCAATACACTGTATAGTGCCACCTGCAGCTTGTTTTTTTCCTTATTTCTCTGTCCAACTTGCTGAAGTGGACACACATGCTCAGTTCCAAATAGTGTAATCAGTCAGGCTCAGCTCAGGTGATCAAGTTTCACCAGGCAAACCAGCATGACCGCATGCATTGGCCACAGGTCACACTCTTACACACCGAATAGTAATACTTTGTGAGGGGAGCAATGACAGCCATTGGAGGCAAATGTCAATTAGCAAAGCTCCCCGACTATACAAATTGTATTATTTCCCTCTCTGTAAGATGTACAGTAAGTAAATAACACCGATATAAAGAATCACAAAAGAGGGGCGACTTCTTGTAAGTAATATGTCACCCTGTCTGGACACAAATCCATTTGCCAGCTAGGAGAACAAGGGGCTAGATGACAACGTGGCATGCCATGGGTAAGGCACATTCACATATTCTGTGTATTTTATAAGATATCTGCTCTTCTTTGTGCCAGGCTTCTTTGCTAGACTAGCACAAGCAATCATGTTTCAGTATGCTGGAAATCAGTGGGATGCGGAGACAAGTCTCACATGCCAGCAGTTGCCAGGCTACCGTATGAAGCCTTGCTCACAGGCTTTTATGACCACCTGTTGGGATCTGCTGCTCTGGACCAGACTTCTGCATCTCCAGGACAATAACTGATAAGAAATGACATGCACTGCACCGAGACAAAGGAGATCTTCTTACCATCTGCAGAATATTCTCATTTTCTGGAAAATGTATGAATTTGTTCACACAGTGCATTACCTTACAAGGTCTATGATATTCACCGACTCGCTCTACTATGGTTACAAAGGATGACAAATTCATGTAAGTATCCAGCAATGAGTGCATGGAGAGCGCTGCTCTCAATAGAGGTACATAGAAGACACCCCCTGCAATACCTACCATTACTTATAGGTACGCTGTTGTTCTAATGGACTGGAAAACAATGCACCCCTTAAATATGTATGCAATATAACAATTGCCTTCTCCTATTTCATCAGTTTAACAATAAGTTGTTGCATATATGCGTACAAATCACACTGTAAAGCTGACCATATACATTAACTGTATGTCAGCTGAACCGCCCGCCCGATTTGGCAGAACAAGACAACCATATAATGCTTTTGGGAGTGTCCTCTCTGTCCTCCGATGGTAGATGCCAAGGGAAAGAAAACTTGGGTTGTTAGATTTCAAAAGCAAGTGAAGCTAACCATCTCTCTATTCTAAGAGGAATATAAAAATAAAATAATGTAAAGCCAGATTTGGTCCTGACAAATGCAGGGTGCCCCTCTTCCCTCTCGGTGATGTGATGAAATGGGTTGCCTGCCTGAATCAGTTCATTAGCTAAAGGCCACATTTGCATCTGCGCAAGAGAATCTGTCTGCCTGATCTGGCACAAATGCCGGCTGTTGGCCGGACCAAAACACTTGCATGCAACTTTTTTGTCTGGCTGAAACCTGGCATTTATGCTGGAAAGCAGCCGGATCACTGTCAGATGTCATTATAGTCAATAGGTATCTGACATTGATCTGTAGAATCCGGCAATGCTGGAAGCAGTGAACTCTGGCAGGATGTTCCAGCCTGACAGAAATGTTCAACAGAGATGTGAACGAGGCCTAAAGGTGCATTTACACGAGAATTGGGTAGACTATCGGAAACCACTATTCCTGCGAACGGTTATTCCTGACAATTTGGCCATGTAAATGTGCCACCGAGCAAAACACTTGTTCACTTATCTGTCTGTGCATCAGTCAAACTTACCCATGAACCAAGTAGAGATGATCGAATTTCTAGAAAATAGTTTTGGGCTCGATTCGTGCAAATTGGTTGGCAGATTCGATTTAGAGTTGGAAGTGTCAAAATTCCCCTGACTATATCCAGCCCCATTCTAACTCTTAAATGCCAGGACAGCATTAGTAATGTCAAAGTGACAGCAACACTTATTCCTAAGGGTAAAATCATGGTAGCCGGTGGTAACAAACAGCCTGGTAAAGTACCCTGCAATTAGGTTTCCTAAAATTTAATAAAAAGTCCAAAAATGACCTCTTCTTGGGGAATAGCAACAGGTTTGGTGTTATATTAAAGGATATATATATATATATATATATATATACAGTACAGACCAAAAGTTTGGACACACCTTCTCATTCAAAGAGTTTTCTTTATTTTCATGACTATGCAGGCATCAAAACTATGAATTAACACATGTGGAATTATATACATAACAAACAAGTGTGAAACAACTGAAAATATGTCATATTCTAGGTTCTTCAAAGTAGCCACCTTTTGCTTTGATTACTGCTTTGCACACTCTTGGCATTCTCTTGATGATCTTCAAGAGGTAGTCCCCTGAAATGGTTTTCACTTCACAGGTGTGCCCTGTCAGGTTTAATAAGTGGGATTTCTTGCCTTATAAATGGGGTTGGGACCATCAGTTGCGTTGAGGAGAAGTCAGGTGGATACACAGCTGATAGTCCTACTGAATAGACTGTTAGAATTTGTATTATGGCAAGAAAAAAGCAGCTAAGTAAAGAAAAACAAGTGGCCATCATTACTTTACGAAATGAAGGTCATTCAGTCAGCCGAAAAATTGGGAAAACTTTGAAAGTAAGGGCTATTTGACCATGAAGGAGAGTGATGGGGTGCTGTGCCAGATGACCTGGCCTCCACAGTCACCGGACCTGAACCCAATCGAGATGGTTTGGGGTGAGCTGGACCGCAGAGTGAAGGCAAAAGGGCCAACAAGTGCTAAGCATCTCTGGGAACTCCTTCAAGACTGTTGGAAGACCATTTCAGGGGACTACCTCTTGAAGCTCATCAAGAGAATGTCAAGAGTGTGCAAAGCAGTAATCAAAGCAAAAGGTGGCTACTTTGAAGAACCTAGAATATGACATATTTTCTGTTGTTTCAGACTTGTTTGTTATGTATATAATTCCACATGTGTTAATTCATAGTTTTGATGCCTTCATAGTCATGAAAATAAAGAAAACTCTTTGAATGAGAAGGTGTGTCCAAACTTTTGGTCTGTACTGTATATATATATATATCCTATATAATAAAAGCCCTCTGTGCCTGCGATGTGTCCATGCGTGTGTGCCGAAGTTAATTGTGCATGCGCGATGCTCCGAATTAAATGCGCATGCAACGAGTTAAATGTGCATGCACGATGCACCGAGCTAAATATGCATGCGCGGCGTGCCAGCCAATAGAATTGCAGCGCACCACACAGCCGCCCGGACCTTCCACAAGTGCTGCCATTACAGTCCTGTCAGACACAGATACAGAAGCTGCTGCTGCCAGCAGTTACTGCCAGTGGTCTCAGTACCAGCCATCTCAGCCATCAGTGATTGCCACCAGTCACAGTGCCAGCAGTCTTAGCACCACGAGTCAGTGCCAGCCATCTCAGTCACCAGTCACATTGCCCGCAGTCTCCGCCATGTCAGTGTCAGTCATCTTAGCCATCAGTCAGTGCCAGCCGTCTCAGCCATCAGTCAGTGCCACCAGTCACAGCCACCAGTCACAGTGCCAGCAGTCTCAGCACCAACAGTCAGTGCCAGCTGTCTCAGCAATTAGCCGCAGTCAACAGTCTCAGGCACAGCCACACTCTCAGCACCACGAGTCAGTGCCAGCTGTCTCAGCAACCAGTCACAGTGCCCGCAGTCTCAGCCACCAGTTAGTGCCAGCCGTCTCAGCCACCAGTCAGTGCTAGCCATCTCAGCCACCAGTCACAGTGCCCGTAGTCTCAGCCACCAGTCAGTGCCAGTCGTCTTAGCCATAAGTCAGTGCCAGCAGTCATAGCACCACCAGTCAGTGCCAGCCGTCTCAGCAATTAGCCGTAGTCAACAGTCTCAGCCACAGCTGCAGTCTCAGCACCACCAGTCAGTGCCAGCTGTCTCAGACACCAGTCACAGTGCCCGCAGTCTCAGCCACCAGTCAATGCCAGCCATTGCAGCCATCAGTGATTGCCACCAGACACAGTGCCAGCAGTTTAAGCACCACCAGTCAGTGCCAGCAGTGAGTGCCAGCCGTCTCAGCCACCAGTCACAGTGCCCGCAGTCTCAGCCACTAGTCTGTTCCAGTTGTATCAGCCATCAGTCAGTGCCACCAGTCACAGTGCACAGTGGCAGCAGTCTCAACACCAGCAGTCAGTGCCAGCAGTCAGTGCCAGCATTCTAAGCCACCAGTCAGTGCCAGCCATCTCAGTTACCAGTCAGTGCTAGTCGTCTCAGCCACCAGTCACAGTGCCCGCAGTCTATACCACCAGTCAGTGTCAGTCGTCTTAGCCACCAGTCAGTGCAAGCCATCTCAGCCATCAGTCATTGCCACCTTTCTCAGCCATCAGTCTGTGCCACCAGCCACAACCAACAGTCATAGTGAAGTCTCAGCAATTAGCCACACTCAACAGTCTCAGCCCCAGCTGCAGTCTCAGCACCACCAGTCAGTGCCAGCCATCTCAGCCACCTGTCAGTGCCAGCTGTCTCAGCCACCAGTCAGTGTCGGCCATCTCATCCACCAGCCAGTATCAGCCGTCTCAGCCACCAGTCAGTGTCAGCCGTCTCAGCCATCAGTCAGTGCCACCAGTCACAGTGCCAGCAGTCTCAGCACCACCAGTCAGTGCCAGCAATCTCAGCAAATTAACCACAGTCAACAGTCTCAGCCATAGCTGCAGTCTCAGCACCACTAGCCAGTACCAGCCATCTCAGCCACCTGTCAGTGCCAGCCGTCTCACCCACCATTCAGTGTCAGCCATCTCAGCCACCAGTCAATGTCAGCCGTCTCAGCCACCAGTCAGTGTCAGCCGTCTCAGCCATCAGTTAGTGCCACCAGTCACAGTGCCAGCAGTCTCAGCACCACCAGTCAGTGCCAGCAATCTCAGCAAATTAGCCACAGTCAACAGTCTCAGCCACAGCTGCAGTGTCAGCACCACCAGTCAGTGCCAGCCATCTCAGACACCAGTCAGTTGCAGCCGTCTCAGGCACCAGTAACAGTGCCCGCAGTCTCAGCCACCAGTCAGTGCCAGTCGTCTCAGGCCCCAGTCAGTGCAAGCCGTCTCAGCCATCAGTGATTGCCACCAGTCACAGTGGCAGCAGTTTCAGCACCACCAGTCAGATGGCTGCTGTTGAGGTCACTGTTAAGGGGGTGGAATGCTGTGAAGTAACTGTTAAAGGGGACGGGCTGCTGTGGAGGTCACTGTTAAGGGGGCAGGATGCTGTGGAGGTCATTGTTAAAGGGGCGGACGCTGTGGAAGTCTCTGTTAAGGGGCAGGGAATGGTGGAGGTCACAGTTAAGGGAGCGATCTGCTACGGAAGTCAGTGTTAAGGGATGGGGTGTTGTAGAGGTCACTGTTAAGGGGGCGGGGTGTTTTGGAGGTCACATTTTAAGGGAACAGAGCTCTGTGGAAGTCAATGTTAAGGGGGCGGGTTAATGTGGAAATCACTGTACTGTGGAAGTCATTAATAAAGGGGTGGCCACTGTTCAGGACACTGTTAAAGGGGAGGGCGCTGTGGATCTTACTGTTAAGGGAGCAGGCCTCTGTGGAGGTCACTGTTAAAGGGGTACTGTAGATGACTGTTATAGTGGATATTGTCGATATCTTTTAATGACACACACAAACATTAAATGAAATAGATGAAATATACCCGTGAGAAGCCAGGTCCTTCTGCTAGTATATATACAGTACAGACCAAAATTTTGGACACACCTTCTCATTCAAAGAGTTTTCTTTATTTTCATGACTATGAAGGCATCAAAACTATGAATTAACACATGTGGAATTATATATATATATATATATATATATAACAAACAAGTGTGAAACAACAGAAAATATGTCATATTCTAGGTTCTTCAAAGTAGCCACCTTTTGCTTTGATTACTGCTTTGCACACTCTTGGCATTCTCTTGATGAGCTTCAATAGGTAGTCCCCTGAAATGGTCTTCCAACAGTCTTGAAGGAGTTCCCAGAGATGCTTAGCACTTGTTGGCCCTTTTGCCTTCACTCTGCGGTCCAGGTCACCCCAAACCATCTCGATTGGGGTTAGGTCCGGTGACTGTGGAGGCCAGGTCATCTGGCGCAGCACCCCATCACTCTCCTTCATGGTCAAATAGCCCCTACTTTCAAAGTTTTCCCAATTTTTCGGCTGACTGACTGACCTTCATTTCTTAAAGTAATGATGGCCACTCGTTTTTCTGTACTTAGCTGCTTTTTTCTTGCCATAATACAAATTCTAACAGTCTATTCAGTAGGACTATCAGCTGTGTATCCACCTGACTTCACCTTAACGCAATTGATGGTCCCAACCCCATTTATAAGGAAAGAAATCCCACTTATTAAACCTGACAGGGCACACCTGTGAAGTGAAAACCATTTCAGGGGACTACCTCTTGAAGCTCATCAAGAGAATGCAAAGAGTGTGCAAAGCAGTAATCAAAACAAAAGGTGGCTACTTTGAAGAACATAGAACATGACATATTTTCTGTTGTTTCACACTTGTTTGTTATGTATATAATTCCACATGTGTTAATTCATAGTTTTGATGCCTTCAGTGTAAATCTACAATTTTCATAGTCATGAAAATAAAGAAAACTCTTTGAATGAGAAGGTGTGTCCAAACTTTTGGTCTGTACTGTATATAGAGATGAGCAAATGTCTTAAAAGCTTACATAAATCAGAGAGAGATTCCAACATATAACATTCCCCTAGAAAATAGTCCACATTCAAATCGAATCAGTCCACCTTCTAAAAGTGAGAAAGATTAGATGTCTCCATGTAACATACCTCTGTGGAAGAGACATGCAAATCAGTCCTCCTTCCAAAAAGAAAAAAAAAATTAGTCTCTCATACCAGCAAACTACTTTTTAAATCACAGCTGAGCAAAGAAAGTTAGCTGAGAGGCCTTGATTGGATTCCGGGGGGTACTATTTCTCCTTATGGAGAGCGCCAAGTATGCATGATGAGTATTTTAGTCCAGGTAACACTGGGTTTCCGGGAAAAAAATACATGTAAATTAGCACTTATATATTACATAGGCTTAGCTTTCTTTTCCTTTTGGACGTTAAGCTAATCTCTAGCAATACATTTAGTTACATAGTTAAAACGATTGAAAAAAGACATAAGTCCATCAAGTTCAACCAAGGGATAGGTGGGGATGCGAATCCCAATCCCATGTCATATTACTGTTTCTTCTATGTATGATCATAAAGTAATACGTTAAGGCAATGAATGAGGTCTAACTCAGTGCTATCAAAAAACATGGGTGATATCATGACAATGTCTGCCAAGTGACACGTTCAGCTCTGCTACATCTCTATTTTTGTCTTTCTTTAAAAAGGTGATAATAAATCCTATCTGAGAAAGCGGCATTGTACACCTTTTTAGCATTTAATAAATGATCTCCGCTGTGTCACCATGCCTGCTCAGTTTAATCAAATGATGCTACTCCAATTAGCTACTCACTAAAGAGAATGTCAGCACAGACCGTGTCTGGGAGGATCGTCAAGATGTCAAAGATTCATCTTTCGCTTGCCATCTATAGATTGTCTCATTAAAATTAATATACTAACATCTCTCCCATTGCATCCCAGTAGAAGGTTGTCTGTCTGCAGTGAAATAATACAGCTATCCTTGAACGCTTTATCAGGAGAGGCACACATGACAGAGGAAAGATCCATTAATAATGTAGAGTGAGATTTCTGAGGGTTTTCAAAACATCTATTGTCAAGTTCTATGATCTATTTTTAAGACCAGAGATGGAACTATCAAATTTTAAACAGGCCAATAAGTATCATACCCTAGAAAAATAACAATGCGTCCGTTCTCCTGCAGAAAACGTACCCGCTGGACGTCAGTTTACTGACTGTATGTGTAGAGTGCAACCTTTAAAGGAAGTGTTTCATCAGAAAATGACCTATTATTTAAATCTATGTTTGTATGTTAAACAATTGTTTTAGAATTATTTTTTTTAAAGAATTTACTTTTTTCCCCCTATGTCATTATCTATATTTAAAAATGTGTATAATCCTGCAATATTCACACTGGCCACTAGGCTTAAAAATGAGTCATGATTTCCTGTTCTTTACAAGTATCATTTCTGTAGCTGTTCTCATTATCACGAGAGGCAGAATTACAATGACAAGTAACACCTCTACATAGATAACACAGGATTCACCAATTACCGATTACAATAGGTGATAGCACAGCTCACCTAGTCCCTCCTGACCTTTCCACAGATCACAGAGCAGGCCTAGGGAACTCTCACATAAAAGTCAATGTGGTCCTCTCCTGTCCATTGTGTCTATGGCCGATTTAGCTGCTCACAAAAGATAGGAAGTTTTAACATATATTAGACCTAGTGGCCGGTGTGAAAACTGCAGAATTATATACATTTTTAAATATATATAGTGGCATAGAAAAAATTTTGGTATCTGAAGCCAAAGGTTCTCTGAGACGAGAAGAGGTTGCGGCCATCTTGCATGAAGATTCAGCACAAAATCTTGCACGGAGCGTGTTAACATCAACACATCGGCCGGCGTGGTGATGTCATACATCACGGATCCTCAAGCAAAATGGCCACGCCAGCCTCTTTGCGCTCAAATGGATGAGGTGAGTATGGTTCTTAAAATTTTTACCATCATTACAGGGAAAATCGATTAGTTACCATGAAGCACAAGGAAATTCGGCTTCACAGCAAATATAAAAAATTCTGAAATTTGGATCTTCGATTCACTCAATGAAAGAGCAAAGACAACGTCAATATTATATCTTCTACTTTACCAATAGAAACTGTGAAATACGCCATGGAAATAAGAAGTCACTCAGATAACCCATATCCTGAACTTCTCCTGGATCTCATGGCAACTGATGGGCCGTCTGCTGTCATGATCGGCTCTGTTACTGAGTACCATGGCTTTATGTCACGTTTGAAGACTTAGGATGCATTGTTCACACTAGGTCTCCTGCACAGAACATGGAAGAATAAGTTTCCGAGAGTAGACACGGTACAAAGCAAGGCGTCCCATGTTCACCTCCCACCGACAATAGATAGCTCTGTGGAAAATAACGTTTTGTTGCTAGTGACAACATGAACTGAAATATGCTGGGATTTCTCACTGGTCTACTTTCACCGAGGAACCTAACCGCCGAGATCTATCTCTTCATCTAGATAAATAAGCTGCGCTGTGATCTCTCCTTATTTATCTAGTTGGACGCCGTTATCTGGACTCTGGTCCCTGGTACCCCGCTGCTCTCTTTGGAAGTGCTGCTATGTTATATTTCCAATTATCCATCTAATATCTATCTCATATCTATCTATCTATCTATCTATCTATCTATCTATCTATCTATCTATCTATCTATTATATCTATCTATCTATTATCTATCTATCTATCTATCTATCTATCTATCTATCTATCATCTATATCTATCTATCTATCTATCTATCTATCTATCTATCTATCTATCTATGTAGCTATCATCTATCTATCTCATATCTATCGATGTAATATCTATCTATCTATCTACCTACCTATCTCATATCTATCTATCTATCTATCTATCTATCTATCTATCTCATATCTATCTCATATCTATCTATCTATCTATCTATCTATCAATCATCTATCTATCTATCTATTTATTTATCCATCCATCTATCTCATATCTATCTATTAACTATCTATCTCATATCTGTCTATTATCTATCTATCTATCTATCTATCTATCTATCTATCTATTATCTATCTATCTCATATCTGTCTATTATCTATCTATCTATCTATCTATCTATCTATCTATCTATCTATCTAGTATCTATCTATTATCTATCTATCTCATATCTATCTATCTATCTATTATCTATCTCATATCTATCTATTATCTATCTATCTATCTATCTATCTATCTATCTATCTATCTATCTAGTATCTATCTCATATCTATCTATTATCTATCTATCTATCTATCTATCTATCTATCTATCTATCTATCTATCTATCTATCTATCATCTATCTAGTATCTATCTCATATCTATTATCTATCTATCTATCTATCTATCTATCTATATCATATCTATCTATCTATCTATCTAGTATCTATCTATTATCTATCTATCTATCTATCTATCTATCTATCTATATATCTATCTATCTATCTATATATCTATCATCTAATCTTATCTATCTATCTTTCTATCTATCTATCTATCTATATATCTATCTATCTGTGTCTATCTATTATCTATCTATCTATCTATCTATCTATCTATCTATCTATCATTATCTATCTATCTATCTATCTATTATCTATCTATCTATCTATTATCTATCTATTATCTATCTATCTATCTAGTATCTATCTATTATCTATCTATCTCATATCTATCTATTATCTATCTATCTATCATTATCTATCTATTATCTATCTATCTATCTATCTATCTATCTATCTATCTATCTATCTATCTATCTATTATCTATCTATTATCTATCTATCTATCTATCTATCTATCTATCTATCTATCTATCTATCTATCTAGTATCTATCTATTATCTATCTATCTCATATCTATCTATCTATCTATCTATCTATCTATCTATCTATCATTATCTATCTATTATCTATCTATCTATTATCTATCTATCTATCTATCTATCTATCTATCTATCTATCTACTCTCTATCTATCTATCTATCTAGTATCTATCCATTATCTATCTATCTATCTATCTATCTATCATCTATCTATCTATCTATCTATCTATCTATCTATCTATCTGTGTCTATCTATTATCTATTTATCTATCTATCTATCTATCTATCTATCTATCTATCTATCTATCTATCTATCTATCTATCATTATCTATCATCTATCTATCTATCTATCTATCTATCTATCTATCTATCTATCTATCTATCTATCTATCATTATCTATCTATCTATTATCTATCTATCTATCTATCTATCTATCTATCTATCTATCAATCAATCTATTATCTATCTATTATCTATCTATCTATTTATCTATCTCATATGCATCTATCTATCATTATCTATCTATCATTATCTATCTATCTCATATCTATCTAATATCTATTTATGTAATATTTATCTATCTATCTATCTATCTATCTATCTATCTATCTATCTATCTATCTATCTATCTATCTACCATTTGAAAGCAGCTCTTTAACAATTAAATCCATTATAATTGGTTCAGGCTTGCAAAGACATCACTATATTAATTTGCAGTTATCAGTGTTGATGTTCTTTCAGAAGTTTGTGTTATTATTATTATTATTATTATTATTATTACTACATAGTAACATAGTAACATAGTACATAAGGCCGAAAAAAGACATTTGTCCATCCAGTTCGGCCTGTTATCCTGCAAGTTGATCCAGAGGAAGGCAAAAAAACCCTGTGAGGTAGAAGCCAATTTTCCCCCCTTAAGGGGGAAAAAATTCCTTCCCGATTCCAATTAGGCAATCAGAATAACTCCCTTATTATTATTATTATTATTATTATTATTATTACACAGAGGTTTAATTGTCTACATGTTCCTTGTCGCCTGATATTTTGTATCAGAAAAACATTATAATTAGAAGCAGCGAAGGGAATAGGGAATCTGTTATGCAGCGAGTGTAAATGATGGAGTCAATCTGTCCTTGTGTGCTCTCCACACTGAAACAGAACTTTACTTATGTAAATCACACCTCATTAACCCGCCTGAAAAGTATGATTATTGTACACTAAATACACAAATTCACATAGGATGGAGTTTATAAAGGTAACATGTGCAAGCAATTACTATGGACTGAAAGTTATATTTTAGCTGATTACATTCCCTAATGAACAATAAAAGAATCTACTGTAATGGGGTGGGGGCTAGTAAGCTTCCAAAACTGTATTTGTATGGAGACTAATGATATAGAGAGATAAATTATAAACATAATACCACATTCAAAAATTCTAAACTTGGACTAAACCTGCAGCTTTACTTATATGCAATAGAATGACTATTTATGGTGAACAGATATAAGATTATTAAGAAAAGGTAAAATTAGGTAAAAAAATAAATAAAAATACAGATGCTGGACAGTGGGTAACATCTGCAGACTACCACATTAACCTGCACTCCCTGGAGTCACCACCTCATGGTTAATCGACCATTTTCCAAACTGTTACATTGATTAACACTGTTGCTCCAAAAACTGTATTGTTTAGAAAAATGATGTTTTCATGTATGCAAATGAACCTCTAGGAGCAATGGGGGCGTTGCTGTTACACCTAGAGGTTCTGCTCTCTGCAACTGCCGCGCCCTCTGCACTCTGATTAGACAGGGCCAGGCAGTGTAAACATGATCACACCTGTCCCTTCCAATCAGAGTGCAGAGAGAGCAGAGCCTCTAGGTGTAACGGTAACGCCCCCGTTGCTCCTAGAGGCTCATTTGTATATATTAAAACTTCATTTTTCTCGGCAATGCATCCACATATGAACATGGGCCCAACACAGATGCCTTCAGCTGCCAAGTGCACATGTAACAGGTCAGCCAGTTTCATAGGTACAAATCTTCCCTTTAACGTATATGCCAGGAGCTTTCCTGCTCCTACTTTCCATGGAGCTAAACGTATGAGTACGGTATTTATGCATAAGCCGATCACAGGAATGCCAGGGCTTTTAGTCTCCCATAAGTAATACCTAAATTTGGCCCATGACAGTATCAGAAACTTACGCCACCATTAAATGTCACAGCAACAGAATAACATTGGGCTCCAATTACTTTGTAATTTGTAGCTAATTCTTCTATGGCTGAGAAAATGCTGCTCCTTAACATTTCTCTGGACCATCTACCGGCTGGATATTTATTACTATGTGGACAGGGCTCTTTCCTTTCACATTTTCATTTGGCCTTTAAGAAATAGCTTAGAGCAGCAATAAGAGACTTTTGCAGGACGTCACTGGATTGAAATCCTAAGCATTTAGCAACGTAACAGATATTATTCTCCTGCTTTGGCCACCTCCCAATTAGAAGCTTCCACATTCAAAACGTCTCGTCGGCCTCCTAAGTAAGTATATAAATTATGGTAGCACGTCTACATAATGGTGTAGAGTAATGGTTTATGAAATTACCTGTACCAACAAATCACGGAGCAGTCCAGCTAATGACAGACTTAGTGACCCAGAGAATAAAAAGCCAGCCATATTTTAGAACTTGGAGGCTAATGTAGTTCCATAAATGGAAAGTTTTTGGCACACGTACAAAAAAGGTATTACACAGTCACAGGATGCATTTAGGAAGATGGGTATTATCATTATGTATTATTATCATCTGACATAATGTTTTGCCTACCACCCTATCTTCACCCCTAGGTATATACAGTAATACCCTTATGTAAAGAGGTTGTGCCACAACAAATATTCTACCGTTTCTCAAACCAGCTTCCGGACCTGAATACTTTTGTAATTGCATGTAATTAAAAATTTTGCATACCTACTGAGATATTTATCAAATGTACAGTGCCACCTGCTGTTTGTTTTTTTCCTCTTATTTCTTGTCCACCTCACTGAGGTGGTCACACACTCTCCGATTAAGTCTTCAACTCTCACCAGCCATATCGCCTATTAGAAGCTGGTACAGTGAAAGAGCTACAGCACAAAGGATATGCCCCCTGAAAAAGGATACACCTACTGAGATGCCAGCCTGAAACAACTCACACAGGACAATTGGAGCAGTGAATGGGGAGATCTCTGGATCCATGTGAGATACAGGGTTGGTTCTAGCTTTGCTAGAAAGAGATTGTCATGTATTATATAATGTCAGACTTTATTTTTCTACATCAATGATGGCATGACCCCTTTAAGTTCTGAAAAAAGTTTTTACTATGATTCCTTGGATAAGACATAGCTCTCATCTCTCAATTTTAGATGTTCTGAAGCTTAAATATAGAACTGCAATTCCTTAAAGGGGTTTTACAAAAGTTCAATATTAATGACCTATCCTCAGGATAGGTTTTCTATATCTGATCGTGGGGGTCTGACTCCCAGTATCCACACAGATCATCATTATGGAGTATGCTCCTCACAGCATACCAAGCACAGCGCAATACATTGGATACTGGCTGCATTTGGTATTGCAGCCCAGGCCTATTCACTTGAATGGGACTGAGCTGCAAATGGTCCATGTGACCAATGAACATACAGTACAGACCAAAAGTTTGGACACACCTTCTCATTCAAAGAGTTTTCTTAACACATGTGGAATTATATACATAACAAACAAGTGTGAAACAACTGAAAATATGTCATATTCTAGGTTTTTTCAAAGTAGTCACCTTTTGCTTTGATTACTGCTTTGCACACTCTTGGCATTCTCTTGATGAGCTTCAAGAGGTAGTCCCCTGAAATGGTCTTCCAACAGTCTTGAAGGAGTTCCCAGAGATGCTTAGCACTTGTTGGCCCTTTTGCCTTCACTCTGCGGTCCAGCTCACCCCAAACCATCTCGATTGAGTTCAGGTCCGGTGACTGTGGAGGCCAGGTCATCTGGTGCAGCACCCCATCACTCTCCTTCATGGTCAAATAGCCCTTACTTTCAAAGTTTTCCCAATTTTTCGGCTGACTGACTGACCTTCATTTCTTAAAGTAATGATGGCCACTTGTTTTTCTTTACTTAGCTGCTTTTTTCTTGCCATAATACCAATTTTAACAGTCTATTCAGTAGGACTATCAGCTGTGTATCCACCTGACTTCTCCTCAACGCAACTGATGGTCCCAACCCCATTTATAAGGCAAGAAATCCCATTTATTAAACCTGACAGGGCACACCTGTGAAGTGAAAACCATTTAAGGGGACTACCTCTTGAAGCTCATCAAGAAAATGCCATGAGTGTGCAAAGCAGTAATCAAAGCAAAAGGTGGCTACTTTGAAGAACCTAGAATATGACATATTTTCAGTGGTTTCACACTTGTTTATGTATATAATTCCACATGTGTTAATTCATAGTTTTGATGCCTTCAGTGTGAATCTACAATTTTCATAGTCATGAAAATAAAGAAAACTCTTTGAATGAGAAGGTGTGTCTAAACTTTTGGTCTGTACTGTATGTCACTGTCTAGGATGAGCAAAAAGCTGACCGGCAAGTAGACCACGACCGATCAGATATTGATGATCCATTCTGAGCAGAGGCCATCAACATTGAACTACCAGAAAACCCTTCAACATTCCTTCCACTGAATTGAATCAAACAAGATCAGTCCAAAAATGAAGTAAGTCATATAGATCCATACTCACATAGCATACGGAGCATGTGATGCAGTACATGGAGTGTGAATGGCTGAATGCTGCAGGATCAGAGGTACTCCATGGGCTACTGCACAGTGCCTCTGCACACCATGCTAAGGATATAACTTTTAGGGGGGAATACTTCTGACAGAAGAAACTCTGTATGCTACCACATAAAATGTGAGACACATGTTTTCCCACTAACAACGTATACCTTGTCCACAGGATGGGGGATAAGCACCTGATTGCTGGTGGTCTGACTGCTGATACCTCTGACAATAATGAAAATAGAGGTCCTGCAGGTCCCTATGAGAATGGAGCAGTGGTGCATATGATTACTGCTTCATTCAGCATTATGGGACCACTGAGTATGACCTATTAGGCTAGTTGCACACTAGGGTTTACTGATCCGGCAGGCTGCTCCGGCTGTTCTGTTAACTATAATGGGGTCCAGCGGTGATCCGGCCACACTCTGGCAAATATGCTGAGATCAACCTGCTGGAAGGCTGTGCCGACAGTGTGAAACAGGCCTTAGCGGCTAAATACCCTAAACGTTATGATCTTGGTTCCAGTAATTAGAGATGGGCGAAGCTATGGAAAATCTGATTTGGCTGCTTCACCGAATTTCACAAAGAAATTCACTTTGTGACTAATTACTTGGTCATAAAGCGCATTTCTTTGTATGTAGCTGGTGGAATGACAAGGTGCGGCAATGGCCCTGTCCCCCTTCATTGAACCCCTTTAGATGCTGCGTTCATCGCTGATCGCGGCATCTGAGATTAACATTGAGGGCTTATTCCGGTAAAAAAATAAAAAAATACTCACCTTATCCATTTGAACTCATAGAGGTCGTCGTGACCATTTTGATTGAAGACGTCATATCATATGACTCATATGTCATCGCGTGCGGTGATTTTGCACGGTATATTTAATCAATATGGCCATGGCAGTCTCATTGCGCAAATGGGAGAGGTGAGTATATATATTTTTTGTTCTTACAGCCATATCAGGGAAAATTGATTAGTTACCACAAAGTGCGAAATTCGGCTTTGTGGTAAATCTAATTTTTCCTGAAATTCGGATCCCAGTCCATTTCGGATAGCTCGATTTGCTCAACACTAACCTTATGGCATGATTTGATTGTGGCTCATGGATTATTACTCCATGTTACCATTAAGCCCTAGCCTAACAATGAAAAAGGGTCCATATACTGCCCTTGCATTAACCTTAAATGAGTTCTCCGGGAATTAAGAAAATGAAAATACCTAAATATTACTTTATTATAAATATATTCCCAAATATCTTTCATTAGTTATAATGGCTCGTTTTATCTACGGAGCAATCATCAGGAGAAATAAAAAAGCCGCTGTTCTACTAGTACAAAAAGAACCTGTCCAAACACACAGCAGGACACAGTCAAATCCCTACATCCTCTCTGTACTTCATGTCTCCTCATGAACTCCGTTCCAACAGAGATTCAGCTGAAGCTCATATTAAACTGTATTCAGGACCATAATCCCTGACAAGCAGAGCAGAGAGAAGGATGAGGCAGCTCTTTAGCTCAGTGTTGTGAAGTAACTTTTGCTGCTTTGGTATTAGGACAGGTTTTGTGTGTACTAATAGGACGGAGGCCATTTTATTTCTCCTGATGATTGCTCCCCAGAGAAAACGAGCCATTATAACTAATGAAAGGTATTTGGGAATATATTTCTAATAAAGTAATATTTAAGTATTTTAATTTTCTTATTTCCTGAAGAACCCCTTTAAATCGCACAAAAATACATGTATTATCCAGTATTAAGAAGAACAAATGACATTGTTACAGCATTGACCAAATATAATATGATGCCATAACACATTATGTAATAGAACAGAATTGAGTAATATATGCTATGCATAATAAAAACTGCTTCCTAACATCTTATTAATTTATTCAGAACTGTCGCTTTAAATAGCAGCTACAACAAGTACAGTACGTTGTTCTGCAGTTTCAAAGTTAGATGTTGGATTCTTAGCTACCTGTGTAAATTATTGGCTGCTAATTAGAATTCAAAGCTAATGAAAGAAAGTATAAAGTCTACTTTGAAGATCTGTCTTTCATTTCAGCCTACGTGTTTTTTTTTTTTTAGTATTATGACTTTACATGTGTTTTTCCTCCTTACATGTCCCACTTACCAGCCACTTCTAGTGATGTGAAAAAAATACTTAATGGACATTTCAAAGTAGCAGCCTGTCACTTCCAGGAGAGAGCAGCATAACAGAGACTGGTGCTTTTCACAGGTTCTTTTTTTAAACGGTGCTATTACAAAAACTTATTTTGAAAAGTGCTTATTTTGCTATTTCATCTAAAATGTGTTGGGAAATAGTCTAGATCAAGGGTGAGAACATTTTTCATATTATGTCTTTGAATTGCTATGTAAAGAAAAAAATAAAATCTAGTTAATGCTTCCCCCTCATGGGACAACGACAGTATGAGGTCAAGCTTTTTACAATTTTTACCTACAGATACATTTTGCTTCTGATAGAAAGGCCAAAGCCCTGAGGCGATGCTATTACACGCTGACTGCCATGACTATAGGCCACAGTTCCAGACCTTGTGTCGGAGAGCAATCAGAAGGCAAGCACACTTCCAGCCCTTGTCCCTCTCTTCATCAATAATTCCTTCAGGCCATGAGAGATGGCAAGAAGTACCTTTCAGCTTCATTATGGTTACTTGAGAGACTTCCAGGCCACGCATCAGTGGAGGCAGTCTATTCCTCTGTGGGAAACCCTACCGGTCTATAGGGAGAACCAGGGGAAAGTAGTCAGCGGTGGCTGCTCTCTTAGCTGGAAACTTCACTCCTGTGCACTTTTCGTGCAATCAATCATGAAAGAAGGTCAACAGACAGCTTTCAAATAACTGATCCATTTAACTACTGACATTGATCTGGATGAGAGCAGGAGAGGTAGGAGGGGGCATCGAAGAGGCAGTGAAACCTAAGCCCCTTGAAGGGAAATACAAAGACCAAACATATACATTACCGTGACTCTCACAGTGCTTCACTTTCCAATCTTAAGTGGTGTTTACATTGACAAAATGCGGCTGTGTGCCTACGTTTCTTTGGGTCTCTTTGGACAATGCTATAATACAATGACTGTTCATACAGCCATTGTTTGCCTTACGCCGTCTCCACACATTGCAGTTGATAGCAAAGCTTTATTTAAACTACCATGTCGATATAAACAGTTCCATTCTTTAGCTGTAAATGGTATCAGTAGCAAGGTAATAGATACTATTCCCAAATTCAAAAGAAAAAAAACATAACTGTTAAAATAATATGTCTCTTGGTTGCTCATCCCTGGGGGCCATTTGTGAAGACCGCCCCAGCATGGCCAAACCTGCAGAGGGATTTATACTTAATTGATCCCTGTCAAAGGGATCTGGCTCTTTTGTTCCCCCCTGGGCTGCTTCAGCTCTAAGGTCTGCCTGCATCAACGTATGATTTGGTAGGGGTCATGTGGCTGGTGCAGCCAATGACTGGCTGCAGTGGTCACGTGAGGTATAGAAACGAAATCACTGCTGCAGTCATTCATTGGCTGCAACAGCCACGTGACTTGTGCCAAACCAGATGTTGACCCAGGGAGACTGAGGCGATGCAGAGTGAAGTAGCTAGAACCCAGTTGGGAGTATCAGGTAATTATGATTGTCTCCTCAGGCCTGGTCATGCTTAGTGGTCTGTATAAAGGGGGAAACCCCCTTTAAGGACACAGGTTGATTGGTTGAAAAGAGCATTCCTTGCCAGTCATTGGCCAGTCTGCAAACAAAGATCTGTCAGTTGATCTCAACTGCCCATGTAAGCTTAAATCCTTATTTGGATAACTTTTGTTTCTGTCTTGAATTTTTCACACTTTAAATGTATCCAGAGGTAGGATAAGGCCCATTTATACCAGTTCTTGCTCCTGGTCATTGCTCCTGTATATATGCATGCCTTAAAGATCAATGACCATTTGCTCTTTTGTTGGTTGAACACTGGCCATGCTTTCACAAGACAATGATCGGGATCAAACTTTTGAAATTACAATTGTATGGCCAATCTGCCATCCTGGAAACATCAGAGTGCTCCTGTGCTCACTGTTTCAGTAGCGCCCATTGGGGTACATGCGATCTACGGAAACAGCGTAGCACAGCAAGCTTTGCTATTTCTGAGTTATGGAAGCATCATAGCATGCTGTGCTACGCTGTTCCGTAGCTCTCATGCACCGCAATGGGAGCTACTGAAACAATGAGCACAGGAGCACTCTGCTGTTTCCTAGCCGAGAGGTGGTCAGGACTGTGAGACGAGACAAACCCTTTAAGGCTCCTTTATATGGGGCAACTATCAGAAATGAACATTTGTAAGAATGCTTCTTCATAATAATTGCCCTGTGTAAGTCTGACAAAAAAATTAGCAAATGCTCATTCAATAGGTGAAAGCATCATTCATGTGGCACCCAATATCATTGGTTCTGGGCAGCAGATTGTCCTGTGTAAACAGCTACCTCCTTTCCAGAATAAATGTATGGGGCTGAGCCATCGCAGTAGTAGATTGCTTGTCCCCATATGAGTGTCCACATCTTCAACTGCCCAAGTATCTTCAAAGAAAATCCTCCTTCTGTAGGTCAGGTTTTTTAGTAGTTATCTACCATGTACAATGGGTAACCACTGGTAACTAAAACCTCATGAGCTCATGAGGAGGGGGTTATCTCTGGGTAACAAACTGCATTTTTCTCTCTTCCTACAGATATGCTTTAGTTAAAGGGGTTTTGTCACAACGCATAGTCCACATTTTTAAAACAAGCACCTGGATCTGAATACTTTTGTAATTGCATGTAATTAAAAATTTAGTATAGCCAGCCTTATTCAATAACATGTATCTGTATAGCACCACCTGCTGTTTGTTCTTTTCCTTATTTTTTTGTCCATGTCACTGAGCTGGTCGAACATGCTCAGTTTAAATGTTCAACTTCCACCAGCCGTATGTTCTGTTAGAAGCTGTGGCAGTTACAGGGACAGAGCTACAGCAGAAAGGACACAGTCCCTGAACTGTCAGACTGAAGAGAATCTAGTAGAGCAATTGGAGCCGTCAATGTGGAGATCTCTGGATCCATGTGAGGTACCAGGCTGGTTCTAGCTTTGTTAGAACGAGGTTGTCATATAATATATGAGGTCTAGTTTTCATTGTTTACATCAATCAGGGCATAAACTTTTTGAGTTTTCTGCTTGGATATGATGTTCTCCTTCAGTTGCTGTGCCTTTAGAAACTATTTTTTACAACTCTAAAAAGAAATCAAACTAATCCTGAAATAAAATCATTTGCGGGTAAATAGCTTTCTGCTCCTAAGGACTTTACTGAAATGTAAAAAGGAAGCAATCTGTGCTGGTAATTCATCAGTCTCTAGTTAGACATTCTTGGTTACTGACCTGAGATTGAAAACATTGTGGAGTGCATTTTCCTCCCAATTCTCATTTTCACGTGAGTGTTGAGGACAAATGTTCATTCAAGCCAGAAGCCCTATATCTTTCATAATTACTTCCAACTATACCTTCAGGCTGAAAAGTTCTGTAAACAAGTTCCAGAGGACTATGTGGCAGGCACAGCTCTTTGTCCCTCTACTGGGGTTTGGGGAATGACTGATTTTGTCTAGAATTTACAAGCAGTGTAAACTGTGTTTGGCCAAATGTCTTCCATTGAAGTCAATAAGAAAAATTCCCCAAACTACCTTTTAGGAGCTTACAGAGCTGAGTCCTAGTGACGAAAGAAACATCCTTATTGGTTTCAGCTGAATGAAGCAGTGTTCTTGTTTCCTGCAGCAGCGAGCTGTGGAATGTCACAGATAAACAGCAAAACATGGTCAGTTCTGGGCTATAGGCACCACTGAAATATTATATTTTTTTTAATTTAGATTCTTTTTATTTTATCATGTCATCTTAACAATAGTAACTTCAAAATTTCCATGTTAACAATAGAGTTCAATTTATATCCAAAACATTAATCTTACATACTTAAAAAATACTATTTTAAATCCCCTAATACCCACCCACACCCTTAGGGGGAGGGAGAGGGACGCGAAAAAGAGAAAAAAAAAAAAAAAAAACACAACTATCTAGCCCTAAAGCAACCATCTTTTCCATAATTCATCAACATTTTGTGATCTTTTGCTATGGCCCTCCATCGCCCGTTCTTCTTTAACCACTTAAGGACCACAGGTTTATACCCCCCTAAAGACCAGGCCCTTTTTTACAAATCGGCACTACACTACTTTCACCGTTTATTGCTCGGTCATGCAACTTACCACCCAAATGAATTTTACCTCCTTTTCTTCTCACTAATAGAGCTTTCATTTGGTGGTATTTCATTGCTGCTGACATTTTTACTTTTTTTGTTATTAATCGAAATTTAACGATTTTTTTGCAAAAAAATGACATTTTTCACTTTCAGTTGTAAAATTTTGCAAAAAAAACGAGATCCATATAGAAATTTTGCTCTAAATTTATAGTTCTACATGTCTTTGATAAAAAAAAATGTTTGGGTAAAAAAAAAATGGTTTGGGTAAAAGTTATAGCGTTTACAAACTATGGTACAAAAATGTGAATTTCCGCTTTTTGAAGCAGCTCTGACTTTCTGAGCACCTGTCATGTTTCCTGAGGTTCTACAATGCCCAGACAGTACAAACACCCCACAAATGACCCCATTTAGGTAAGTACACACCCTAAGGTATTCGCTGATGGGCATAGTGAGTTCATAGAACTTTTTATTTTTTGTCACAAGTTAGCGGAAAATGATGATTTTTTTTTATTTTATTTTTTTTCATACAAAGTCTCATATTCCACTAACTTGTGACAAAAAATAAAAACTTCTATGAACTCACTATGCCCATCACGAAATACCTTGGGGTCTCTTCTTTCCAAAATGGGGTCACTTGTGGGGTAGTTATACTGCCCTGGCATTCTAGGGGCCCAAATGTGTGGTAAGGAGTTTGAAATCAAATTCTGTAAAAAATGACCAGTGAAATCCGAAAGGTGCTTTTGGAATGTGGGCCCCTTTGCCCACCTAGGCTGCAAAAAAGTGTCACACATCTGGTATCTACGTACTCAGGAGAAGTTGAGGAATGTGTTTTGGGGTGTCATTTTACATATACCCATGCTGGGTGAGATAAATATCTTGGTCAAATGCCAACTTTGTATAAAAAAATGGGAAAAGTTGTCTTTTGCCAAGATATTTCTCTCACCCAGCATGGGTATATGTAAAATGACACCCCAAAACACATTCCCCACCTTCTCCTGAGTACGGCAATACCAGATGTGTGACACTTTTTTGCAGCCTAGGTGGGCAAAGGGGCCCATATTCCAAAGAGCACCTTTCGGATTTCACAGGTCATTTTTTACAGAATTTGATTTCAAACTCCTTACCACACATTCGGGCCCCTAGAATGCCAGGGCAGTATAACTACCCCACAAGTGACCCCATTTTGGAAAGAAGAGACCCCAAGGTATTCCGTGAGGGGCATGGCAAGTTCCTAGAATTTTTTATTTTTTGTCACAAGTTAGTGGAAAATGAGACTTTGTATGAAAAAAAAAAAAAAAAAATCAGCATTTTCCACTAACTTGTGACAAAAAATAAAAAATTCTAGGAACTTGCCATGCCCCTCACGGAATACCTTGGGGTGTCTTCTTTCCAAAATGGGGTCACTTGTGGGGTAGTTATACTGCCCTGGCATTTTCCAGGGGCCCTAATGTGTGGTAAGTAGGTAAATGACCTGTGAAATCCTAAAGGTGCTCTTTGGAATATGGGCCCCTTTGCCCACCTAGGCTGCAAAAAAGTGTCACACATGTGGTATCGCCGTATTCAGGAGAAGTTGGGGAATGTGTTTTGGGGTGTCATTTTACATATACCCTTGCTGGGTGAGAGAAATATCTTGTCAAAAGACAACTTTTACCATTTTTTTTATACAAAGTTGGCATTTGACCAAGATATTTCTCTCACCCAGCATGGGTATATGTAAAATGACACCCCAAAACACATTCCCCAACTTCTCCTGAGTACGGCGATACCAGATGTGTGACACTTTATTGCAGCCTAGATGCGCAAAGGTGCCCAAATTCCTTTTAGGAGGGCATTTTTATACATTTGGATACCAGACTTCTTCTCACGCTTTGGGGCCCCTAGAATGCCAGGGCAGTATAAATACCCCACATGTGACCCCATTTTGGAAAGAAGACACCCCAAGGTATTCAATGAGGGGCATGGCGAGTTCATAGAAATTTTTTTTTTTTGGCACAAGTTAGCGGAAATTGATATTTTTAATTTTTTTTCTCACAAAGTCTCCCGTTCCGCTAACTTGGGACAAAAATTTCAATCTTTCATGGACTCAATATGCCCCTCACGGAATACCTGGGGGTGTCTTCTTTCCGAAATGGGGTCACATGTGGGGTATTTATACTGCCCTGGCATTCTAGGGGCCCTAAAGCGTGAGAAGAAGTCTGGAATATAAATGTCTAAAAAATTTTACGCATTTGGTTTCCGTGAGGGGTATGGTGAGTTCATGTGAGATTTTATTTTTTGACACAAGTTAGTGGAATATGAGACTTTGTAAGAAAAAAAAAATAATAATTCCGCTAACTTGGGCCAAAAAAATGTCTGGAGCCTTACAGAGGGGTGATCAATGACAGGGGGGGGTGATCAATGACAGGGGGGTGATCAGGGAGTCTATATGGGGTGATAACCACAGTCATTGATCACGCCCGTGTAAGGCTTCATTCAGACGTCCGTATGCGTTTTGCGGATCCGATCCATCTATCAGTGCATCCGTAAAAATCATGCGGACATCTGAATGGAGCTTTACAGGGGGGTAATCAATGACAGGGGGGTGATCAGGGAGTCTATATGGGGTGATCACCACAGTCATTGATCATGCCCCTGTAAGGCTTCATTCAGACGTCCGGATGCGTTTTGCGGATCCGATCCATCTATCAGTGGATCCGTAAAAATCATGCGGACGTCTGAATGGAGCTTTACAGGGGGGTAATCAATGACAGGGGGGTAATCAATGACAGGGGGGTGATCAGGGAGTCTATATGGGGTGATCACCACAGTCATTGATCACGCCCCTGTAAGGCTTCATTCAGACGTCCGGATGCGTTTTGCGGATCCGATCCATCTATCAGTGGATCCGTAAAAATCATGCGGACATCTGAATGGAGCTTTACAGGGGGGTGATCAATAACAGGGGTGTAATCAATGACAGGGGGGTGATCAGGGAGTCTATATGGGGTGATAACCACAATCATTGATCATGCCCCTGTAAGGCTTCATTCAGACGTCCGGATGCGTTTTGCGGATCCGATCCATCTATCAGTGCATCCGTAAAAATCATGCGGACATCTGAATGGAGCTTTACAGGGGGGTAATCAATGACAGGGGGGTGATCACCACAGTCATTGATCATGCCCCTGTAAGGCTTCATTCAGACGTCCGGATGCGTTTTGCGGATCCGATCCATCTATCAGTGCATCCGTAAAAATCATGCGGACATCTGAATGGAGCTTTACAGGGGGGTGATCAATGACAGGGGTGTAATCAATGACAGGGGGGTGATCAGGGAGTCTATATGGGGTGATCACCACAATCATTGATCATGCCCCTTTAAGGCTTCATTCAGACGTCCGGATGCGTTTTGCGGATCCGATCCATCTATCAGTGCATCCGTAAAAATCATGCGGACATCTGAATGGAGCTTTACAGGGGGGTGATCAGGGAGTCTATATGGGGTGATCACCACAGTCATTGATCATGCCCCTGTAAGGCTTCATTCAGACGTCCGGATGCGTTTTGCGGATCCGATCCATCTATCAGTGGATCCGTAAAAATCATGCGGACGTCTGAATGGAGCTTTACAGGGGGGTAATCAATGACAGGGGGGTAATCAATGACAGGGGGGTGATCAGGGAGTCTATATGGGGTGATCACCACAGTCATTGATCACGCCCCTGTAAGGCTTCATTCAGACGTCCGGATGCGTTTTGCGGATCCGATCCATCTATCAGTGGATCCGTAAAAATCACGCGGACGTCTGAATGGAGCTTTACAGGGGGGTGATCAATGACAGGGGGGTGATCAATGACAGGGGGGTGATCAGGGAGTCTATATGGGGTGATCAGGGGTGATCAGGGGCTAATAAGGGGTTAATAAGTGACGGGGGGGGGGTGTAGTGTAGTGTAGTGGTGCTTGGTGCTACTTTACTGAGCTACCTGTGTCCTCTGGTGGTCGATCCAAACAAAGGGGACCACCAGAGGACCAGGTAGCAGGTATATTAGACGCTGTTATCAAAACAGCGTCTAATATACCTGTTAGGGGTTAAAAAAAACACATCTCCAGCCTGCCAGCGAACGATCGCCGCTGGCAGGCTGGAGATCAACTCTCTTACCTTCCGTTCCTGTGAGCGCGCGCGCCTGTGTGCGCGCGTTCACAGGAAATCTCGGCTCACGCGAGATGACGCCTATTGGCGTTAGCGTAGCCTGGGGGAGCCGCCGCAATGACGCCTTTCGGCGTTACAGTTGCGGGAAGTGGTTAATCAGATTATCCACAGCCTTTCTCTACTGTCCCACTGTTGGAGGGTCTGCCTTTACCCAGTTCTAGCTTGAAATAATACTTTGATCAGGACCGTTCGTTGTTTTTATTTAACTTTAGATGTTCAGTTGCCCCTAATATACAGGTTACTGGATCTTCAAATATTTGGACCTTCAAAATTAAATACACAGTCTCTAGTATTTCTGTCCAATATCTAAACAATCTAGTACATCTCCAGAAACAGTGTATTAAATCTGCATTTTCTCCCCTACATTTTGGGCACTTGTCTGAGTCTCTCACACCCATTCTTTTTAACATCCGTGGGGATCGGTGTAATCTGTGAACTATGAAAAACTGTGAAATCTTATGTGATCCCCTATCAGAAACCCCAGCATAACTTCTAAGGGCGTCTTCCCATTTCTCATCCGAGAGAGATTGTAAATCATTTTTCCATTTTTTCCTAGCTAGTATTATAATCCCTTTTTTCTTACCCTTCATCAAAATCTTGTATCTTTTTGCAGTTATTCCTCCTCTTTCACCCTCATTGGTAAATTTATACAGTCTATCTGATTTTTCCCTTCTATATTTATCATCCTGTCCCACTGTCCGCAACGCATTCCTAAGCTGAAAATATTTATACATGTCCTTTTGGGGAATCCCAAACTCTCTAACCAGTGTATTAAAGTCTTTCAATTTATCCTGTTCAAATATCTGGCCTAGGTATTTCATCCCTTTTTTTTCCCAGTCTATATACCTCTTAATCGTTTGAAGTTCCTTAAGATTGGAATTTTTCCAAATAGGTGTATAATGCAAAAACCCTTTAATCTGTAATATGTTTTTAATTTCTACCCATATATAATCCAGTGAATTTAATATTCTATTTCCTGTATTACTTTTACCCAGTGTACCAGATTACAACACCTCTAAGTGATTCCATTCCTCTTTCCAACCCAATCTATTAACTACCTGCCTACCCACTAATCCATTTAAGCTGCCTTTTATATGACCGTATTGTATTATTAAATAATAAAAAAAAACATTTCGGAACATCTAGCCCACCCTCTCTCACTGGGAGCTGAAGTATCTCTTTCTTTATCCTAGGAACAGCACCCTTCCAGAGAAAATCCCCCATTAGGCTGTCAAATAAAATATTCTGCGGTAGTCTCAATGGGGCATTTTGAAGGACATAGAGTATTTTGGGGAGGAAAACCATTTTCACCAAATTTACTCGGCCCTGTATTGACATAGGTAATCTTCTCCAAATATGTATTTTGGTTCTGAGCTCTTTCAACAAGGGGAGTAGATTTAATTTCTCATATTCTTCTATATTTGCAGAAATTTGTATACCTAGATATTTAAAACTCTCGTGTTTTTGAAGCACCTGAACCCTTAAATCTCCCTCTGTTTGTATGTCTCCTAATAACAACATATGTGATTTCCCCCAATTAATATTTAGTCCCGAAAAAAAAAAAAACTTATCAATTATATCTATAACCCTATTAAACTGATCCCCAGTATTGTGCATAAATAATAAGATATCGTCCGCGTACATTAACAGTTTTTCTTCTCCTCCCGCATATTGAACCACTGAAATATTAAGTGCGGCTTTTCATTTCTTTTCTATCCATCCACCTATTATTCATCTATCTATCTATCTATCTATCTATCTATCTATCTATCTATCTATCTATCTATCTATCTATCTATCTAATATCTATCTATTATTCATCTATCCACCTATTATCTATCTATCTATCTATCTATCTATCTATCTGTCTATCTATCTCTATATCTACCTATTTACCTATTCTGTCTATTATTATATATCTATGTATCTATCTATTATCTATCTATCTATTATCTATCTACCTATGTTTTTCTTTCTTTTTCTTTTCAATACCTATCTGTTTATCTATCAGCCCTTTCTTTCTAAAATATTTTGGACATTTGAAAGTACAAACCGGATTCCAAAAAAGTTGGGACACTATACAAATCATGAATAAAAACTGAATGCAATGATGTGGAGATGCCAACTTCTAATATTTTATTCAGAATAGAACATAAATCACGGAACATAAGTTTAAACTGAGAAAATTTACCATTTTAAGGGAAAAATATGTTGAATCAGAATTTCATGGTGTCAACAAATCCCCAAAAAGATGGGACAAGGCCATTTTCACCACTGTGTGGCATCTCCCCTTCTTACAAAACTCAACAGACGTCTGAGGACCGAGGAGACCAGTTTCTCAAGTTTAGAAATAGGAATGCTCTCCCATTCTTGTCTAATACAGGCCTCTAACTGTTCAATCGTCTTGGGCCTTCTTTGTTGCACCTTCCTCTTTATGATGCGCCAAATGTTCTCTATAGGTGAAAGATCTGGACTGCAGACTGGCCATTTCAGTACCCGGATCCTTCTCCTACGCAGCCATGATGTTGTGATTGATGCAGAATGTGATCTGGCATTATCTTGTTGAAAAATGCAGGGTCTTCCCTGAAAGAGATGACGTCTGGATGGGAGCATATGTTGTTCTAGAACCTGAATATATTTTTCTGCATTGATCGTGCCTTTCCAGACATGCAAGCTGCCCATGCCACACGCACTCATGCAACCCCATACCATCAGAGATGCAGGCTTCTGAACTGAGCGTTGATAAGAACTTGGGTTGTCCTTGTCCTCTTTGGTCCGGATGACATGGCGTCCCAGATTTCCAAAACGAACTTCGAATCGTGACTCGTCTGACCACAGAACAGTCTTCCATTTTGCCACACTCCATTTTAAATGATCCCTGGCCCAGTGAAAACGCCTGAGCTTGTGGATCTTGCTTAGAAATGGCTTCTTCTTTGCACTGTAGAGTTTCAGCTGGCAACAGCGGATGGCACGGTGGATTGTGTTCACTGACAATGGTTTCTGGAAGTATTCCTGAGCTCATTCTGTGATTTCCTTTACAGTAGCATTCCTGTTTGTGGTGCAGTGTCGTTTAAGGGCCCGGAGATCACGAGCATCCAGTATGGTTTTACGGCCTTGACCCTTACGCACAGAGATTGTTCCAGATTCTCTGAATCTTCGGATGATGTTATGCACAGTTGATGATGATAGATGCAAAGTCTTTGCAATTTTTCGCTGGGTAACACCTTTCTGATATTGCTCCACTATCTTTCTGCGCAACATTGTGGGAATTGGTGATCCTCTACCCATCTTGGCTTCTGAGAAGCTCTTTTTATACCCAATCATGTTGCCAATTCACCTAATTAGTGTTAATTGGTCTTCCAGCTCTTCGTTATGCTCAAATTTACTTTTTCCAGCCTCTTATTGCTACTCGTCCCAACTTTTTTGGGATTTGTTGACACCGTGAAATTTTGAATCAACGTATTTTTCCTTTAAAATGATACATTTACTCGGATTAAACGTTTGATCTGTCATCTACGTTCTATTACAAATAAAATATTGACATTTGCCATCTCCACATCATTGCATTCAGTTTTTATTCACAATTTGTTTAGTGTCCCAACTTTTTTGGAATCCGGTTTGTAGCATACTTTAGACTGTAAAGCACAATATTCATTTTCAGTTTGCAGCAATGATGTGAATGTTGTTTCGGAGGTTTAAGCGTCCTGGAATGGCCACCCATTTCATGTCAGCACCTTGCACAAAATGACATCATGTTTCATCAAGAAGAGATTAAATGAACTCAGCGTTTGCCGGAACATGTGTTTCACAAGTGCAGAAGTCAAACATTTGTTTTCCCATTTCTCATTTTCATGCTATGGAATAATTCTGCAATCATTGGAAATATTTTATTGGTTATTATGTTATTCTTTTTATCCTAAATAAATGAAAGTATAAAATATAGTAAACCAAACGGAAGCAAAGAGTATTTTAAACATTCAAAAACGGAATCCTATCATTTAGCAGATCAAGTGGTCAAAGCTTCAGTGAAGAATGACATACATGTTTTGCTTTAGCCCCACACATCAGGCACTATTGATAAAAAAATTAAAGGGGTGGTTCAGTTTAGAAAACCCACTTTCATACTATCTTATTGGGGAATTCAAAGTTAATAGAGGAGAGTCTCCTTTTTAGCATCCACATCTCTTAGCCACAATGGATAACCATTACAAAGATCATCTCTCCAATTCATTTGAATGGGCATTGTGTAACGTTTTATTTTTCCTGTGATAGCGCTGCAGGAAATGGATCCTTATTGCCAGGTCTACCTACAGATAACAGCAGATTCCTGGGGATCCCAGGAGGGGGATGCTCTGTGATCAGCTCATTATCAAGGGACTCTTCTTAGGCTACTTTCACACTTGCATTTAAGTTTTCCGGTATTGAATTCTGTCCTAGGGGCTCAATACTGGAAAAGAACTGATCAGTTTTATCCCCATGCATTCTGAATGGAGAGCATTCCGTTCAGGATGCATCAGTTCAGTCCCTCTTACGTTTTTTGGCCGGAGAAAATACCACAGCATGCTGCAGTTTTCTCTCCGGCCAAAAATCCTGAACACTTGCCGGAATGCCGGATCCGGCATTATTTTCCTTTGAAATGCATTAATACCGGATCCGGCCCCAAGTGTTCCGGCAAAACGGATCCGTTTTTGTGGTCTTCGCATGCGCAGACCTTTAAAAATGAAAAAAATAAAAATAAAATACCGGATCCATTTTTCTGGATGACAACCGGAAAGACGGATCCAGTATTGCAATGCATTTGTGAGACGGATCCGCACCCGGATCCATCTCACAAATGCATCCGCTTGCGTCCGGAACTGCCTGCCGGAATCCTCTGCCACAAGTGTGAAAGTACCCTAAATGTGGGACTTCTAAAGATAAGAAGTTGGAACCTCTTTAAGAAATTGTATTTTCTGGAGAGTTAAAGTTTTTTCTATGCCTAAGGCTACATGCACACGACCGTATGTGTTTTGCGGTCCGAAAATTGCGGATCCGCAAAAAAAAACAACGGATAACATCCGTATGCCATCCGTTTTTTTTGGGCGGATCCATTGTAACAATGCCTAAAACGGACAAGAATAGGACATGTTCTATTTTTTTTGCGGGGATACAGAACAGACATACTGATGCGGACAGCACACGGTGTGCTGTCCTAAATGTTTGCGGACCCATTGAAATGAATTGGTCCACATCCTATCTGCAAAAAAAAACGAACGGACACGGAAACAAACAACGTTCGTGTGCATGTAGCCTAACTTTTATAGTATGTCAAATAGATTAGCTAAAAGCTGTGATAGATGGAGGCCTGACAAATATGATTCCAACAGATTCTGAAATTAAGGGGCACTCATTTGAGTTTTTGTCTATATCTGCATGCAGGGACCCAGGCATCCTTATTCTCACAATTTGTGGGATCCCTGTGGTCAGGCCACAACTATTCACAATTGATGTGCCATGAAAGTAAAGCTGGCAATTAGAGGTGAGTGAATTGAATTCCACAAAGTTGAATTCGATCCAAATTTCAGGCTAAATTCGATTCGCCTCGAAGCCGAATTTCCTCGTGCTTCATAGTAGCGAATCGATTTAACCTGAAATAGTGTAAAAAAAATTAAAAAAAATAACTTACGGCCTCCATTTGCTCGATACGGGCCGCCAGGCGCCATCTTGAAGATCTCCGCCAAAATCCTGTGCTTGGCGATGTACGTACGCGCCGCACGAGATTTTGCGCAAGATCTTCAAACAAGATGGCAGCAGCCGGCCCGTTGCGAGCAAATAAAGGCCATAAGTCTGATTTTGTTTTTTTATGTTAATTTTACACAATTTTTACACTCATGTATGAACGCGGCATCTGAGGGGTACAATAATGGGGAACAGCGCTATCGCAGCTTCCTGTCATTGCACCTGTTACTTACAAAAAAATGCGCTTCATGACGAAGTAATTCGTCACAAAGAGGTTTTTTTTTGTAAAATTTGCAGAATCAAACTTTTCAATAATTCGCTCATCTCTACTGGTAATATATGTAATGATTATTGCTACCAATGTAAACACATTTCACAATTGATGGGGTTGAAGGGACTGCCACTGGCCGCAGCAGTGTCTTCAGTGGTGTTGAAATGCCAGAGCTGCAGCCAAGTGAACACAAACTGGTGGCGTCAGCAAAATAACTGGATACTGCTATATCTATGGTGCCAATGGCAATACCTTTTCATGTGCTCCCCTATGCCATTAAGTAAGGCGATCTCTCCCCAAGGTGAGATAGTATGATAGTACCCCCCAAATCCTGACTCACCCAGTTAAGCCAGTACTCTCTGCTCTACACTGATGAGGGGCAATCCCCTTCAAACAGCTGCCTGCAGATGAGATACAATATCCGAGTCATGTCTCAAGGTCTATTTAAAGGGTCAAACATTGACTTAAAGGATAGCTGCCTTACATCTGGTGGCATTAGAGGCAGAGCTTGTTAAGAGCTAATTTGCATCCCTTTCTTCCCAGAATTCCAGAAGAACATGTATGGCCTATAAGCCCCCATGCTGATTAAGGCGCTCTCTCCCAAGCATAGATAGTACCCTCCCTCCAAATACTATGCCAAGAAGTGATCTGATTTTTACATTTACTCATCTCAGCAGCCAGCCACACCATTTTCAGACCACAGACTGGGGTCAACAGTGGTCTATACTAACTAGCTGTCTTGGCCAATGCTTGGATATCTTCAGCTATGAGGGTTTCATGTTATCTTTACTTTTTAAGGCATTATTGTCTTTGAATCCACAACTTCATCCCCCAACCTGCAAGTCTGCACTTGATTGCAAGAAGCAATGTAAGAATAATATGTATTAACTCCAAACTTCTGAATAAGTATGGACACTAACGTCTTTAAGCAAATTATGGAATATGACAAAAGTGGAACAAAGTGGTAAGAAAGGAAGTGGTGCTTAGTGGAGGGGCAGGTATTAGCCATCCACTAATAAATTAGGGGCATTTCACTCTGGTGCAGAGGCATTAAGAATGGTGTATGGGAATGCCAGTCTTCATAAATGTCCCTCAATGGGGGAGATTTAAATAAAAAGTTGCTAGAGGCAACTAAGCGAGTTTTCCTTTGCATCAGTCTTGATAAATTCCCCACGGCTTCTCCTTGTGCCTTTAGACATTTTCATATTCCCTCTTGAGCCTGTATTACACTGGCTGATTGTGGGCCAGTTTATCGTTAACGAGCGTTCGCAGGAAGGCTTGTTAGCGATGAACTGGCAGTATAATACTGCCGCCGATTACCCAATGAATGAGCAAACGCTTGTTCATAGGGCAACCCAGATTTTTAAGCTTGCTTAAAAATCATTATTTGCCAGCAGCAGATCGTGTTATGTAATCATGATCTGATGCTGGCAAACAACTAGACAGCATGTTGACGAGCGATGGCATGATGATTGCTCCTCCCTTTAGTGAGTGGGCGATTGCCAGGAAGGAACGCTTCCCTCCTGACAATCGCCTGCTAAATCGTATAATCTAATACAGCCCCTATATTCTGTACAGTTTGTTTTGTTCCTTTTGGCTGATTTAGCCGTATCTAAAGCAACAGGCATGAGATATTTAGAACTATGCTCCACAATGCTTCATTAGCATGGCCATTCAGTTCATCCAAATGAACACAAAGTAGAAGGAGATAAGTGTGTGTCTGATATCCCTGGCGCCACTTATCTGTGGGGGAAATATCTTTGTGTTCCCAATTAAGAGACATTAGAGGACAGCAGGACTGTTCTCATTGACAAACATTGTGGGATCAGTCAAAATCACCAACTTGACTTAAAGGGGTTGTCCCACGAAAAATATTCTACAGTTTACCTGGATCTGAATACTTCTGTAATTACATGTAATAAAAAATGTTGCATAGCCACTGAGATATTCGAAAAAAATGTATCTGTATCGCGCCACCTGCTATTTGTTCCTTTCCTTATTTCTTTGACCTGCTCACTGAGATGGCCGCACATGCTCAGTTTCATCATTCAACTGCTTTCTGAGCTGTGATAGGGAGAGCTGAGACACGCCCCCTTAGCTGCAGCAGTAAAGACACTCCCCTGAAATGTCAGCTTGATATAAATCTAGAAGAGCAATGAAAGGGGAGATCTCTAGATCCATGTGAGGTACAGGGCTGGTTCTAGCTTTGTTAGAAAGAGATTGGCATGTACTATATGAGGTCTGATTTTCATTTTTTTACATTAGTTATGGGATAACCCCTTTAAATTGCTTCTATCATGAAGGTTACACTGTGTGATAAAGAATTTCAAATGCACTGTGGGTCTTTAAAATAGTTAAGCTAAGGCATGAAAATAAACTCATTAGTAAAGACTGAATACAAAATAGCTGCCTTAAAACAGTCTATTGATTTCACCAGTGGAAACTGAGATGCCAAGGTCCAATAGGTCATCAGATATACCAAACACAGGTCAATGGATAAAAACTCAATTCAAGGCTTCTTGACCAATTTCCTTTCATAGTCAAGTTTTTACGAGCAAGCAGGCATGGAAGCGGTCCTAAGAAAATAAACTGTGCAGAGTTTTCAGCAACTGCACTATGATTTAAGCAAGGTCTGAAAGACTCCATTGTTTTAGATGACTTTCATCAAGCCTCAGAACTCATATATGGAGACATTAGTATCTACTGGTTCTGGGATATGCACACTCTAAATCTTTGCTTCACAAATACCATTTTTACTCTATAATTTTACTTAAAGGAAATTTGTAAAAAGACTTATGCCTGCCAAATGACTCCCAGTGCTTGGTAGGGTACTTAGTAACAGGCATACATATGAGAAAAAGAACTTTAATGCCGCATGTAAGTTATTTGGCAAGCTCCAAAATCTGCCCAGCCCCTCTCCCTTTGCTCTGATTGAAAGCTCAAGCCTTTTCTCGAGTCATGGGCATATATATAGAAATACTGCACCACGCTGGGAATGAATGGCACATGTGCAAGACTTATGCTTAGATACCAGGCTGAGAAAAGGCTGGAGCTGTCAGTTAGGACAAAGGGGGAGGACCTGGGCTGAGTTTGCAAGCTAGAGCCATAGCACTTGCCATGATTGGGACCACCCTTGGGGCACTTGGCAATTAATTTGCAGTCAAGATTAAAGTTCTTTTTATGAATGACCACAAAAGTATTTGTCCAAATACCCTACTAAGGGGTAGGAGTCATTGTGAAGGCATACATCTTCTGACAGACTCCATTTTAATAGTATGAGATGATGTCACTCCTGGTGACCACAGGTAGAGGCAGGTCCCCAAAGAACTATGGACAACATAGCAAGGTAACAGCTTTAAATTTTTCCTGACTTTTAGACATTAAACACTAAGCAGTTGGAAACCCCTTAAGATAAAAAGTCGATTTTACCACCAGTACAGATAAGACATTTTATGGGGATTTGGTAATACTTTAATTTCAGTTTTCTGACATAATTACATTAAAGTGGATTTCCAGGATTTAAATATTGATGACCTATTCTGATCGTTTAGGGTTCTACTCATGACACCCCATTTAATCAGCTGCTGGAAGGGTCTCTGGCACTCGGGGGAATGATGCAACCTTATCCTCAACCTGTGATGTCACTTCCATTGGTCACATGGATTTTTTGGCACGCAGTCCCATTCATGTGAAATGCCAAGCACAGGCACTTGACAATGTACACAGTGGCATAACCAGAAATGACTGGGCCCCACAGCAAATTTTTGAACAGACCTCCCCTTCCAGCAACTTCTTGCCAACCCCCTCCTCCCGTGCAACCCACACTCCTCTGGCTAGTCAAGATAATGCTCTCACACTAGGCTCGGTAGCTGCTCCGTCAATTTTCTACAGTGTCACTGTATATAATGCCACTGTATAATACTGTTGAGGGGCCCTGATCATAATGAGTTGCTGCATGTGATGAACTCAGCTCTTCTACATCTGTGCATTTTATTTATCCACATGACCCGAAAAACTTTGCAATCCAGACCAAAACTTTGTGTTCGGTACAAAACAATAACTAAAGCTATAAGAGCTCATTAGAATCATTCGGCAATGTTAATCTGTCAAAAGCTACACTTTTTTAATTCATCAGTCAGTATATCGACTCCTACACACCGTCTGTTGTGTCTGTACAATTCAGCTATTACTTCTCAGGTACATTTCTATGATTGCCCTTCAAAAGGAAAAGTTTGAAAGCTGTTAATGATGTGATGTTAACCTGCCTACACAGAACTTAACTGTCTTCTGAGTGTATAAGCTGGAAGCGAGAGGAAGGAAAACAGCTTTCTTTAAGGCCCGATACATTTTATGGGATTATGTAAAGCCAGAAAGAACATTTTCTATCTTAGAAATGATTCCACACACTGGATTTCTCTTCTTAGCCAACTTTAAGCTGGGAATCTTTTATCGGGAAGTATTTTTAGTTATCTCTGATAGAGAACATCAGAATTAGTTTTGAGCGAATCGACGTCCACGAAGTTCAGGGAAAATTTGATTCGCCGTGAAGCCGAATTTCCTCGTGCTTCGTGATAGTGAATCGTTTTTTCCTGAATGGCGGTAAAAAATAAAAAAAATAATACAATACTTACCTCCTCCGTTTGAGCATGTAGAGCCAGCTGCCATCTTGATTAAAGATTTTACATAAAATATCATGCGCAGTGACGTATGATGTGACCCCGCTGGCTGACATGATGACTTCACCACAAGCCGCGCAAGATTTTGCGGTAGATCTCCAATCAAGATGACGGCGGGCGGCTCTTCGCGATCAAACGGAGGAACTAAGTATATATATATATAAAAAAAAATTGTTTACACTGTATTATTACTGTCAGATTCCAAAATCAGCCATGAATGCGGCATCTGAGGGGCTCAATGACGCAATAGCCGTTCCATCAAAGCGCCCACTACTTACAAAGAAATGCACATTCGTCACAAAGTGAATTTTTTTTGTAAAATTCGGCAAAGCAGCCGAATCTCTAATCAGAATGTAGACACATTTTCATTCAATTATGTAAACCACAAGGATCCTATAGAGGTCTGTACAAAAAAATTAAATCAAAAGGAAAATACCATTTTACCTCACTTCTGACAGGCTGCTATGGAAACAACATTGCTTTTTTCTATACGTAAGGCCCATCTATTAGCTTTGTCATCGATTAAAGTGGAACTCCAGCCTAAACTAAGGCTGGCCATATACATTATATAACTGTTGGCTAAATGCTAGTTTGGCTGATAGCTATTCCTCCTCTCCGCATACATATGCATGGTCAGCTAAGCCTGCACGTGCTCTCAATAAACAAAGAAAAGGATCGGACGTGTTGAAATCCAACTGCCTGATCCTCCTTTTCTTCAACATCTGTCATAGGGAAAGAGTTGGGACATTCAAATACACACTAGATGGTGAGGCAGTCTTATTGAAATCGGTAGGGTCAGCCAACATCTATTTACTGTGTATGGGTACCTTAGTTCATAGTAATTCTGTCATTCTTCTGATCTGAACAGTTAAGTCATTTACATATTCTGGTAAGGAATAAGTACAAGTTATACTTTATGGGATCCCTATGGTTTAACAATGGGGGAGTTGTTTTATTAGAAAAGTGAAAAATGTCATCTTCTTTAACTGTACAGTGGAAGTTGGGACTTTAAAGATGGTGCACACTCAGAAACTGAGCAGTCACCCTAGCCACTGGGTACCTGCAAATATACACAGCAGACAATTGATTGGCATTGTCGCCATTCACTGACTTTTAATCATTCAGATGCGTTGCGCTCCCAGTTTTTCGAACAGCTCCCGCACAGTTGCTATGGCACCACTGAGCCTTCGGATGAGATGAATAAAGCATACCTATGCATTTCTATTGGTGTATAGAAGAGAGTTTAGAGAATCTGGCAGCAATAATGAGGAAAAAATATATAATATCTATACCCTTTCTACATCTTGAAACACATATTGGAAGAAATTCCTCGATATAATATTACTATGGGAAAAATTACTATAATGCTTTATTGCATAACATGGCAATTTCCCAATAAATTATTTGCATCTGATCGAAAAAAATGAAAATGTAATGCTGCATAGAGTTCCGATTCCTCTGGATTACGGATGCAAACATGCTTCTACCCATAAAGAGGAGGATTGTGATAATAACCTAGAGTTAAGCCGTTATCCATTATAATCAATGCAATTAAAGACCAGCCAATTCCAGAATAGTGCAAAAGGCTATTTTCTGAGACGCCCCCACCGTATTTGTGCATAAACCAATAGTCTATATTGATGAATCCATTTCCAGTGCAAAGGATCTGCCACACTAATTAGTATGTTGACCCCCTCCTACTCCCATCAGAGCATACAATTAATACGCATAGTGAGCCCTTATAGACAGATTATGTGGTATAGTTATAGCCATCCAGCTTTTCATTAGTATTGCCTGTATGTTGGTTATACTTCAGTAAGTGCTAAAAAACCACAGACTATTTTCAATGGTTCTCCCCTTTGCAATTGGATATTGAAAAAATACCATGTTTCTCACTGTATAATCATACATGTATAAAGATCTGTATTTAACGACGTGTGTACATTAGCGATATGACGTCAAATTTCTTTCTCTTTGTGTTGTTACAATGCTTCATTGACATAGTACTTACATTATACACTATAGACATTTCAAAGCAAGCAGTAAAAAACATAAAGCAGCATAGTAACCCCATAAACATGAAATGCTCCATAAGAGGTTGGAACTAGACTGTAAAATTACTAGTTGAGCCATAGTAGTATTATTATTATTTCCTTTTATTTCACAGCCATAATTACGATATAAAGGGCCAACTACCAGAGCCTATTCACTCTTTGCATCTCATGGAGTCTGAATCACAAATGGCGTAATTAGGGTCACGTCACTCATTAAGGCAATTGTGGCTTGTCAATGTGTAGAAGAGTAGGGAATGCTATAACTTGGAATTCATTTGTTTAGGAAAACAAAAGAATTCCCAATCTAGTGGCAATTAAACCGAGAGACATATGCTCCAGAGACAGACAAGCAAAGGGTGGGATTAGTATCTCTGAATTACAGCCCTTTCTGGAGAAAACATCTATATGATATACAGCATTTTCATCCAAAAAGGTGAGTGAAAAAGCAGCACTCGCCACTTAAAAACCATCTTCTTAAAGCTGCTTTCACATTTGCGTTGTTAATTCTGGTATTGAGATCCGGCAGAGGATCTGAGGATCAGAGGATGTGTGAAATCAAAACAGAAAAAAACGGAACTGTTACTAAATACATTGAAAGTCAATGGGCGACGGATCTGGTTTTTTAGGCTCCATAAAAAACCTATCCGTCATCACTGACTTACATTGTTTTCAGTGCCGGATACATTTTATTTTATTTTTTCAGTTTTTATGACCAGACACAAAACCACAGCTTGCATCAGTTTTGAGTCTGGTCACAAAATGGAATGCTGTCGGAACGGAAGACATCCTGATGTATCCTGAATGCAGGGGCTATGGCCAATCTGCCCATGCCTGAACAGATCTCCTTCCATTCAAAATGCACGAGGACTAAACGGAAACGTTTATATCTCAGAGGATCTCAAGTGTGAAAGTAGCCTAATTCTGTCATATAAAAACACAGCTCGAGTAACAGGAGGTGGGATGCACATAAGAAGGCGAAGGCCATTTCGCTCTAACCTGAGCCTCCTCTTGGCTTATGTGATGACGATGAATGAGTACAGGTTAATTATACCTGTTCACTAACACATTACCATCAAGGTAAACATTTACCTTCTATGAATTGCACAATACAATTATTTACAAACTGATACTCATATCATTTTTATCATTGAGTCCCAAGGGACCCATAGCATTAGCCTTAATAATCATTCTGGCCTCCTTACGTAATAACAAGTGGCGAGCGAATCGAGCTTTGGATCCAAGATTCAAAGCAAGATTAAAATAAAAAGAAAAAAGTCAGTCCTGTGTCCTAACACGGACAGTTACTTGCGCTGCTGCTGGTCCCGGAGTAGTGTGGTAGGTAATTCACACTGGATATACAGATAATGAAGGTTTTGGAACCGCGCTGCTTGAGACTATGTTCCCCGGTCAACAGTGAATAGCACAGGGCACCGGCCCCTCTCCTCTTCACCCAAAGGATCCGATCTTCCACAGACCTCCTCCTCTACAGGGTTTAAGAAGATTGGCAGAATAGTGAAGCACCCTTTTGCAAGTATGTTTAAAAGGTTTTATTCTACTCACAAGAGTCGGTAGACAAAAAGCATATAACACAATAAAACCGTCACGTTCCTGCCCGACCCGGGTTTCGCTGCCTCGCTTCTTCAGAGGCGACAATGTTGTCGCCCCTGAAGAAGCGAGGCAGCGAAACCCGGGTCGGGCAGGAACGTGACGGTTTTATTGTGTTATATGCTTTTTGTCCTTTGGGTGAAGAGGAGAGGGGCCGGTGCCCTGTGCTATTCACTGTTGACCGGGGAACATAGTCTCAAGCAGAGCGGTTCCAAAAAGATTCAAAGCAGAATTGTTCCAAAACTTTGTTTTAAATCTGTACGGAGACCTGTCTCCACACAGCATTAAAATGTATGTGCTTTGCGGAGGCAAATTTGTTAAGTCAGAAGTCACACGAGACTTTGGTGAATAACATCGGGCTTTGATTCTATAGTTTTAAAAACATTTTAAAACAGGAATCTGAAGTCAACTTCAGTACCTATTGTTACTTCAGTACTGAAGACGACTTTGGATTGCTGTTTTTAAATGTTTTTAAAACCATAGAATCGAAGCCAGATGTTATTCACCGACTTAACAAATTTTGCCTCTGCTAAACACAAACAATTTAATGCTGTATGGAGGGAGATCTCTGTAGAGCATTAAAACAAAGTTTTGGATCGCATCAACTTCGGATCTTGAATCCAAAGCTCGATTCACTCACACCTAGTAATAAATCCATATGACGATCTCCTCCTGCATCCACAGGACAAACTTTCCGAATACCTGTAGAGCGTAATACGCTTGGATTGCCATTAGGTTACTCTCTATTTACCTTTTTGGATGTCTTTGAGATTTTTTATGCATTGTTGAGCACCAGCACTAGTTAATGCAAGGACCTATGTTTCTCTGTGTACCATAATGTCCCTGTATCGCTCAGTGCAGCAGTAGTGCCAATCTTCTACATATACTGTTAGTATTTATATATTTTATTGTATTATTTTATTGTATTATTGTATTAATTTCTGTATTCTGGCACACTGTATACATAAAAGGTCATGTATCAATAGTGTGGCTTTTAAGGCACACCAGTTTACTTCCAGCAACCTTGACTCTGTAGACGTTTATAAGAATGTCCTTCAACACTTCATGCCTGTGTTAGAACTTGGAATGAAGAAAACCTGTACACATGTGAAGTCTGTCAAACACATATGGCGTTATTTTGGCAGAAAATATCTGGAATACTTAGGCGATACATCTGCTGGAATATTAAAAGAAGACTATAGGGGTTATATGCCTTTGACATCACACATTGACATTTTTGAGCCGTGATTTTAATTTTAATTTTTTTTGGGGGTGATCTGAATCGAATATAATACTGTATAGTCCCTCATCTTTTTGTCCCTATGAAGATTAGGGATTATTATAAAATTTACCTTTCTCATATAAAAACATTATGGTCAATTTGATAAAAAGCCATTTAACACTCTTTGATTGTGCAGTACCCAGGGAAACTGAAAATATTGGAAAGATAAGAACTTTTAGTTGGATTTCACGCGATATCCTGTAGTATCTGTGCTTATGGGTCCAATGGAAACTAACTACTTCAAATGAATCCAGCTTGCCTGGACACCTACCTATGGACATGCTATACACTTTTGCCTACAATGAAGATCTCCAATTCCCTTATTATCATGCATTCAGCCAAATATAATTCTATATTTTGGTGATGCTATATTGGTAGTTACCAAACCTGTCTAGTGGAGACCTACTGGCCATGGAGGAGTAGATGGGTGGATCCACTAGTAATAATCTCAGCTTTTTCGAGCAGTTTAAGGAATGGTACTGCTTGGTTTACTGATGGATGAATACATTATTAAGTGAATTCAGGAAATAAACACAGATGTCATAGAGATGGGAGGTAGAAATTACTTAATAACTTAATAACTTAATAAGTTCTCTTTACTGCAAACTGACCTGGTCTCGGGTCCTGTTGGCCGGGTCTAGATAACTCTGTAATAAAACACAGACGTACATCATTAATTCACAGGATTATGGCCTTTGTGTATGAAAATATGCTCATCAATCACAGTAACTTGAATCAGACAAATATATGCATGCAAAAAAACATATTATTTAAATCTGTCATTGAAAAACTCATTTCATCATCTTCACCATTCTCTTCAATATAATGTTTATGACCTCTCAGGTCACTGCCTCCCTAAAAATCTGCACACTCATCTCATGCTGCTTTGAACATTCTGATTGATCTGATTGACTACAAGTATTTCTGTTCAGTTTGATTAAAAATCACGAACAAATATTCTAACAATAATTAAAAGTACCAATACAATAAGCCTGTGTGAGGGCCTAGAGATATTGGATTGTTCAAGGTGATGCTAATACTTGCCTAGTATAATGAGAAATAACATACCTTATTTATATATATATAGTATTCACCCCCCTTGAATTTTTTCGTATTTTGGTGCCTCACAACCTAGAATTAACATGGATTGTTTATAGAACAAACCCACAACTTTGAACAAAATAATAGAAAAGGTTAATGTGCATAAATATTCACCCCACTAAAGTCAATACTTTGTAGAGCCGCGTTTTGCGGCAATCACAGCTCCAAGTCGCTTTGGATACATCTCAAATCACGCACAGAATGGTACAGGTTTTGCTCAAGAATATCCCTGTATTTAGCACCATCCATCTTTCCCTCAACTCTGACCAATTTCCCAGTCCCAGCTGCTGGAAAACATGCCCACAACATGATGCTGCCACCACCATGTTTCACTGTGGGGATGGTGTTCTTTGGGTGATGGGATGTGTTAGGTTTGCGCCAGACATAGCGTTTTCTTTGATGGCCGAAAAGTAAAATTTTTGTCTCATCAGACCAGAGCCCCTTCCTCCATACATTTTGGGAGTCTCCCACATGCCGTTTCGCAAACTCGCAACATGCCTTTTTGTTTTTAGCTGAAAGTAATGGCTTTCTTGTGGCCACTCTGCCATAAAACCCAACTCTATAGAGCGTACGGCTTATTGTCGTCCCATATACAGATACTCCAGCCTCTGCTGTGGAACTTTGCAGATCCTCCATGGCTACCTTAGGTCTTTGTGCTGCCTCTCTGATAAATGCCCTCATTGCCCATTCCGTGAGTTTTGGTGGGCGGCTGTCTCTTTGCAGGTTTGCTGTTGTGCCATGTTCTTTCCATTTGGTTATGATAGATATTGGTATGGTGTTTCTGGGGATCATCAAAGATTTGGATATTTTTTTTATAACCTAACCCTAACTTGTACATTGTACTTCTCAACAACATTGTCCCTCACTTGTTTGGAGAGTTCCTTGGTCTTCATGACAGTGTTTGGTTAGTGATGCCTCTTGCTTAGGTGTTGCAGCCTCTGGGGTCTTTCAAAAAAGGTGTGTATATGTAATGACAGATTATGTGACACTTAGATTACACACAGGTGGACATCATTTCACTAATTATGTGACTTCTGAAGGTAATTGGTTGCACCAGAGCTTTTTATGGGCTTCATAACAAAGAGGGTGAATACATGCCATATTTCTGTTTTCTAATTCTAAACAATAGTTTTATTTCTATATTTTTCTCATTTCACTTCACCAACTTAGACTATTGTGTTCTGATCCATCACATAAAATTCAGATTAACAAAACATTGAACTTAAGGCTGTAATGTACCAAATTACGAAAAAAGTCAAGGGGGTGAATACTTTTGCTAGGCACTGTATATAGATATTTATTATTATAATTTTTTTTTTGCATGAGAGCATTGTATAGCATGTAACATAATGAAGATGTTCTGAATGCAACTGCAATGCAAGGTCTTCAATGATGGCTATAAAGCTGACTAATTTATTGAAAATGCTAAGAACGTGCACTACTCACCCTATTCCAGAACACAAAGTAACATGAGAAGAGCTGGTTTTGTCCACCCACACATCACTGTACATTTCCTATTATTTTCTTTAAACATTTCCACAATATCGCCATATAATAAAGTACCAGAAGATACGCACAGTACATTTCATTCCCATTTGGGTTAAAGTACTTGGTGAGCATATTCTGAGTAACCCATTCACATTTACTTGTGTGTAATGAGCCGGTGCTGGTTATTCCATTGTATAGTGTTGGTTAAATGAAATCACTAATGAACCTTTTTAAAGTGTCATTCATCAGATGCTTTCCAGAGACAAAAATGCAGAAAGTCGAACTGAATAGAAATACACGTAACCAACAAATGCTTTGGAGTTGATTTTCATGAGGGAGTGATGATAAGTTAGATTTTAGAAATTTCTGTCTTGGAGGCCTTTAATTGCATTAAAACACTAGGGGGCTGACAATTGGCATCAAAGTTATAAAGGAAACACTTCATTCTTTTGTAAACTTTAGTGGAGTATAATTTTACAAAGGTAGAACAACTGCAAACCTCATATCCTACTACAAAGGCATTCTCATTTGTGCAGTGAGATCATGCTGAGGACAAACTGCTTGAGAATTTGCACGGTAGGTCTTGTCATGATAAATAAATCACTTCCAACTTAAGGCTCTATTAGCAGCGTTTTTTGTCTGGCCGAATCCTGGCAGTAATGCCGGAAACAGGCCGGATCCCCACCAAGTCCCATTATACAATTATAGTCAATGGTCTCCGGCAGGTTCAGGTAGTATCTGGCAATGGCAGATACAATGTCTTCTGGCAGGCTGTTCCTCTGCCAGAACAGCATTCTGGAAAATGTACCACTAGTGTGAAACTAGCCTTAAACGTCTGAATGTTCGGGCAGTATGAGCACCCATGAATGACGAGCACTTGCTTGTTCATTGGCTGATCGATTATACGGGCCAATTCCTATGAATGCTTATTCCCTATAATTGGCCCCAAAACTGAGCAGTGTAATAGGGCCCTTAGTGGTAAAATTTACTTTACGCTTGTTTCACACTGCCGTTAATAGTTGCGGCAAGCTGGTCCAGCAGGGAACAGCGTACCGGAGCCCACTGCTGGAACTACTAACAGGCAGTATGAAAGAGGCATTACATTAAATTGTATGGGTCCTGGAAAGAATCAATAGTAAATAGCAATATTCCTTAGGCTGCCTTCACTGACTCATTTTTTATTTTTTTTGTAATAAGTTTTAGGCATCTTTCAAACCATTTCTTACAAGAGTTTTTGGCAGCTTTGTTTTATTTTGCCATATTTGTAAGGTTTCCGGGTGTATTACAAGTTCTATAGTAAAGCCTACTGACAAAATGGCAGAAAAAAATACCATACCCGGAGCTGTACTTTGAAAAACACCACAAAATCCAAAAATGGCATAAACTATTGAAAGACTATTCATTAACCGGCCATAGACTTTGAGCCAACATCTAAAAATAGCTTTTAAAAAAAAGCTAAGACTCCAGATACTACAAAACCATGTATCAGGGGTAAGTATAAGTCTTCACCCCTCCAATACCTTGCAATTTTCTGTTTTATTTTTTTTTTAATTATTGCCTTCAGGAAGTCTAAACTTTTTTTTTTTTTTACGCAGCCGTATGAGCGATAGTTTTTTTGCAGTATAAGTTGTACTTTCTAATGACAACATTTAATATTACACAAAATGTAGTGGGAAGCAGGAAAAAAAATAATCCAAAAGTGGTGAAATTGGAAAAAAAAAGCTATTCTGACAGTTTTATGGGTTTCGTTTCTACAGCATTTCCAATGTGTTAAAACTGATCTGCTATCTTTTCTCTGGGTCAGTATGATTACTACATTTATATAGTTTTTCTTGTGTATTAATATATATATATATATAAAAAATAAAAAAATATATATTTTTGCTGATTTTTACAGTTTTTTTTTACCTTTTTCTAACATATATTTTCCTCCAGGCCTGGAAGGGATAACATTTAACAGAATTTTTAAATATACTTACTTTTGCATTTATTTAGATGTTTAGGATCATATTAAAAGGGTTTTCTGGATCATTGATATCTGATTGGTGGAGGTCCAACACCTTGCTTTACCAACATCAGCTGTTTTTGACAGCCACCAGCACCAGAAACGATATAGTGGATGGAGCCATAAGCACAAGGTTCCATCCACTATGTAGTGGCTGTGCCGGGATAATGCAGCTCAGTTCCCATTCAAATGAGAGGGAGCTGGATTGCAGTATGCCAGTATCACAAACTTCATGGTGGACAGATTCATCTGTCCATTGCATAGTTTCGAGGCCCAGCAGCTGCCAAAAACTGGGTGTGGGGTGTCAGACCTACCGATCTGATAATGAAGACCTATCTAGAGGAAACAGAATTATTATAGGGGTTATATTATCACGGCATTCACTTACACTGAACTGCACCCAGCAACCAGCCGATCACTACATGTTTGGCTTCAGATTCAGATGTAAGATCTAAACACCTACTGCTTCTAACAGTACGCACATGCCTGGTTGTAACTTTCCCATACACAGTACAATTAGATGCTGCATAAATTCAGGCTGCCCTTACTATGCTGAGTGACCTGATCTTAAAGAGAAAACTGTGTTAAGGCTAGATTTACTTTTCCATTCGGTAAATCTGGTAATATGTTCCATGCATTTATGCTAGAAACCCACCAGATATCATTATATAGAATGGGGCTGATAGTACACTGGCGTTTTGGCTTTCCGTTTGTGAGATCGTTCAGGGCTCTCACAAGCGGTCCAAAACGGATCAGTTTTGCCCTAATGCATTCTGAATGGAAAAGGATCCGCTCAGAATGCATCAGTTTGCCTCCGTTCAGTCTCCATTTCGCTTAGGAGACGGACACCAAAACGTTGCTTGCAGTGTTTTGGTGTCTGTTTGACGAAACTGAGCCAAACGGATCCGTCCTGGCACACAATGTAAGTCAACGGAGACGGATCCGTTTTCACTAACACAATCTGGCCCAATAGAAAACGGATCCGTCCTGGCACACAATGTAAGTCAACGGGGACGGATTCGTTTTCACTGACACAATCTGGCCCAATAGAAAACGGATCCGTCCTCCATTGACTTTCAATGGTGTTCAAGGCGGATCCGTCTTGGCTATGTTAAAGATAATACAAACGGATCCGTTCTGAACGGATGCAGACGGTCAAATTATCTGAACGGATCCGTCCATGATGGATCCGCACAAAACGCGAGTGTGAAAGTAGCCTAACTCTGGTAGTCTGTTCCTCTGCTGTAACAGACTACCTGATTTACCAGAGATGTGAACGAAGCCTAACTCATGTGCATGTATAAACAAGCATCTTGGGAATAACTGTGATTTTAATAGAATTAAGGCACAGCTATACCTTGCAGATGAACGTTTCTTTCCAACAATTGCCTGCTCACCAGTGGTGGTAAAGAGCTGCACTTACAAGCATCAATCCCCTCCACTGTATGAGGATGCCCAGAAATGATGATTGAGGTGTCTCCATAAAGATCATTTCACCTGAAGGTCATTTTGCTTGTTCCTCAGGTGATCTGAAGCACCTTTATACGGGCAGATTATCGAGAATGAGCGTTTGTAGCCAACAATTGGCACCTGAAGGGGTTAATTGTGCTATCATATCCCCCTGTAAGAGATCAGGGCTGCCAGGCAGCAGGGGGCAGACCCCCCCCCTCCCCCCTCCCCAGTTTGAATATCATTGGTGGCCAGTGCGGCCCCCCCCCCTTCCTCCCTCTATTGTAATAATTCCTTGGTGGCACAGTGTGCGCCCCCCCCCTTCCTCCCTCTATTGTAATCGTTGGTGGCACAGTGTGCGCCCCCCATTGGCCCCCCCTCCCTCTATAGCATTAACAACATTGGTGGCCAGTGTGCGGCCTCCCATCTCCCCCCCCCCCCCCATCATTGGTGGCAGCGGGTTACTAGCAATAGTACAATAGTAAAAGATTCATACTTACCTGGGAGCTGCGATGTCTGCTTCCGGCCGGGAGCTCCTCCTACTGGTAAATGACAGTTCATTTAGCAATGACACTTACCAGTAGGTGGAGCTCCAGGCCGGACACGAACATCGCAGCAGCCGGTAAGTATGAATCTTCTACTATTGTACTATTGCTAAGTAACCATGGCAACCAGGTCTGTAGTAGCGTCCTGGTTGCCATGGTTACCGATCGGAGCCCCAGCGATTAAACTGGGACTCCGATCGGAACTCCGCTGCCACCAATGATGGGGGGGGGGAGATGGGAGGCCGCACACTGGCCACCAATGTTGTTAATGCTATAGAGGGAGGGGGGGGCGATGGGGGGCGCACACTGTGCCACCAACGAATTATTACAATAGAGGGAGGGAGGGGGGGCGCACACTGTGCCACCAACGAATTATTACAATAGAGGGAGGGGGGGGGCGCACTGGCCACCAACCTATTATTACAATAGAGGGGGGGGGCCGCACTGGCCACCAATGATATTCAAACTGGGGAGGGGAGGGAGGGTCTGCCCCCTGCTGCCTGGCAGCCCTGATCTCTTACAGGGGGCCGTGATCAGCACAATTAACCCCTTCAGGTGCCGCACCTGAAGGGGTTAATTGTGCTGATCACGGCCCCCTGTAAGAGATCGGGTGCTGCCAGGCAGCAGGGGGCAGTCTTGTACACAGTTTGTAGTGTATTCTAACTAGAAGCGTCCCCATCACCATGGGAACGCATCTGTGTTAGAATATACTATCGGTTCTGAGTTTTCACGAAGTGAAAACTCAGCTTTGAAAAAGCTTTTATACAGACGGATCTTCGGATCCATCTGTATAAAAACTAACCTACGGCCATGGATCACGGACACGGATGCCAATCTCGTGTGCATCCGTGTTCTTTCACGGACCCATTGACTTGAATGGGTCCGTGAACCGTTGGCCGTGAAAAAAATAGGACAGGTCTTATTTTTTTCACGGTCAGGAAACACGGATCACGGATGCGGCTGCAAAACGGTGCATTTTCCGATTTTTCCACGGACCCATTGAAAGTCAATGGGTCCGCGAAAAAAAAAACGGAAAACGGCACAACGGCCACGGGTGCACACAACGGTCGTGTGCAGGAGGCCTAAGGGTGAAATTAGCTAACGCGTTTAGTTGTTCCTATGGGAGATGAGGACTTGTATCCCTACTCTAGAAATATTGATCGACTTGGACAGTGGCTGTACTTTTTTGTGACAGAGAAGTAAATGATTTAGTGATTAATTCGTGGAAAACGTAGCCTAGCGTTTTGCAATTGTTTGCAATGTGAATGATGCCACTTTTGACCTTGTCAAATTAGTAGAAGCCTTAAACTGTATGGAGGCAGCTGCCTGCTAAATATTGATGAGTGCTGCCTGGGAGAGAAGAACAACCAAAGCTATAGACAAAGACAGTAAATTCAGAACACATATAGAAATGTCAGTGAATGCAGAGGTAGTCTGGTAGACACAAGTCCACACCACCTCTGCATTACAGTTTTATAATATGAATGAATGTTGCAGTTTACAATGATTAATGTATACCATACCGCGTCTCTATTTTTTGGTATACACGGATTGTTCCTATCCTTGCATAGATTTCTCAACTGCATACATTTCTGCAGCATGAGGCGGCCACTAGGGGGAGCAAATAGAATATAGATTTCTATAAGCTCATGGACAGATTTAGTTGTCTGCTGACAGATTCCAATTTATAATTCCCTTTGAAAAACACTGCAGATTCCTATGAGGTTGCTTCATTAAGATGAACTATTGCCATAGACATAGATTTAGATTGGACAATAGCACTGCAAGTAATTACAACCACATGCATATAAAGCACTAGATACAGTGGGGAAGAGAAAAAAACTTTCAGAACGTCTAATTACTCATTCATTTCACAACACTAATGACAAGCAAAAAGAATCCATCATAAGAAGGCACAATTTCAACTTACTAGGGGAGATTTATCAAAACTGGTACCAAGGAACTGGCTTATCGATTGGCCATAACAACCAATTAGATTGATATTTTCATTTTCCATAGAAGCTCTGAAAAATGAAATGTAGAATATCATTGGTTGCGTTGGGCAAATAAGCCAGTTTTCTTTGCACCAGTGTTGATACGCCCCCCTCCCCCCCGTTTGATCTGCTGGTTATTCATTTACATGAAGCATTTAACCCATTAATGGCTCCTAATCTATAAAAAGCTTTGCTTAATTGGCCCAGCGATTTTGCAAAAATCTTGTGCTAAACAGCTCCAACACTTGCCGAACGAGTCTCCATATTCATGAGCTCCTGAATTTCCTGAATGCTCATGAATTTGGGGACTCATTGGCATGCGCTAGGACTGTTAGAACCTAGCAGCATAAAACTGATGACAGATTCCCTTTGAAAGCATCCATGCACATATTGGCAAATTCCACCAAACCCATTCATTTTGGCCGACCTCACCTTTTATGTTATACACTTGAAGGTTTGAGATTTTTCGATGATGTTGGGAGGAAGTAGGATTGGGAATGTGAACCACCGGAAGTATCTGGACTTGGAATATTCCACCCTCGCTCGATTGAGAACACATGCCTCCTCACTCAAACTAAGTGTGCATGTATATGTGAAGTTGGGAAGAATAGCTGTTGTCCCAAAACTAGTGAAGACGTGTGGGCATCTTAAGTGTGAGGGTAAATAAGAGTTTTTCAATGGAATGTCATAAAATGGGAGGAGATACATTTTACTAAATTTTCAAATTTATTTAACAAAGCAAATTTAAAGAGAACTTATACCTTAAAAGGAGTCTGTCACATAAATGTCACTAATATAATTTCCAGCAATGGCCATCAGGATATTGTAAAAGCATCCCAACCATACCAGTGTGTCATCCTTATGTCCAGGAAAAGCACTTTTATTCCTATAAAAAATGCCTCCCAAGTGCCCAGCTGGGTGGGTTTTCAAAGTGCCCAAGTGTGGCGCCCTTCCCCACAGTCTGCTCTTCCTCTAAACTCCCAAATCTTCCTCCTGTCTCCCCTGACATCACAGCAAAGCAGGGGAGGAAGCCTTGGCAGGTTAGGAGAGGAACACACGGTGGGTGAGGGTGGCGGACAAGGGCACTTTGACAAGGAAATTCCACCCAGCTGGATTGTGGTACGGTTATAATGACGCTTGAGTGAATCGAGCTACTGATCATAGATCCGAAGTTAATTCGTTCGAACACTTAATTTTAATTCTATCAGCAGCCCTGTTTCCTTACAGCATTAAAATGTATTGCCTACTTGTAGGCAAACTTTGTTTCACTGGAAGCTGCGTGAGACTTTGGTGAATTAATTTGTTTTCAGTTCTGCATCTTTAAAAAATAAATAAATTAGGAATCCGAAGTCGGGAGTGGTACCAAACCTGACGTCTGATTCCTAATTTAAAATGTTTTTAAAGATGCAGAACTGAATACCAAATTAGTTCACCAAAGTCTCACGCAACTTCGGGTGAAACGACGTTTGCCTATATGTAGGCAATACATTATAATGCTGTACAGAGACAGCATTAAAATGGAAGTGTTTGACCAATTCGACTTTGGATCAATAATCCAAAGCTTGATTAGCTCAACACTTGTTCTAATGCTTTTACAACGTCCTAATAGCCATTGCTGGTAGTTGTATTAGTAATGTTTACGTGACGGTCTCCCTTTAAAAAATAACTTTCCTATTCTTTCTTATAATGAAACAGCCAAAGCTCAGTTTTCTCTGTCATAAACATTACAGCGGTTAGTTTCCCATTATGTAATATACTGTAGCAAGGCAATTTGTAGTGGGAAATAATTTGAAATATCCTTCCACTGCATATCCACTTTGTTGTAACATATTTCAGCATTTACAGATATTACACAAATATTTGTAGTGGGATTTTTTCCAAACTTTCACTGGTGAATATTAGCCAGAAAGTCATTTTAAATTCTCTATTAGGAAATTTTGAGTTAATAGGCAGATTCCTGACTCCTGACTTGGTAACCTGCATTAATTAGCTAGAATGAAAAGTGGCTACAAAAAGTATCTGTCCAGCACCATAGCCACTAGGTAATTAGTTTTCCCTCAGGTGGAAGTGCACATGAATTCGACACTTGCTGTAAAATCCATGATTATAGCTGATTGCTGGAGGAGGGCATCAGTGGGTTTGTCTATGATCAATTTATTTCTTGAGAAGACCACTTTTAATGAATTTCTTTTAATGGCCAGCTTTCATGGAGCTTTCATTATGTAACTATGTTGTCTTATTAAGAATTCTGCTCATCGTACTATATTAAAGGGCATCTTTTATCAGATTTGTACCTATGATACTGGCTGACCTGTTTCTTGTGTTTTTGACAGCTGAAGGCATCTGTGTTAGTCCCATCTTCATATGTGCCCACATTGCTGAGAAAGAATATGTTTTATTTTATGCAAATGAGCCTCTAGGAGCAACGGGGGCATTGCCACAACACATGGAGGCTCAGCTCTCTCTGCAACTGCCTCGACCTCTGCACTTTGATTGACAGGGCCAAGCATTGAAAACGTGATCACTCCTGGCCCTGTCAATCAAAGTGGAAAAGGGAGCGTCAGTTGCAGAGAGAGCAGAGCTTCTTGGTGTAATGGCAACACTCCCGTTGCTCCTAGAGGCTCATTTGCACATATTGCAACACATTTTTCTCAGCAATGCAGGTATATATGAAGGTGAGACCAACACAAATGTCTTCAGCTGCCAAGTGCACACAGAACAGGTCAGCCAGTTTCATAGGTACAAAACTGCTGACAGATGCCCTTTAAAGTATAACTCCCCTTGAAAGCTAGCTTTCAGAATATCTTATGGTAGTTGTAGGGGTGATATGGGTCTACAATGGGCTACATATTTCTAGCACGCTAACTACAACTTCAGCAGTCGATTACAAGATCCTGAATACCAAACAAAGTATCTCTGTGAGTTTTTCTTGGTATCAAAGATAACGTTTAGATAAACACTAATAGCTAAGTTATACAGTGAGGAACAGAAGTATTTTAACACCCTGCAATTTTCCAAGTTCTCCCACTTAGAAATCATGGAGGGGTCTGAAATTCACATTGTAGGTGCATTCCCACTCTGAGAGACAGAATAAAAAAAAAAAACAGGAAATCACATTGTATGATTTTTAAAGAATTTATTTGTCTTGCACTGCTGAACATAAGTATTTGAACACCTGAGAAACAGCAAGAATTCTGGCTCTCAAAGACCTGTTACTGTGCCTTTAAAGATTCCACCTCTACTCTACTCATTAATCTAACTTAGTAAAACCTGTCTGAGCTTTTTAAAGACACCTGTCCAACCCACAGTCAGTCAGACACCAACTACTACCATGGGCAAGACCAAAGAGATGTCAAAAGATACCAGAGACAAAATTGTGGCCCTCCACAAGGCTGGAAAGGGCTACGGGGCAATTGCCAAGCAGCTTCGTGAAAATAGATCAACTGTTGGAGCAATTGTTAGAAAATGGAAGAGGCTAAAGACGACTGTCAGTCTCCCTCGGACTGGGGCTCCATGCAAGATCTCACCTCGTGGGGTATCACCGATGATAAGAAAGGTGAGGAATCAGCCCAGAACTACAAGGGAGGAGCTGGTCAATGAGATGAAGAGAGCTGGGACCACAGTTTCAAAGGTCACTGTCGGTAGAACAGTACACCGTCATGGTTTCAAATCATGCATTGCAGGGAAGGTTCCTCTGCTCAAGTCATCACATATCCAGGCCCGTCTGAAGTTTGCCAATGATCATCTGGATGATCCAGAGGAGGCATGGGAGAACGTCATATGGTCAGATGAGACCAAAGTAGAACTTTTTGGTCTAAACTTCACTTGTCATGTTTGGAGGAAAAAGACAGATGAGTTGGATCTCAAGAACACCATCCCTACTGTGAAGCATGGGGGTGATAACATGCTTTGGGGTGCTTTTCTGCGGGGACCGGAAGACTGCACTGTATTAAGGAGAGAATGAATGGGGCCATTTATTGTGAGATTTTGAGCAACAACCTCCTTCCCTCAGTCAGAGCATTGAAGATGGGTTATGGCTGGGTCTTCCAACATGACAATGACCCGAAGCACACAGCCAGGATAACCAAGGAGTGGCTCCATAAGAGCATATAAAGGTTCTGGAGTGGCCTAGCCAGTCTCCAGACATAAATCCAATAGAACATCTTTGGAGGTTGTTGAATTTCAGACCCCTCCATGATTTCTAAGTGGGAGAATTTGCTAAATCTCAGGGTGTTCAAATACTTTTGTTTCTCACTGTATATTCTATAAAACTCCCCAAAACAACGACTATATGTACAGAAAACCCCAGTTGGGGCAAAAAGGGAGGTAAAACGTAACTTTTAATACTATTCAATAAAATGCATAATTGCACCAACTGCTGATTGAAACATAACGCACATAAATGGTAGTATATTGAGTCCTGAGGCCCATCAATAGATATATAGAAAATATCATATGAGAATTGGAATGTTCTTACCAATATCAGAAGCACTTCATACGGGACCAACCAGGCAACCATTCATTCTTGAAATGTCTCATATATATTCAAATGGCTGTAGGTTCTTAAATTAACACAAGTATATTCGGATGGCTGTGAGTGCTCGTGTACAGATTTGTCAGCAGGAACAACTGGCCCTAGAGATCCCTAAGTAGAGGAAGGGGACTAGGCCAACCCTACCTATCTATACAGAGCACTCGCCCCGAAAAGGGTGACCCCGTCCGGATACCTGACCCTGACCCGGGTAGAATCCCTAGTAAACCCAATTAGATAGTTCCCGACATGTCACGTGTTATTTGATAATTCATCAGGGGAAATTTTCCAAAAGGATTTGTGACAAAAAGTAAATCCTTACAGCCAGTGGACCACAGGGATAAATGAAGGGATAAAGGTTTCCCTTGTTACTGGTGCGCCCATCAATAGAGCTGGGCTGCCACCAAATTCAGATGGCTCCCACAGTGAGTAAGGGATGCCTCAAGTTTGTGCTCCCTTCAATCGTCAGTTGATGCAATTATCCATTTTATTGAATAGTATTAAAAGTTACGTTTTACCTCCCTTTTTGCCCCAGCTGGGGTTTTCGATACATATAAAAGGGAACGTTTGCCAAACTTATTATTATATTAGGGAATTACTATTCAAGTAATGCCTTCGCTTATTCTGCTAAAGAAGCTCCAAATTAGATCTCCGATTGAACCCTGTTCATAAGCAAACACAGACATGCTCAATTATGTGCCTGCATAAATATGGCAATACCGTTTGCACTAAAGAAAGAATTTGCCTTTTTATTACTTTATTTCTTTTTAAGAGGAAGGGCAAATAACTCACATTACACCGTGATCGAAAGAAAACAGTTTCTCCTTTACAAACAGCTTATAAAATTAAACACAGCCTCAACGTAAGCATTTCGATCTTTAAAAAGGGCAGAAATGGACTACAGAGGGCTGATTTACAGCAGAAAAATGCCATAAACATAGCTTTATGCAGTATTTGTACATTAAATTCAATTTGGCCACATAAATATTTTCTTTCCCTACATATTTGTATATTTACAAGGTCTCGTAATACTGTGCGGTGGCTTTGAAAACTGAAGCAGTCACCACATCTGGGAATCATTAGGGCACCTTGAGACCCTGTCAGCTACTTTTTCCCCTTTTAATTATCCTGCTCTGCTATCTCTTCTTATAGTGACTGCTTCTTTTCCCAAAGAAATCCTATCAGCACACAGCGTAGCTTAAGGCTGTAATGGATCTGCCAATTTTTCGGCAGATGATCGCTAACGAGTGTTCATATAATACTGCCAATGATTGCCTGATGAACAAGCAAATGCTCGTTCATTGGGCAATTGTGATTTTTAAGCACTCTTAAAAATCTTTGTTTGCCACGGACAAATCGTGTAGTCTTATTACGATCTGCCACCAGCAAACCACTAAACAGCATGGTGACGAGCGATGGCATAACGATCACTCCTCCCCATGCTGTGGAGGAGATCTTTGCATGAAATAGCTTTGGTCTCCTTTACTAGTGAGCAGGGGATTGCTCGGAGGGAACAATTCCCTCCTGACAATCGCTTACTCAATCGGCCTGTGTAATACAGTCTTTAGGCAGGATGCTGGATTTACTTAAAGAGACCAGCCCTGTATGGAGACTTACTGGAAGTGTTCCTGGGTATAAAGACTTATTAGCAAATCTTTTGGGGGAAAAAAAACATAACCAAAGAGGTATCTCCAGAAAGAGAGAACTATGTCGCTAGCGCCATCTTTTGGCAATGGCTCAGTATTTCCCCTTGTCATGTTCCAAGGCTTGTTAAAAAGTCTGACTTTGACTCAAATAGAGCTGCTCCCAATAGGTGGTGCTAGCAAGATGGTTCTCTTTTCCTGGAGATACCTCTTAGCACACAACACAAAAAAGGAAAAACTATCACACCAAGTCTAGCAATATATATGATAGAGTAATGAGATCACTATGCAATATAAGACAGGAAATATTAGCTACAATTCTGATTCATTTTATGAATTTGAAAGGCACTTTGCCACCTACATTTAGACAACTCTGCAGTAGTGTGGGGTAGATCAGTAATAATTGTAAAATGATTGACTGCACATCATTGCAGCATGTACAGACCCTGACACAGTATGAACTCTCCTATGGCTTCACATGGAGTCATAGGTACTGTGTGCCACCGTGTGGTGCCTCTATCCGCCACATTATTGTCCCCTTAGTCTCTCTAGAGAAGAATAGAAGTATTTTTTTTCCCTATGTTCTCAGTAAGAATCTGCAGGAAACAAAACCTCAGGAGTAAATGAAGGTTCAGCATGGTCCAATTCTGCACAGTCCAGCACCATCCAAGAGTTGTAAGACTCTGCTCATAATACAACATAGCAATTATTTATTTATTTATTTTACAATGGCAAAACTGGAACTCGAAGTAAATGGCTTTCCATAATCCAGTTTCTTCTTTTTCACACCCCCACATTTGGAAAAAAATTCTGCTCTAATTTCCTTTAATGTCTTTTTTTTTTTTTTTTACTTTCCTGCTTCGTTTTCCACTCCAGATCAGGTTGTTATAAAATATGCCACAAAAACACTACACAACGCACATGTTGTAATTTCATAAAATGTTCATATTTTCTCAAAAACACCAAACGCTCTAAAATCATCCCAAATTGTACTTTAAATTATATCTTCTTTATAAATGCCAACTCAAAGTTTGCTATTACGTCCATCTAGTCATGGGCAGTAAAATGTTCATGAAAATAAAATATAAAAAAATGTACACGTGTAAAGTTCTTCATCTTAAGTTAACGATGGCAAGAAAATGTTAATTGCCTTTCAAATGGCTTTTGTGTTGTGATATCATTTTGAGACGTGATATCACACTCAGGTTTAGATCTGCTACATCTGTATATTGCAGACAGAATAGATTTCAGCAGCAAATAGGTCATATCCACAACAATGAGAGGCCTGTAATGTGTCATTTGTGTTAGGCCCCTTTCACACCACATAAATTGCTGAGTCTAATATGCAAGAGGATACAATATCACAACTGACTTGTCATTCCCTGTGGATTTCTTCTGGCATTTGCAGGATATTATAGATTGCACAACATGCTAATAAATATGGCTAACAATTTGACCTCCGTTTTGGTGATGTGTTTACTTTGCGTTTTATTTTTTTTGTCGTGGGAAGATTGATGTGAGCACCAATATTGTTACATGACCCCAAGTGAGCCTTGTAGGGTAAAGTATGTAAATTAAGCAAGACAGGACAGATGCACACAACAGCCGGCCTGCCATCAAACCTAATAAAAAAGCCTAAACCTGTTGTACATACTACCCTAACAAAAAAAAAACTGAACAAAATTAGATTTTCTGTGGTAATCTGTTTACTCACAGCAGTTGGGGATTAAGCAGATTAAAATTGCATAATTCAGGTACATTACATATGCTAAATGGTATCTGTCACTTTATTTGGTTAAATTCCAGAAATCACTGGGACACCAGGGAGAATTATGATCAGATTGAATTGTGAGACCAGTTTATTTACACTTTAATTTGGTTTAACCAGAAACAGGGGGGATATCAATTACTTTGAATCAGCCAAAATGAAAATGAGTCCACACAGTCAACAAGTGAAGCGTGGTGGAAAATATAAGATGCTGAAGCTTTCCTAAAAGTCCCTTTACACTGCTTGATGTTCGGGCAGATTATCCCTAACAAGCATTCGTATGATCGTTCGTTAGCAATTATTTGTCTGTGCAAAGGTGCGGCCAATTACCGTTTCACTCGTTCATTGGGTAATAGGATCGTTCGTGTGGATACCTAAATCATTGTTTGGGATGAGCGAAGCAAGCTTCAGATCCTAGATCTGAAGTCGATTTGGCCAAAACTTTGGTTTAATGGTGTACAGAGATCCGTCTCCATACAGCATTAAAATGTACGGCCTCCGACGAGACTAAGTCAGTTATTCCCAAAGTCAGGTATTTAAACTGAAAAACCACTTTAAAACTTGGATCCGAATTCGGCTTTGGTTCCGACTGGTACCTCGGAACCGAAGCAGAGTTTGGAACCAAGTTTTAAAATGGTTGTTTAGTTTAAAAATCAAATATCGAAGTTATTCACCAAAGTCTTGCGAGACTTTGGGAATAACTGACTTCTCCTCGTCGGAGGCCGTACATTTTAATGCAGTACGGAGATGGATCTCCATACCACATTAATCCTGAATTTTGAGCGGAGCGACTTTGGATCTAGGATCTAAAGCTCGCTTAGCTCATCCCTAAAGACTGTGTATATGGTTGTATGAGACAGTGATATACCACAGACTCCGAGGAAGTTTATTTAATCTGGACCAGATTATTTGACCTTTTCCCTGCAATTTATAACATATTGTTAATCTGTTAACTGTCACAATATTTTTATTATAAGCAGCACAAAACTTATTGACAGTCATTTATCAAGACTGGCATTATCTACGCTGGTCTTGATATCCCAAGCGCCACCAGAGAATGTAGCGCTCTATAAATTGCACTATAAATTGAGTTCATCCTCTGGCAGTCCATATATCTAGAATGAAATTTACACCCTCCCACACCACACCCCCTTTTTTAGAAAACTTTTTTGCGCAAGACTTTTTTTCTTGTTTAGGGGCAATGATAAATGACCCCCATTGTGCTGCAAAAGCTCTTTGCAATGAGCTGTAAAAAAATATTTTTGGATTATTATATATACTTTATAATAGCCTCATAAATATTTTTTATAAAATTCTTATTCACATGAAACTAAACTAGGCATGCAGCAAGCAGGTGCAATTGTAACATTTTTACCTATTGATTTAAATGTTCTAAAATGATTGTACACTGTGAAAAACAGCACATTCCAATCCTTGTGTTGTCTGGCACAATTAAAAAAATAGAATGGCAGCCAGCAGTGTCTTTACAACATTTGAGGAAAAAAAACCTTATCACTACCTTTTAAAGCACCATCCATTCCAGCTTTGTGACTCCTGGCGGTTACCACCAGACCAGTAGTGATGGGCACCCATTCTTGGTCATGAGATTGCTGCTGCCACTCACTGGCTTCAGAGGTCACTGCTGAGCTTTCTCAACACTTTTCTAAAGTGTTTAGTAAAGAGAGTATGACTGTGCACCAGATTTATACGTCTCATGTGCCATTTTTTTGGTCTCAATTATAAAGGTAGTATAAGGAAGGAAAGTAAATGCACCACATCTATCAAATAGTGTGATGTAGCCTCTCATCTGACTGCCCCATTGCCATTTAGGCTACATGTTTGATCGGATTAGTAAATCTGCCTCATATTCTTCCTTGGTTGCAAGAATGCGTACAACTCTGCTATTGTATTGCTACCGCACCCATATGTGCTACTCACTAACTCTCACGGTATAGGAGACGTTGCCAATATACCTTCAATATATCTACTGCTGCTACCATTACTTCTAATAATAATAACATGTCATTTATTTGTTCATAAAATATTATGGCTTTAGCATTTTTATTATCACCATCATCATCAAAATGATGCGTCTAGTTTGGGATTTGGGAATCAATTTGCAGAAATGTCGTATGTTCTTCTGAAATCTAATTGGAAAGGTTAAGCAATATGCCTGATGTTTAATTATTAATTAATGGAGAAGGGGTAGCATCTGGTGGTAAGACTTTGTTTGTTTTTTCAAACCATTATTTCCATAGGGGCTGAGTGATTTACTGCAAGATGTGCGCTTTTTGTGTGTATGATTAAGAATCAAGCCCATAAGGCAGTTGAGACTGTGGAGGTAAAACTACAAAAAAAGGGCAAACAATGTTATCATGACATTTTGTTTACGCATCTAAAATAAAATTTAGTGTTACTGCAAACTGATTTTTATAAAGCAAACACTTAAAGTGCATTATATATATGGCTTCTCACGATTTCATATACATTTTAGAGTACTAATGATATCTTTTTATTTTGCTGCTACTTGAATGTTTTAATTATCTGGCCCATTAGAAAAGTACATGATGTAAACTGTTGTGACGGTAATCCTATTACCAGTGCCTATATTTGTGAGTTATCCCCTCCCTTGTGATCCTCAGCTATGTCATGTAATTGACACCCTGACTCTCCAACTGACACAGCATCTTATGTGTAGACCGGAAGTCAGTTTCTCTATTTATTCTTATATCTCGATGTCACACTCAGAAGAAACTGACTTCCTGTCCACACATAAGACGCTGTGTCAATTGAACAGTCGGTGTTGGTCCCATTACACAGCTGATGAACAGAAGGGAGGGGATAACTTACAAATACAGTCACTGGTAAGAAAATTACTTTCACTACAGTTTGCATCATGTAATTTTGGCTTCTTTAAAGGGGTTAGCCATTTTATATTACTAGCTTCACGTAAACTATCAGCACTGATGTCTGATAGCTTTGTATAAATAATTCATGATAACACACAGGTCCACTAACTTGCGTGGTGTATTTATTTTTTGGGAATGCAATTCATTTTTGCAATTCTCCATTCAGGTGAATAGGTCACAGAAAATTCTGCAACAAATCTGCTGCATTTAAATATATGCTTTCCTGTGGAAGGAATATGGGCAAACACCATCAACCTATCACTCTGCAAGCATAGGACCATCCCAAATTAATATATTGTGTTATCAAGGCATACATGATATATAGGCAGCTCTTGAGGATGCTTTCAAACTTAAGGGGGAGAACAGCTCAGACCTATTTCTCTTTTTTTTCAAAGGGTTCCCATTCTTCTCAGATACTGCAATATTGGGAAAATATCCCATTTATCCCAAGACTGTGGAAGCCAGCACCAGGAGGAGGGCTTAAACTTTGCTATGTGGCCCCCTAACTTTTTCAATACATTGTGAGTAAAATGTATGGGCTCCTACAATAATCCTCAGATGCATGCAACCTAAGGCCTACTCATCCCCAAAGCATCATCAGAACCCATTTCCACCACTCCAACAACCCTCACCCTCAATCCCAGAACAAAAGACCATGCAAAAGACGACACAGAACCATTTAAAAACTCGCAACCCACCCCAAAATGCAGCACTTTCCTAATCGCTACTATCACCATCTACTGTCTATGGTCTCAAGTGACCTCCTTACGTTATTTCATACCTCCAAACAGCTCATACATTATAAGCTTTACTAGCTGATCATCATATACACTTGAGCTGATAACTCCTTGCTATTGACCTTCTCCTCACTATGAAGATTTTCAGTATTTACTAGAACCTAGCAACTGGAAAATGTAAAGTCCAACTAATGTATCTACATAAGAAATTTATAGCTGACCTAAAGAGGCTAAATGTCAACCAATAGTTTTCTTCAGCTCATTTCAATGCATGTGCTTTGAACATTCCGAGGCCACAGGACCAGTCAAAAGGTTGATCAAATTAAGAACAAAAGGGACAGAATAATTATAATTGGGGATTTTTTTAATTAAAAAGAACAAAAACAGACTTTCTAGGGTTTCCCTTCACAATAAACCTCAAGGTGCATGGCATATGGACTATGCAATTTATCAAAAGTCACTCAATTTTACATGCTTGCCAAAAACCATTGAGAAATAGCACTAATCAGTCACAGTCATAATGTACTGCCTAAAGCCACATTCCGTAGTCTTTGAGGGCCAATAGAAATTCACTTGATCTCCACATTGCTTGAACAACTATATTTGTGCTTTTGGTTTTACCCTTCAGTGATTAGTTTTGACTGCATGATATCTGAGCAGAGTGCACTGGGATAAGCTTTTTGAGTGGGATATTTTCTACTAAAATGATTGCAATTTAATATAAATTGATCTTTTATTGTAAGGAAGCAAAATTCTGAGAAATGTACAAAGCTGTTGCATTTGTTTTCACATTCCCTACAGAGAACAGCATTTTTCTTTCTCAATAGCTTTTATGAATTGTACTCAAATATTGTCGTTTTCTTAAAAGTAAGCTATTGGCTAAAATAAGCCTATATTTACAGTGTCTCCATCTTTTATGCAACTCCCAGTCCCAGTTCCACCTGACCATCTTTACTAGGGTAGTCGACATTGGGAGGTTCCAATTTATCTTTGTGTTCCTCCTCCACCTCCACCTCCTCTTCTTCTCACAATGCCTCAAACCTGTCATCACCCTCTACTTTTTTAAGGCAAAGCCTAAAACCGAACTCTTACACCCTATGAGAACGGACACAGATCCAACGCAAATAAATAAAAATATGGGTTATGACCCCTTATTGATTTTGAACCTATCGGGTACTACATTAACAGACTCTGAACTAAAAATGATATCTAAAGGACTATCATTTGGTTTTATGTTTTTGACTGGATTAAAGATTTACATCTATTCATTAGAAAAATCTTTTGGCATAAAATGTTCACACAAACAAACCATAAAAATTGTTTAGATTTGGGAATAGAACTCGAGGATCTTCAGGGTGTAGAGGATCTTGCCCAGTTGATCAAAGAAAATGATAGAGAGAGAGACAAAGGACCATTTATCAATCTGAGGATTATAAGGAGAAAGATGCCACCTAAAGGGTCAGATCATCACATCGATCTATTTTTAAACTCAGTAATTAGAGATTTAGAATTTTTGGATCAATGTGTTGATACCCCCTATCATGGATGATGGGGGGGGGGGGGGGTGGCAAGAAACGGACATGAATCATAAGGGGCAGAAATGTGAAATGATGGGGCTGGCAAGAAATGGACATGAATCATGAGGGGCAGAAATGTGAAATGATGGGGGGCAAGAAATGGACATGAATCATGAGGGGCAGAAATGTGAAATGATGGGGGGGGGCAAGAAATGGATATGAATCATGAGGGGCAGAAATGTGAAATGATGGGGGGGGCAAGAAATGGACATGAATCATGAGGTCATGAGGGGCAGAAATGTGAAATGATGGGGGAGCAAGAAATGTACATGAATCATGAGGTCATGAGGGGCAGAAATGTGAAATGATGGGGGGGCAAGAAATGGACATGAATCATGAGGGGCAGACATGTGAAATGATGGGGGGAGGCAAGAAATGGACATGAATCATGAGGGGCAGAAATGTGAAATGATGGGGGGGCAAGAAATGGACATGAATCATTAGGGGCAGAAATGTAAAATGATGGGGGGGCAAGAAATGGACATGAATCATGAGGGGCAGAAATGTGAAATGATGGGGGGGGCAAGAAATGGACATGAATCATGAGGGGCAGAAATGTGACATGATGGGGGGGGGCAAAAAATGGATATGAATCATGAGGGGCAGAAATGTGAAATGATGGGGGGCAAGAAATGGACATGAATCATGAGGGGCAGAAATGTGAAATGATGGGGGGGGGGGCAAAATGTAGATTCGCTTGTGTTGACAAAAATCCTTGCACCGGCCATGGCTGCAGCCTAATTGGTGGCGTAGTTCTTGGCAACAGCTGTCCGTGACCTGACCAAATCACGTCCGTGCAGTCTTACCCTTTAAGCACACATTTAAAACTTTACATAGCATGTAAAATTAACTACATTACATTATTTTACTACTATTTGGACTCCTTATCACTTCTTGTTCAGACTGCAAACATCTTCCACTGATGCATCAGGTTCTATTTTACCATGCAAGGATTATTAGAGACAGACACATATTTATCTGCTTTGCTGCCCTTGACATCCATAAGGAATGAAAGGGTAGAACTTATAAATGAAAGTTCATGTGACAAGGCTGTCTCAGCTTTCTCCTTCAATAATATAAGAGCCTTGAATATATGACAGACTACAAGCACAATTATAACCTCCATGAAATACATTATGTGGCCCACCTTACTTTCATTAAATGCGTACACAGCAATATAATTGGAAATGACAAGCAGGATTGCAATATATACCACTGGATGTCTGAGAAGCCACGTCATAAGGAATGAGAAAACAGTAATGTCTAGCCTATAATCACTCTAGGAAGTAAATCAATAGGATCTTTTCTTAAGGCTAATGCAGTGAGCAGAAAAGCAAACAAACGCCCCAGCATTTATCATCTCATACAATCCTCAGTCTGCTGGACCGTAATATGTATGAACTTAAAACCCTTTTCCTCTTATCTGAATGTGTGTCTCAGCTAATGTCTAACCAAATACACACAGATGAAAGTTCAGCAGCAAAAACAAACCTCCACACACTTATCATTAGGTGACAGAATAATAAACAGGTATATCTAAAGTAGACCACACACATGTTCCACTTGTGACCAGAAATACCTGCCATTTACTAGTTAATGTTGTAATTGCCTTCAGAAAAAGCTACTGGATTACATGGGGTCTTTACAACACATGACCGAATACTATAACTTGGTAATGGCTAAGGGTGAACTAGGATTATAGGGTTTATGCCAAGCACATCATTGGTGGAGAGATGTCTACATCAGTGAATGGAGAGCTGGACTGACATTATTGCTCCAATCAGACTCCAATCTCAGGATTGTTGGGGATCCCAGCAGTCGAACCCCCTGGTTTCCTACATTCAGGGGCATAGCTATAGGGGAAGCGGCTGCTTTGGGAACACAACTCAGAAGGGGTCCATACAGTAGGAGAACTAAAAGACTTTATTGTCTGGGCCCCCTCAACAGTATTATACAATTACATTATTTACAGAGACACTGTAGGAGAAATGGAAGGAGTGGCTGCTGGGCCTCGTCTGACTAGCCACAGAAGAGAAGATTGTAAAAATATTGCTGGGGGGGCATTCAAAAATTTTCTGTGGGGCCCAGTAATTTCTAGTTATGCCTCACCTTTCATGTGATGATAAATGATGTTCATTGAGTTACTTCTTTAAAGGGAACCTGTCATGTGGATATTTGATTATAATCTAACTAATTATATACAATCATTAGATGTATTCACTTACTGGTGTGACATATGGTTACCTCATAATATACACACAAAGATGCCACATGCCGCATGCTAATGAGCTGATTTGAGATCAGAGTGATGTCAGTGAGTCCAGCGTGATGTCAGTGAGTCCAGCGTTTTTATAATTCAGAGCTATAGCCACTCCCCTGCCCACCTGCTGCTGATTCATATGGAAAATAACTGTCAATCTGCAGCCGGTAGGCGGGGAGAGTCAGGAGCTCATAAATATTCAGGACTCATCATTATCAGCTCTAGCTTTTCAATACAAGATGTTGGCAGATTGACTGGGTCAATTAAAGAAAGTGACCCAGCATTTTGCTAAGAGAATCAGTCACTTATTTATGTTGCCCTTAGTTAGGACACCATAAAACTGGTGACGGGTTCCCTTTGAGGAAATGATGAAAATTAATAATAGCTATGATTGATGTCAGTATATGTGGTAAGGAATACTTCAGGTCTTTCTATGCTTTAGAAAGACAAAAACAACCAAGGGTGTTCAAAGGGAGGGGGAAGGACAGTGCCCACCCAATATGACCACAGAGGGCACCCGTAATGGATAACTCGGTACAAGCTCCCGAGTACAATAGCAGAAAAACAAGAAAGTAGAGCTCATAGTACCAAAGAATAAAAATATATATTTTATTTGGACATGATTAAAAATACATAAATGAAGAAGCCAATAAATGTGATGCCATTAACAAAGCAAGTAAGGGCAGGAGAAAGGAGAGAAAAAGCTCCACCCTGGGGTGAACACACAGGTCAATAATACAACATTAGATATGGATCATAGAAGAATATTCGGTACAATGACCAGCCTATGAACCAAGTACAGGTTAAAATGCATGGGCGAGTCAATGGTCAGCAAGGGACCCCACACGGCAATAGAACATGGTTTGTTTAGCAAATGCAGATATAAAAAGTGAGCAACAAACCAAAAATTGAAAGCCCGGTGTGGTGGGACACCGGAGTCATACTACCGTGGAAGTGATAGCAAAGACCAAGGCTCACCTAGAAAGGACCGTGTGCTGAACAACCCAGGATGGCGCTACCCCAACGCGCGTTTCGGCGTGCCTTCATCAGGGGGAGCTTTTCAATACAAGATGTTGGCAGATTGACTGGGTCAATTAAAGAAAGTGACCCAGTATTTTGCTAAGAGAATCAGTCACTTGTTTATGTTGCCCTTAGTTAGGACACCATAAAACTGGTGACAGGTTCCCTTTGAGGAAATGATGAAAATTAATAATAGCTATGATTGATGTCAGTATATGCGGTGAGGAATACTTCAGATCTTTCTATGCTTTAGTAAAATAGCTTAAGGGATTGTTCCATTACAACAATGTAGCCTCTATCAACAGGATAGGGGATAAGTGCCTGATCAATGGGGGGACTGACCTCTGGAACCTCCGCCAATCACGAGAATGGTGGCCGCGTTCCTCTGTTTGAATGGAAATGTGGACACTCAGTGATCATCAACAGCTCTATGAGGCTTGAACTCGGTATCTCCAGCAGTCCCATAGAGTTGAATAGAGCTGCAGATGCATCTTCTACACATGTGTTAAGTGTAATTAAGGTGGGTTTGCTGGACATCCTGAGTCCCGTGAAAACCCTTAAATTATCTTCCACATGATTTAATAAAAATAAACCAACCCTGGGTTTCTGAGCTACATACACATTTTGCTGTTAACATGTCCCACCCTTTATCCGATTACTGATTTAATATACTCTTTTTATACAACTACTTAAAAAAAATATTATTTCTAAATAGAAATATAAAAACTATTGTACTGTAATGCTACTTTAGAAAAATCCTGGTGATATATAGCTGTTTACTCATGCGTATTGCGCCAAAAACAGATTATCTTCTCCACTAGCTCCATAAAATGGACTTGCTGTCCTGCCAAGGTTAACTATACAGTCTTGTTAGTCTTCTATAGATTTCATTATTGGCTCATAAAAAAAAATCTATAACATCATAGCAAACAAATATATAAAAATGATTCTTTGTTTATTTTTTAGGATGCTTGAAAATTGAAAATCAATAGATAGCTGTAAAGAAACGGTGTGCTTTCAGTTGAGCTGTAATAGATTTACAAGCTCATACGACTTCTGTCTTGTAAAAACTAACGTTACATTTTTCCAAACTAGTCTAGTTCGACAAAATAGCCATTTGTAAGGACGATCGCTACAATAGACATTGAGTTTAAAGCAGTAATATTAACAATGTATTTTAATACTTGTTTTATGGATGTAATCTACCTTTCCGAGACTTGGGTGTTATTTAAGCAGGTTTTTCTTTAGCAGTTTATTGCAGTCTTCGCAAATGAAAATTTATTGGTCTTTTCCACTTTAGTATGTTCTCCTCAATGAGATACTTGGAGTAAAATAATGTTATCAGAACTAAGCAAATATACTTGAAACAAATGTAACCTAGATTAGAGTCATTCTTCAACATTACCACTTTTGGATGAGCAAGTGAAGTCCTAGATCTCTACCTGCATAGAGCAATAATTCAGTAGTCAAACTGACTATACACATTAGACTTATGTCTGTCTAACTTGCTGATTTCACTGGAATCATCTATATATCTGTGTGTTTCAGAGTGTTGTGACTTTCCCCTGAAAGCAAATGTCGAAGAAAAGAAGAATGAGGGCGATAGGTTTAAAGGGACACTGACAGGCCCTATAAACATATTTAGTTATTCCTATGCAGTCATAGATCTATTAAAGTGTATTCCAATTATATAAGAGTACACCCTGTCCGCATTGTAAACCATGTAAAAACAACTTTATATTAATCTGTCAATCACATTTCTTTATGCCCAAGGGGCGTTTTTTCACATTTCTTTATGCCCAAGCGGCGTTTTTTCTCCTACCTTCATGCCCAGCCGCGCCTCAACTGTCGCTTCCTACCGCTGCCCAGCTCATTATTATTCACTGCGCTGGGCGGCTCTTACATTCCCCGATCCTGTCAGTTGCCGCGCATGCCCGATAGATACTTATGGGCATCGGCCTCAATCGTACCATCTGCACATGCGCCGGCACCCTCCCAAGCCTGTAATTGAATCCAGCGCCTGAGAGAAGAGCGCTGGATTCAATTACAGGCTTGGGAGGGTGCCAGGGTGCCGGCGCATGCGCAGATGGTCCGATTGAGGCTGATGCCCATAAGTATCTATCGGGCATGCGCGGCAACTGACAGGATCGGGGAATGTAAGAGCCGCCCAGCGCAGTGAATAATAATGAGCTGGGCGGCGCTAGGAAGCGACAGTTAAGGCGCGGCTGGGCACGAAGGTAGGAGAAAAAATGCCCCTTGGGCATAAATAAATGAGAAAAAACGCCCCTTGGGCATAAAGAAATGTGATTGACAGATCAATATAAAGTTGTTTTTACATGGTTTACAATACGGACAGGGGGTACTGTTATATCATTGGAATACACTTTAATAGATCTATGACTGCATAGGAATAACTAAATATGTTTATAGGGCCTGTCAGTGTCCCTTTAAATACGCCCAATCTTTTTGTTCACAGAAGAGATAAGAATGAAGTGTTTGGCAGTGCCTTTTCCCATTGAGAACACATGGACACTCAATCTAACCAAATCTGCATGTGTAAGGCATATTGGGAGAATAGACATCTGAAGAGCAAATCAGCCTTATGTTGACCATACACATGAGATAACTATTGGACAAAGGCTCACTCGGCCTACAGCAGTGACTTCTGATTCCCCCACGTACATGTATGCTCAGCTTGGATGAGTATAATTGTTGTGAATGGAAGAGGAGAGAAAACCATGTCCAGAGACCTCTGGCAGCAGTTAACTTCCCGTAAAAACAAAGGATCAGGCATGTTAAAATCCGAAAGACCCCCATAGACAATAGATGGTCAATCAATCCCATTGAAATCTGCTATTGAGATAATGAGCACACTTTAAATCCCAGTATTAGGTCAGGCTATTTTGCATACATCATGTTGTCTTACTTATTTCTACAATATGAAGCTAGAAATAGAAAGTTAACTGCATAGTAAATCTGAATAAAATCTTTAAAAAATGTTCTATACCTGCCTAAATATTGTTTGAAAATAATGACTTTGATTATGTTGTGTAAAAGATTTCTTCTGTGAAAATTTCCTTCAATCCTATTTGAAAAACATGAAGCAAATGTGCTATTATAGATATTACTAGTAGAAAGATGCATGACACTACATTAAAAGGGTTATCCAATGCCCTCCAAAATGCCCGGGCACCTTATACAAGTTATACTTACCCCGCTCCTCGGCACCTGTGTATGTTGTGCCCGGGCACTTTGGGGGGCATTATAGGGGTTGGATAACCCTTTTAATCCAGTATGATCCTACTCTGTACAATGGTAAAAGAAACTTGATACACAATAAGGTGAAATTGATACATGAGAAGAGATTAAAGGAGTTTTTATTTTTTATTTTAAGTTAAGTGGTGCATCCGGCGGTGGGGAAATTTTACCCACCGCCGGAGGGGCTACTGCCAGAGCCCAGGGCCCAGCCATGGGAATTTTATATGAACTTTGAAGTATCAGTGGGGATGGCAGGAGGGCACATGAGGCAAAAATAGGGGTTGGGAGAGGAACTGGCTTAATAAAGGAGGATTATTAAAGCACATTGATTAGTACTAGCAATATTTCCATGGGTCTGCTGTGCACAGTAATAATCCTCCTTATTAAGCCATCTTCATTTAGGCCCAATGCCCCTTGCCAGCCCACTAAGAGTCCCACTGAGAATTATACTTTTACTACTCTCAATGGGGCTGGCTGGGGGCATGGAGCCTAAATATAATAGTATGTCAGCAGAGTGCAAGAGGTCCAGGGGTTGACTGGCTATAGACTCTACAGGGAAATTTCCTGGTGGGCCAATGCCCATGGGGGGGGGGCACCTGAGCCCCCCTCAAGCCGCTGGATACGTAACTATCTGACAATCTCAGAGTTAGTTAACAATGGGAGCATCAGGTACCATACTTATGTATCCAGGTGGGTAATACAGATGCCCTCCTCAATTCTACTTTGTCACCATTATCAGGACAGTGATACAGTTAAATATTATAGCACTCACAGGAGCCCAACCCTCATAGGAAACAGACCACTAGGTTTGAATTATATGAGTTGGTGTACAGATAACACAGGCATATAAGGCCTCAGGCTGGAAGAGGCCTATGGTCTGCACTGCAAATGGTATCACTGACCCGGCCTACTTGAGTCGGACCTGTCTACTTGTGTTGCCCCACCTTCTGTCAATTTAGTTGTGCAACTTTTAGTTTTTTTCCAGGGCCACTTTAATTTGCCAGTCCTGGAGAGGTCTATGGAGTGGCGTCATAATATTGATCCCACTCAATATGAAACTTGGGCATGTGGAGAGTGGTTCTATAAAACAGGGGGCGTCCAGAGGTTAAGGGGGAGCAATACTTGGCTTACCTCGGGTGCTGGTAAAGCACTCTACACCACCGGCCTAAATTATAACTTAAATAATTGTCCCATCTGGTCAGTCGTGCTTGTTGATATCCCTGATGATTAGCCATTTTAGAAAGGAGAGGCCTTGGACATCCACATATTTTCCTGTAATAATGATGTAGTGGAAGTATAGTATTACACAGCGCCTCTTCAAATGATGCCCACCAAAGCAGGAGTCACTTTTCCTACTATCCATCTTCTTTAGATAAAAGGGTGAAGAGGTTCATAGCAGGGAACCCAGTGAAATTGATATGCCCTCTTTATAATAAGCAGTACGGGTGTCAGAGAACTGAGTATATAATTTAGCACTATGTTGTGATATCTGTTTTGCATAGGACTGCAGGTAGAATACTGCATTGAATTTACTCCGAAAGGTATCAGAATTCACAAACCATGTGAACCCAAAGGTTAAATGACATATCAGCTGTAAATAACCCAGTGGTTGTGGAAGATGAATGGTCTGCTTTTGTTACATCTTCTTATTTACAACTAATAGTAAAGTAAAGGTATGCTATGTAAATGAATGTGCTTAAACCGAAGTCTACTAAATCAGTTAAAAGGAAAAAAAAAAGAAAGGATAGAATGTGTTCGGGAACAAGCCTGTCTCTATACAGGACTGGTAGTATTTTTTTGTGCTTCTACGAAGACTTCTCAGAAGTCAACATTGTGTGCCATGTAATTGGATACTTTTACATGATTGTACATATGTTAAGCCTTACTGGGAGAAGTTTGATTTACGATCAGGATATGTGTTCTCAGGTAACCTGTGATTTGGGGATAGACAAGGCGGTAGTGGTGGAATTCATTCTTGGAATGCTACTTTGAATTCACTCTTTTGTTTTTATAATTGTAGACTTGACTGTGAGATGTATGTGCCAGTCATATTCCCATATTCATTTCCATATGTAGATGGTAAATCAAACCGGGGAGTTACATAGAGAATATGTAACTCTTATTGAGAATAATTCTTACCATGTGTTTTAACCATACACATAAGAAAAATGCAGACTGGACCCACTAATGTCAATAAGATCAGCTGACCAGTCGGCCTTCCTGACTTTCAGACTAGTGATGGGCGAGTTGATTCTAAGCAAATAGAATTTGTTATGAATTTTCCCCAAAACTTCATATTTTAACTGATCCAATTTTTTGGGGTTTTGTCCCATTCGAAATGTTGTTTGTTGCCACCAGCTACCATGCATTTACCATAGGAATATACTGGTGAAACTCGAAAACTTAGAATATTGTGCAAAGTTCATTTATTTCAGTAATGACACTTAAAAGGTGAAACTAACATATGAGAGACTCATTATATGCAAAGCGAGATATTTCAAGCCTTTATTTGTTATAATTTGGATGATTATGGCTTACAGTTTATGAAAACCCCAAAGTCACAATCTCAGGTACCCTTTGCTCAGGGGGTATGGATGAATTAGCAGACTAGAGTGTGACACTTTGAGCCTAGAATATTGAACCTTTTCACAAAGTTCTAATTTTATGTTACATTAATGCAATTCCTTTTAATTTGCATTGCTGAAATAAATGGACTTTTGCACGATATTCAAATTTTTCGAGTTTCACCTGTATGTCACCGTCACTTTGACATTAGTAATGCTCTTTGGTGTTAAAGAGCTTGAAAGGGATTGGATACAGACCTCATAGTGTTATATATTATTTTACAGGGCAATTAGGGCTCTTTTGACATTACATTTATTTGGGCTGAATAGAATCTCATAGCTGAATCGATTGAATTGGAATTTTTGGGAAATTCTCTCATCTCTGATTCCCGCAATGGTAGTTGACAAGGGAAGGTGTGATCACGTATGTTGAATTTCAACCTGCTCAGCTGTTTATTCACTCCAAAATGAAAAAAAAACAAAAACATTCATGCTTGGCTAAACATTACATTCATATTTATGATAGAGATGGCAGAAATATCTGTGACCCAAAAAAGTGTTTGGCAATGGACACACTATGATGTGAGATACATTGTAGACACAATAATTATGAAAGGCTGCAGTTTATTGCCCATTTTATGATACTTGGTTGCAATATCTAAAAATTGTGGTACATAATACACAACTAGACATGAAACACATCTGGACTAAGGTCTAGTTATCTAACACATGGCGGAGAATTTATCAAGCCCTGTATCACAAAATTGCAATATAGGGCTTTTCAGGGTTATTTGCAATAAAATTGTGCAACTTTTTGTTATTTTAAAGCGGCTCTTGCCACTTTTGAGAAATAAGAATGGTTATGTATGTTAATGAGAGGTAGGCCAGATTTAAAAAATTTAAAAGTCACCATCTTTCTCCAGTAGGGGGCGGCATAAAAACTTAATTAGCATCTTTAGACATATTTAAAGATACACCAAACATATCAAATAATGCATGACATTTGATAAATTTGCAACAAATAATGGCTAAACAAACACAAGCAAAGCTGATTTTAAAAATTCCCCTCATGATAAATTCCTCCTATAGAATTAAAGGGAATGGATCATCATAAAAATACCTATTATTTACATCAAGTGTTTATGTTAAGGATGTTTCTAATAATTGTTGTTGATTTGTTTTTATTTTTCATCTCACTATGTTTAAAAAAAAATTAAATAATAATGCCATTTTCACTCTGGTTCTAAGCCCCTCTATAGGCTGCTACTTTCACAGGATCCACCATTGATAAAGGTGATGATCAGAGCTTTTCTACTCCCCCTCTCTGTACAGTGACCTCTGCAAAGGTCACAGAGCATGTCTAGAAAACATTTGCATAGAAGTTGATGATCATTTACTGTCTATATGACAGTTGCAAAGCATATCTCTAAATGATTTTAAGAACAGCTCAGGGAAGATGGCAGCCCCATCATCATGCTCAGTAAATAGAATTACAAAATCTGCAATCAGAAGATTAAAAAATATGTCAGTATTTAGTTTTACTTAGTTAAAATAAATCGGATATCAGAAATGTATGTGATATAATGTAATGTATGAAAATGTGTTTGCACAAATTGTAAGATGACCAAAGGACCACAAAACTTTGCTGCCCTTTCACCAGCTGAGAAAAGGAATTATTTACTGTATAGTCAAATAGCTGTTCCAAGAACACAGCCAAGGAAAATAAAATCCAATATCTGATATATACTTGAATCCTACTGGTGAACATCTGCATGAAGTTAGTATATTCTACCAGTGTCTGGTTTCCTCCCACAGGCCAAATACATAGTGATAGGTTAATTACCCTCCCATGAAATTTGTCATAATGTATGTGAGATAGGGAAATGAAAGTTTGAGCCCCAGCAGGGTTAGAGACTGATTTGTGATTACGATCTGTGCAGCACTGTGGAAAATGTCGGTGCTATATGAAAAACACTTTGAGTTAGGCTCCAAACACAATCTCTTATATAATTTTATATGAAGAAATGGATTCAAAGAAACTCTACAAAGCAAAACTACTTATTGTATGGCGTCAACCCCTATATGCCAAACCTGAAGGCTAGCCTCTCCATTAGATACCGTTGGCCCATCCCTGCACTCAGCCGCCTTTAAGCTGCGCCTGATAGCCTTGAAGTCTTTCTCCGCCAGAATTTATCTACTCAGAAATCACCCCTGCATTCCAATGCGGGCACCTGCTGTTGATAATTATAGGCCTGTCTCCTAACCACTTCCTCTGGTTTATGTCATAGTAATATTTAATCCATTTTATTACTAACAGGTACAACATTGTGAGGAACACAATTATTTGCAGAAATATAGCCTTCTTGCTACTAAACTCTGACAGACAGAAAGTTTTCCTTCTAGTTTCCTATCATTCGCCTCAGATATTAGTAAAGCGTTGTCCCTGTGCTGTTATAACAACTTGCACTGTATGATTTTAGTTGTGTTTGAATTGCAATTTCTCCAGCCTTCAGACAGACAATTTTGAGTGGAAATATGTAATCCTAGAAGCCCGTGGCTGTTTTGAAACAGTGGGTCAGAAAATTGAAAGGAAATATTTCATTTTCAGCTATCCATCCTTGAAACTAGGGAAACCAGCTTTGAAATATGGGCCTATTCACACATCAGGGAATCACAGACATGTTCTCCACAGACAAAACACATACTCTGTGATATTACATTTCATACACACAACCATCTCTATAGTGCGGTCCACAAACCACGGATCCACAAAATAGGAACACCTTCCATGTGTAATCCACATTTTTCTCACTCCCATTACTAGAAATGACTATTCTTGTCGACAATATAAAGAAAAATAGGACACGTTTTATAATTTTGGGAAGGGGCGCACGCGGATACAGATAACACACAGATGACATTTTTTGTGCTATCCCCAAAAATGCCAACTGGACACGGATGCAAAATAAGGTGGTGTAAATGAGCCCTTAGTGTTTTAGTTTACACATTCTTATTTTTCACAGACAGAACACGAATACAGTCTGTTTTCTTTCAATTTTCACGCAAATGTCTAAATTTTGTGTAAAAAAAAAAAGGTTGCCATTTTCCTTGCATCCGCAAAAGCGGATCTACCATGTTGACAAATTACGTATCCCAAACTTAAGTTAAAACACACAAAACGAATACGGAGGTGTGAAAGAGCCCTAAGAATGAAAGATACTTCCCTAGTAATGTACGGAACAGTGTATAATGTATTTTACATTCTATATTCACATGTTTTTAAATTGCCAGCAAATAGCCTTTTACTATTTTTTAGGGATGTAGTAGGGCTAATTTTGGTTTGAAAATAACGTGATTGTCTAATGAGCACAAATCCATCTCCAAACACAAGTGCCTTGGCTCCAGGATTTCTGGTGATAATGAGCAGTTGACCATATGTTTCTACTGTGGTGGAAACACTGAGGCTACTTTTACATCTCTGGCACAAACTCCAGTAGTCCTATTTAGCAGAGGGAAGACTAGTGGAGTTTACCATATCTGTCATGTATGCGGGAAAGCCACCAGATCCACGTTTGATCCCATTTTAGTCAATGGTAGTATCTAGCTATGGCAGATACTTTAAACTGTGGTTGTCTAACATGACAAATGGAAGAATCACAACGATAGCTTGGTGCCTGTAGGGAAAGACAGGCCATGTGGCAGTAGAAAGAGGTTGCCTAAAGATGAGCTGATAGAGGTTCAAAATGTGTTATGTTGAATCTTCAGGCAGCATTTCATAGGGAAGGAGACCCTGGTTGAATGATATATATTTGGGCTGAGTTTACAATTCCTTTGTACAGTGCTCCTCAGTCGTTTACATACAGTTATCTCTGTATGCATGCTGACACAAAAGCTGTCAATCACTACAGGGCTCATAAGATCAAAGTAAAAGAGGCATTCCCATCATATAGCATATCTCCAGGATACTCCATAAATGTTTGACAGATGTACAGAGGTTGCACCTTTCTCCAAAACTAGGGTATCCCAACACGTGTCCCACTTGAAGAGGTGGGCCACCCTATGCCAGTACAGAATGAATGGAGAGGAGGTCACACTTGTATATGACTTGCTTTAAACAATTATATCAATATAACTAAGCACTAGATGCCCCACACAATGATATATAATATTTATATAAAGCACCCCATAAAAACAGTCTTACAATACCCTAGAAACAATAAAATGTTAGCCATTCTGAGATCTACTGCTCTTTTACCTGCACTTCATATATACTCAATATGTTTTCAGTTTCAGCAACAGCCTGACAAGAAGAATGGCTTGTTCTCTCATGCTAACAGAAATATAAAAGCTATATTGATTCTGATACCAGAAGTTCATATAAAACTATAAATCTGTTCAATGGTGTGTTTCTTTGGTGTTGTAATAAAATAAGTAATAGTATTGCTTAGTAGTCCTGTGAAATGTAATTACATAATATGTGGTACTGTGCGAAGCTTCAGTTATAGCAATCATGCAGAAGAATTTCATCAGGAGAAATGGAATTCGTATTTTAGGACATGACAAAAATTGTATTTGGGTATAAAGCTGTATACCCAAAGGCCATGCTCCAAGCTTATACACAGCAGACAAGGTGTGTGGCCACATGGTGCCACCACATGGCACAGTATTATGGAGACATTTTCCCCTAGAAGTACTTTAGCATGCAATGGAGTCTAATGGAGTTACAGCATCTCCCCGTACATTTGTTTAGGAGGTTAGTTGTGCATTAGGCTTGACTGCTAAAAACATGCTCTAAAACTTTCATTATTCCTTGTTATCAAAGTCAGGCCACACACATTAGATTAATGTTGGCTGCACTCGCTGATTTTATTGGGAATCGTTGATCATCTAAGTTGTATGGGGGGCCTCCCAACTCTGCCCTGATGGCAGCTTCACAGGAGAGATGGATCGGGCAATTATATTTGAACATACCAGATTCTTTTGTTCTCAAGGAGATGTACCCCTGTCAGTAGTGTCTCTCCATTCACAACACTTGCATTGCTGTCAGAACTGTTCATCTTTATATATGGCAGGGTCAAAAAAGAAAGCTGTCAACAGAGTCTAGCTTAAATTTTACTGTAATTCCAAAGCTGATGATCTCAAGTACCTTCAGTTCTCTTCTGGAAGAAGCCAGTGGCAGAGGGCAAGTCTGAAGTCTGACTGTTCCCTGTTAATTTTGTGTGTCCAAATTATTTTTGAGGAAATTATAGAGAGTTATCAAACTACAAATTTTCTTAATTTTAACAAAATCCTAGTGATAGTATTTCCTTATATTTTCGATATAATAGTAAACACAAATCTAATTTATCTTGGTAAATAAATATTGTTAGTTCTTGATGAGTGAGAATAATTACTTATACAGCACTTGCACAGATCTTGAACAGTAGCGCACAGAGGGCATGTGGCTCGTCTTAATCTTAGACTCCATATCCTGTTTTACTTTGCTTAAGTAGATCATTATTGGTCCACAGAAGCTATGTGTTATCTTCTGTTGGATTCATAGTATGTTTGGCAGAAAAAAATAATCTCTGTACAAAATCTGAAGCATACAGAGTAGAGGTCTCATGTAACCTATAACGGTGCTGAACAATGCCTTTAAACTACATAGGCATTATAACCATGACAGAAATGAAAACTAGCAGACAAAAAGTTAAGGAGCAAATCTGCATGTTCAGTAATTGACATTACTAATGCAAATAGTGCTTAAGAACTAATTGAGATCTTGGATATAAGTACATGGATATGCCATCACTGGATGGAACAAGTCCTTCTGGATCATATTCCTTAATGATAAAAAAAAAAGTGGGTGCAAAGGTGCTATTTGACATGTACAGTACATGTGGTTGGGCTCACTAGACTATACCTTATGACTTCTTAATTTGTAAAATGACTGAGACTTTTGTAGATTCCAAATACTAAGGATGCAGCTGTAGAGAGTTTAGAGATAAAAGTCACACTCTATTTAAAACCCTGAAGTGGCCAAAGGTCCTCTCTGCTGTATAAAAAGATAGCGTGTGTCATTTACAAAATTCTGGTTGTTGGACGGGGAATTCTGATGGGGCCTAGGATCCTACAGTTATGTATCTACTATAAGCTTTAGGTTGATGGAAATAAATCAGGTACATCATAAAAACCTCATGTTTTCCAATATGATAAATGCAAGCATACTGTAAATTGAAACAAAGACAAATGATTTATATGAGCCATGAAAAGTTAACGAGAAATTTCCTGAATATAGCATCACTAAGTATTAATTATGTCTAAAAAAGAAAAATGGAAAAAGTCTAGAATTAAAAAAAAGTCTAGAAGTCTAAAAAAGTCTAGACTATACTGGTGCACTAATCCAGGTACCAATATAGTCTTGTGAGGGACTGCATTAATGGTGGTCTGTATTTTGTGCTTTGTGTAAGATGTAAAGACTCTTTAGCCTGTGCCAAGGATCTGGGCAATTATCAGGAATGAGCATTTGCATGAATGCTCTTCTTGATAATTGCCTCCTGTCAAGATGCTACAGATTACCCAACGAGAAACTGCTTGTTCATCCTGTGAGTGGATCTTTTGTACAGCACATAAAATCATAATTTGCTGGTAGCACATCAGCCTTTTCAGACACCAGGATTTGTTTCTGGCAAACATTTAATCTGTATGGGTATGAGTGAGGGCAGCAGTGATAACTTAACCAGAAAAAAGGCTAGGTGTAACCAGAAAAGGCTAGAGCCCCAGAGAAAATTTTTAAATGGGTCTTGTCCTGACCACCTGTCATAAATATTGGCTTACTTTATGGGTCCGTATGATTACAATGATATCAAATGTGTATTTTTTTTTTTTAATGTTTTACTACTTTATACAATAATACCACATTTCATGGACAAAGGACAGGGCTGAGTGTGAAATGTTAAATTTATTGATTGTGCGAGTGTGGCGCGAGTGTTTGGTGGGATCTATTTCACACTGTGATCTGGACCATGGTAAACGTCTGGCTCATGGCATCAGTACACAGGCTAGTTTGGTGTAGAAGGGGTAATTAGATTGAGTCCTTTTCTTAAAAAACAAAACAAAAAACCTATATGAGACAGTCAGAGAGCAAGCATAATCTCTGATTGATTGAATTGATTTCAACAGAGCCCCAACTCTTTTCCTCCACCCTGGTGAAGACCTGTTCTCTGTCAGGAATGATCTACAGCAGTTAGAGATAGAAGCTGGGTCTTGTTTTAAAGATGCTAAGCATGACCAGGATGACACTGCTAGCCACTAAACATCCAGAAATAGAGCCTTTAGGCTTAGGCCACGTTAGGAAAGAGATCTGCAGGTATTATTTGCAGATCTCATTCCCTATCTGGTTTCTAATGGCTCTTGATAGCTAGCACCACATTCTCAGTATTGTGTTAAAGCTTAGATTGTCGACTTTATCTCTAGCCGCTATGCAGCCTGAGATAGAGCAGATTAAAGCAGCCCCCCTTCAGTCAGCTATGGTCTCATCTACTGAAGGGAAAATTACTGCCTGGCCAAGATCGCTTAATATTGAGGGCATCATAGCAGCCATAGCTGCTACAACAGTAGTTCCTCTCCTGCAGAGGAGATGATTACTGCTTAATGTTAATACAACTGTCTTCACTCAAAATCAGGAAACTATTGGAAACATTCGGGTAATTCACAATAATTGGCTGTCTATTAGCCCATAGAAAAAGGGCCTCTTGCTAGAAGATTATTAAAGCTATACTCCTGATAGCTTCACTACCAAATTCCTGTGAGTCGGTTCTTCTTACACATGGCAGCCCCACCACAGGGATCCAGATAGAGGAAAATATCTCAGGAATTGCCTTAGGTCACAGAAGTAAGTGTTCTTCTGTGAGAATGAGAGATATATAATTCTTACACCACAGGAGGCCATGGGGTGAAAGCATTCCTAAAATATATAAAAATGTTACCCTTGCTTTCTGAAATACAAAATAATTATGGTCCTGGTTCCAAACCATACAGATTATAGTCTGAAACTGTCACAACCAAACAAGACGTACTGTCTGTAACAATGTCAATTATCTGCCACAGAAAAGGAAACATGTGGAGCGAGTTTATGTGGATCTGTTCTTTTCTCCATGTTACAGAAATGCTCTTAGATGTTAAATCAAAGCTGCTTAAAAGCATTTTCAAATATGTCCAGTTTTTATAAATGCTGAAAGTAGATGGCTAATGAACATATTATTTGTACAGGTTTCTCAGTATTCTGAGGCAATGTATTCAATAACTTAGACTTACATTGTGACATTACAATAACAATACAAACAATGAAAAATACATCAATAATAAAAAATATGAAAATGAAAACTTAGTTGAAACACAGATGTTGTATTATGGACAACTTAAGGTCATTTACTCTGATCCCCAAGAATGTAAGTGCCATTAAAGTAAATTTGGCTCAGGAAGGTCTGCGATTTAAACATAGGGTATATCAACCAGCACTTTATTAAAATTGTATATTTAGTACTAGAAAAAGCCATATTAAGACTTAATGGTTGTTAGCTATATAAAATATGTCATTTGAGAATCACAGGGAGCAGAACATTGCCACATATAATTAACAGCAGGTTTCCTCAGAACTATAATTCTTTACATTACAACAATGTAATTTGCTTCTACAAAATAAGAAAATGTATGTTTTCCCTATATGAAACGTGTGATTATATATGCATATTATAGATAGAATATAAATTAGTCCATGTGGCTGATATGAAGGTTTTATGTTACCTAAAGGGAGTCTATCACCCGGAAATTCACTGGTAAACCAGGCGCAGTGCCTAGTAGGGCTAACAGAGCTGCATATAATGATGCCCTTCACTTAGTGATCCATTGGCACATGTCATTTGGGAGACTAGTGTTTATATTAATAAATAACCAGTTATGTGTACAAGTGGTTTCATGTGGTTTGCATTCGTAAGGCCTCTTTCACATTTCACACGGGCGTGTGCCCCGTTGCAGTATCCGCAATACATGGGTGCCGTTCCATGGGCATTCCGCATCACGGATGCGGACCCATTCACTTCAATGGGTCCGCAAATTCGGAGATGCGGAATGGTGCGGAATGGAAGCACGGAACTAAACCCTACGGAAGCACTACGGAGTGTGCTATCTTTTTGCGGAACGGCCGGATCACGGACCCATTCAAGTGAATGGATCCGCGATCCACTGCGGCTGCCCCGCGGACTGTGCTCGTGCATTGCGGCCCGCATTTTGCGGGCCGCAGCGCGACCACAGGGCGCACACGCCCGTGTGAAAGAGGCCTAAGAGGGAGGAGGAAACGCTAGGAGGGTTACTCAAGTTCAAAATACCCATGGAAAAGATGGAACCAAACTCTCTGCAATGTAACCATGCTAGGTTTAGGGGGAGCGGGGATGTACACTAGCATTGAGCTAATCGATCCGAATTTCAGGGGAAATACTTACATCGTCCATTTGCTTGTGACGGGCCGGCCACCGACATCTTCATTGAAGATCTCGCATGAAATCCCATGCGCTGTAACGTACACATGATGACATCATCACAGGCAGTGCAAGATTTTGCGTTAGATCTTCAATGAAGATGGCAGCGGCCGGCCCGTTGCGAGCAAATAGATGAGGTAAATATTTTTTATTTATTTTTTTATTTATTTTACACTCTGTTTTTCCTATCAGATGCCAGGTTCAGCTATGAAGGTGTACAATGATGGGGAGCAGCACAATCGCTGCTCCCTATCATTGCACCCACTACCTACAAAGAAATGAGCTTTGTGACCAATGTATATTTGTAAAATTCGGCAAATCAGCCTAATCGAATTTTGCAATACTTCACTCATCTTTAATGTACACCTTTGTCAGTATTGAAAACTGGTCTACGTAATGCAATGTATAATGTATACTAAAATGTAAATCAAAAATATAAAAAACTATCACGTGAACAAACATAAAGCTCCAATGTAATCTGTATTTTTAATTTATGAATGGTACCGGTTGAACTCCACACTAATTCACTAGTGATGTTTGCAAGCTGGTATTGCACCAGCCAGGCAGTACATACCTACAGAGGGTATGGCTATGAATACCAATTAACGGCATGTGGGAAGTTGTTGTCTTATTGAGACAACCCCTTTAAATTAAAAAATTATATGCAGCATATAATCTATATCCTGCACACAAATGCAGATTAATAACTACATGGTTTTAATGTGTTGTTACCATCCTGTTTAGATGGAAATCACACGTGGACGTCTTCTATAACACTTCCAGTTTTCTTTGCTTATTTAGATTTGTATAGAAATTTCTGGATTATATTTCGCTGCTCTCTTTTACTGTACGTTTTGATGCAATAGAAATTGAATCCAACCAAAATGCCCATTACACTGATTAAATCATGTGTTAGCAGCTAAATAGTTTCATGCATCAGGAATTGTAGTTCCGCAAGGCCGAGTAAAACCTTTTAAGTGGGATTCATTTGAAAAGTGAACAATGCCTTGATCGTTATGAAACCTGGCTAAGAGCTTGAGACCGAAACCAATCACCATGTGCGTCTCTGCTATAGATTGTGTGCTCTCTGGCAATTTAGTCAACAAATAGCTTACTAACTCATTCCATTAATGTACGTTTTAAACAATTTCATCTTACACTAAATTCTTGAGATTAGACCATTATTTATACTGTAATTTGCGGATGCATTTTACAAAAAGATAAAGGAGTCATCAGAACAGAACAAGAGAGGAAAATGTAGTGACCTATACCTCCACTTAGTATTATTATGAGCAATGCTAATCAGAAATTAGTATGTCTTTGTCTGTTCAGATCATCTCTTCATAAGGTATTCTATTGATATTGCTTCTAATTTAACCAGTCTGTTAAAACTACCATTCAGAGGTAAAGCTTCGAGTTGCCCTGTGTAACGCCTATTACCTTCATTTTTCTGTGGCTGACATTATACAATGCGGGATTGATATTCAATTGTACACAGAACTATATGTTCATACAAAATATTCCAAGTGTGATTGCATCATTTTGCTTTTAGCTGAACCCTCACACCTCTGCTCTGCTTCATGTTGCTGCCTAGTTCATGTGGCTGGTTGGTCTAATGGTAGAGATGAGCAAATCTATTTCAAACCAATTAGATTTGACCGTATCCCAAAAACTTTATTTAGGACACATAATATTTTTTTTTTAAATCCAAGTCTCTTGAAACATGTAGGAGACTTCAATTTAAAAAATAACAAATTTTTTGATTTTATTCCCAAGTGCCTTCCACTTTTCTAATTATAGTAAGATTGCCCCCCCCCTTCCCACCAGCAGCTATCAATGTTACAAAATGCACCAAATGTATTAAGCTGCATGGTTCTCATAATACATTTGGCACATTTGAAACACAAAAGGGGTTGGTTAGCACATCCCAATGCGCAGGTGCACGCTGGAAAAATAAACAATTTGGCACATTTGATGGCCCTCTGCGCACCAGAAGATCAAGTCTAAGTGATTTAAATGCTGGCATAAATAAATTATCTATGATAGTAGCTGACAAAAGTGAAGGTACATCTGACTTTTGACAAATTATAGTGAAAATAGGGCAGCACCATAATTAACAACTTTTTTTTTTATACCACAAAAGTGATGTACACCCTTTAATAACAGTGGCTGAGAATGCAAACTCTAATGTAACTTGAACAGAGGAAACAGTACTACTAAAGTCACTTTACAACTAAATATTAATCAACTGGAAGGTCCGGATGACCACCAGAGATAGCTGTACACAACATCATCCAAAGCCCTGAATTCGCCATACTGCTTTTCCTCAATCACAGCTTTATGCCCGAGGGCACATTATTCATCAAAGCTTCATGCCTGAGGCCTCTGCATAATTTAAGGAATAAATATCAGTTTTCAGAGATAGCATCTACCTTGCCGAGATTAAAATCGGGAAATCAAAATTATATCTCTAAATGCCTAGATGCCATGTGAGCTTTGGGACCATTAAACTAAATATTCAACACAGGGCTTCCAATTATACAATTAATAAGATAAGCTGGTAGCTGTATCATTGCATTTGCCCTCAGCTCCTGGAATGCACAGCTAGACTGCATCATCCAGCTGGATGTATGGCGGTGCCCAGGGACTCAGATCCTGTGGGATATCTCAGAAAAATACAAGACACTATAAGAATCATGTGTCAGCATTTCGAAGCTCAGCATGCCACCTTGACAAATATTCGACTGAAAACCTATGCTTTTATTTTCTATGTATAGGAACTAAGTCCCACTAGTATTGCGATAGTTAGTAGAAGGAACCATCAAGGGAATTCACATGATAAGAGTTACATTTTATTTCCTTCATTCACGTAATATGCATAACGAGACTCATATTGTATTCTATTCTATAGTATCCCAGAATCTTTATAGGATTTAAGGAAAATGATTCTAAACCATTTACAAAAATTCCTATAAGGAACAAGATGCTAAAACTAAATTAGATTAACCTTTGTTAAAAGTATGAAGTATTAAAGTCCAGCAGTAAAGTGAAGTAAAAACTTGATTGTGTGGGAAGCACTGACCATTAGTGTTATGGATATATTTTATCTTACAGAGTTTAAAGGCACTCCTAATAGACAGCAAGAAAGGGGCTCGGATGTCTGGACTTCCCATTCCTCTAATTGCACTAACCTATGGGGCATTACTACACAGTTGATTTAAACCATGAACACTCCTAAGCTCCCTCTGGCATGTTTCACATCGTGATTTCCATATTTCTCAGCTGCAAGTCGTCACCAAAATACATACCCCTGTATTCTGTCAGAATACAAATCAAAGAAGGTGATTGACAGGTTGTGGGTTGGTTTATTTTGCTTGCACAATAGTAGCAATAGCTTGCACATAGTTTGGGATTTGGCCCTTTAATCTGGCATCAGACAAAGATCCCTTAATGATAACTTAGCAAATTTTCTTCAGTACTTGACTTGGTAGATCCATGTCACCTTTTGGCTCTGTTGCTGAACCAAGTGGTCAGCGTTTACCTGGCTGGACATATTAGATTATTGCTGACTTCAATCAAGAGATACAGTAGCTACAACAAACGCATGTATGCCCAGATCATTCAAAGTCCAAACGATCATAAAGTATCAAAAAATATCACACTCAATACAAGGTTAAAAACATACATAGAAATCCACATGGCAAGCTAGATTACATAAAGGAGGGACTACTGGAACAAGGCTAGGGATGAGACCTTATATGTAAAAACAGGCCAATGTCAAAGTGGCATATTAGTACCTAAGTATATTGCATGAAACCAAACACTTTGGTCAAAAGCATTAAAAAGGACAAAAAAGCCTAAAGCAACAATCAGCCTTTATAAAACAGTTATATATCAAATACTTGTCTAATACATCCCTGCCATGCCAGTGTCCCTCACTTACCCAAAGCGTTTTGCCCAATGGCTTCGTCAGTCAGATAAGCTGATTCACAAGTTGTGGTTCTATTTATTTTGCTTGCACAATAGTAGCAATAACTTGCACATAGTTTGGGATTTGGTCCACTAATCTGGCATCAGACAAAAATCCCTTAATGGTAATTTAGCAAATTATCTCCAGTACTTGACTTGGTAGATCCATGTCACCTATTGGCTCTGTTGCTGAACCAAGTGATCAGCCTTTATCTGGCTGGACATATTAGATTATTGTTAACTTTAATCAAGAGATAGCTGGGGATGTGAATTTCAGAAAAGGGGAGCGAGCCCCAGACTGATTTAATTTTTTTTACATTATTCATTGCATAACCCCTTTAACTAGTGATTAGCATTTTTTTTTTTATTTGATTTGACTCCTTTGCCAAACTTTGACAAAAATTTGATTCTTTATGAATTACTTTGTAATGAACTGCATTCCATTGTATGGAGCGGGTGCAATGATGGGGAACAGTGGTCATGCCGCCCCTTGTCATTTAACCCCTCAGATGCCACATTCAATGCTAAACATATTCAGCCTATCCTGAAGTTAATCAGGGGTTAAAACAGAAAAATACATACTCATCTCATCCATTTGATCATGGAGAGGGCATCATGTCCATCTTGATTAAAGAAAACGTGACAATTCTTGCAGATGCTGACGTAAAAGAAGTCACCACGTCATCACGCTGGGCAGGCGTAGTGATGTCACACATCAGCGCGCAAGAATTGACGCATTTTCCTCAATTTAAATTCCTCTGACGGCCACTCCGTGGTCCAATGGATGAGGTGAGTATGTTTTTTTTTTTCTTTTTTACTGCCATTTCATGAAAAATCTATTAGTTACCACGAGGCACCAAGAAATTTGGCTTCGTGGTGTAACATTTTTCCTGAAATTTGAATTGAATTCCATTTAGTTGACTTTGATTTGCTCAATACTACTTTTAACGAAATGGATCTACTTCAAAAGTATACAAAAATATACTGCTATAACTACATATCTAGGGTACACACATATTGTCTTACATAAAACAGAGACCCCAAGGCTTGAGGCTTGTTGGTGGTCTGTTCTGCCCTTTCTTAACATTTCATAGATTAATGAACAATTAAACATAAAACGGTGGACTCAAAGAACTGCATCTAATTGACTGTGACATCATGTTCTAATGTAAGCATTTTCCCGAACGTAAACCAACTATCTCCTATGCTCTATCTTTATTATAGGAAGCAATGAAAACCAGAACTTTATGTTATTTACTAACCATACCACATTAAACATTAGACGCCAATATTTGCTTAACTTACTACAGAATAAGTACTATAGATTAAGAAAAATGACTGACTCCCCTTCTCCCCTGTATCTTGTATACATTTAGATGACATAGCATCAGCTGCTGTTTAAACTGGGCTTAGCTAATGGACTTTTAATGTCAGTGGGGTTATGAACAGTTACTGCTATTAGCAAGAATGATCCCTTTATATAAAATATCTGCCTCTCAAGTGTGTTATTCAAAGAATCTTTTACTTGATTTAGTGACTGTCACCCAATCTAAACCAACCCAAGGTCACTCGATGTGCGGTTATCTGAATAGCTCAATGACTTGAGGCTTTTGAAAAGTCACCACATTGCTTCAGCCAGCTCCATTTGTGAGTGATTGTGTAATAGAGAGCAGTGTACACCCTGTTAGTGAAAGAAAATATTTCCTCCCCATTAGCAACACATTTCCGATTGGAAAATGAATAAAGGTCTAATTTTTTTTCTTTTATTTTAAAGAAAAGCCGTACTCCTTGATGCAGAGTACACTTTCATGCAATAACATATTTTTTCATGTTTTATTCTATATTTTCCTAACTTGGCTAAATGCATTACTAGGTTTAATCCACTACAGAATCATATTTTGTAATGTTCTCTTGTGTATAGGCAAAGTCAAATGCTATGAGAAGATAAAGTACTCTAATGTGGGGGATACAGTGTCATAGTGCAGCATTAAATGTGAAACAGAATTCTTCCTCAATAATGCATTAACCTCTTTAGTATCTGGTTTCTCTGTGCATTCCATATCATTTGGGAAATACTACTCATAGATGAAAAATAACACCCAAAACTGCTCCAAATGGAGATGCTTTCCTGAACCCCTCCCATGATTTCTCCCTCAGAGAGTGATTTTACTATATAGACATCACTGTACATTAAAAGCATGAGTTTGCATTCCTTTTTACATTTTTCTATTACTTTCCTTCAATTAAAAGGTATTTCCCCACATCAGATAGTGGAATGTCAGAATATGCATTAATGTTCTGTTAAGTTTGGGTTTCCACTTTCCAACTATCAAGAAACGGGCATATCTTGAGCCCTATGCTATTTCCATAACTTCCATTGGCTGTAATGCATGGCCACTTTTCAATTCACTCTCATCCCATCTATCAACCACATCTAATATGGGAAACCCCCTTTAAAGTCTATGTACACCTTCAAGGGCAATTTTTTCATTATTGCATTTTGCATTTTGTGTGAAAAATCTTTTTTCAATTGGTCTTTATTGCAAATATTGAGGCATTCTGGTTTTTCTAGCTGTGGGAATGGTACTTTCACTTTGTGCTGGTAATCTAAAAAAAATCTGTAAATTACTAAAAAGTCATAAACACTTATTTAAGCCATATTCTTATCAGTAAGAGAAGAATTGAGCTATAATAAGTGTTAATAAGGTCTGAGAACAGAGATAAAATACAGATCCTGCTAGTACATAAACTCAAAGCTGTGCAAGGAAAACAGCTCAATATTTTTAGCTCAAAATGAGTACAATGCGATAATTTAAAAGATTGGCACCAAAGGCAAACATAAACTTTAAAGTATATTTTTGTTTTCTATTTTCCCTTCCATCAGAAAAAGTTTTTTTTTTTTATGAATACGTACTTGATGTATACAAAGTATTTCAATTACAGGCTATATGGTCTAGCCAAAGAATATTTATCTGTCACCATCACCACATACCTTGAAATTAAACCTTTCCCATGTGCAGTTGTGCCCTTGTCAGCATATTTCAATGCTCTTGGTCCCATCTTTATAAGTGTCCCCAATCCAGAAAAATAAGCTTTTTACAATTATGGTAATTAGACACTTGGTGTAAGAAGGGCATTGTTGTTGCACCTTATTGCACCTGAGGCTCCATTCATGATGCTTCCAGGCCATGCCTCCACCACCTTGACTGGCAGACAGTGAAGATGTACTGACACCTGGCCTTCAAGTCTTTTGGTTGCACTTGCAGCACCACATTGGACGGATGTGTAGTGTATGGATGGAGATTACCGGGTAGATATAATCCTGTGTGTTGCCAAATGAACTTCTGCGAGACTTCAAGGCCAGGCATGAGTACGTCTTCACTGCCTAGCCTGGTCAGTCAAAGTAGCGGTGGCATGGTCTGGAAACAATATGAGCAGAGCCTCCTGTGCAACTGCAACTCCAAGTATAAATATAAAACACTTATTTCTCCAGACTGGGGACACTTTTGAAGATGGGATGAAGAGCATTGAAATTTGATGAAAAGGGCACATCTGCTCGAGGATAGTTTTATTTCAGAGTGTGCAGTGACATTTTCCCTTTAAGCAATAATTGCAAGTCTGTTTTACTCATACCATCCCACAACCGCCCATGATAAAAATGCACAAGTATTCATACAAATGATTATGAAATACAGAACCCCACTCTTAGCATATGTGAATGATATACATGGCTAAACTGCAAAACCTAGTTAAGGGTTATTTCCTTTGAGTCACCCACCCCTCCTCCTCACTAGAACACTGAACAGTTATTGGATCAGACATTGCATATATTACATTCAAAGGGATCTTTGTGGACATATTTAGAGGTTGTAAAAGTCAAACGTTCTTACTACTTAATATCATACAAAAACCATATGTTTCACAGATCATAATAATCTACAGTAGCGGCTAGTTTAATACGGAAATTTTTCTTCAGGTTACATTTTATCTTCTATACATAGATGTGTCTACCCTACCTTTACTAAAATTTGGTTAAGCACTCAATTCAATACAGTACTGTAACATGCCACCAAAACCTTTGAGAGGCAGCATCACACATGACAGCCTCTGGATGGCTGCACATAGACACATACAGCATAGACATCGTATAACAGAATATCACAAATATTTTTTTTTATCGTTGGTCTTTTAACGCCATACATTTTGGTATATGTTGAGCGAAGAGCGAAAGAATATAAGGGCACATCTGTAATTGGCTTCTTTACATCTACAATCAATTTTACCTTACTTTAGTATTTGTTCAGTCAGGGTGACCATTTGTTACAACAAAATCTGATGTTTCATAGCTTTGGTAAGGTAGGTCCACCGATCTCAGCAAAGAGAAGACCAGTGACAATGATACTGGGGAACATTTTAAGACTGGGTGGATTTCTTTTCATGACTTCATTTGGCATGTTCACCTTTAAATGTTGTAGTACTTCCACAAAACAAGGATGCATAAGCATTCTACAGGTTCTAAGATATATGCAAACCTTGAATACTGGAATCACTGCATTAATAATTACATTACTGCTGCTCTATATTTACAACACTATAAATGTAAAGTTATTAACGCATGTTTTGGTCTAAATTGTGTGAGGCCATCGGCCAGGACAAGGCAACCTCATGGGTCCTTAATAGAGATGAACAAATTGATTTGTACTGGACTGTCCACATGAAAATTAAATTTGTTCCTCACCCAGTCTCAGTGCTATCACTGCTGCTCATAAGATTCCCCTCTACCCATTGATTGACAAGGGCAGCCAGCAGTACATCAGCGGTATACCCGAAACTGTAGCGGCACAGGCACAGTTGGCACCGGTAGCAGCAGTAAAGCCTCTGCTCCTGCACTGCTATATGGAGCAGTGGCGCAGAAGAGAGATTGATGGGGGCAGTCCAGATGTCGGGCCCTTTCAATGAACCAGTAGAGGGGAGTCTCTTGAGTGGTGGGGACAGTCACAAGGTGCTGAAACAGACTGAGTGAGTAACAAATTTGATTCAAATTAATTGATTTTCCCATCTCTAGTCCCTACACCAAAAATTATACCTGTACAACAAGAGACTCACATTTTGTAGGTCTGGACCCAAGAGACATTCCCCATTTATAGATTCTTTCAGACCAAAAGTGGTTGATGTATGCAAAGTCAAGTACACTTGTCTTTTCTAAGATCTCTTGACTCTTTATCTAAATATGTTAATGGGTTACAATTAGTGATGAGCGGCATAGGCAATATACAAATTCGTGATATTTTGCAACTTTCCTATTGGTTCCTAGGGATGTTGCTAAGTGCCGATATTCGCGATAAATTAACTAAAAATTTGTGATAAATTCGCAATTAGAATATTCGTGATCAACACTATTCGCGAATATAAATATATAGCACTATATTCTAAATATTAGCGAATTGGCGATATTCGCGATTAAAATTCATGATTCGAATATTCGCGCTCAATACTAGTTACAATCTCCCATGGTTCATGCTCAATATATGAAATACATGGAATATTGAGTATTCACACTGTAAACTATTTAGCAATATAATCTTCCACTTAGTACTGTAACCTTAATCGTATGGTCATAAAATGTGAAACAAAATGAATTACACTGAAAAACGATAGCCATAGGGGTCATCTGAATGCAGTATAGTCAGTGATTAGAAAAATGTAGTTGTGATGGCACACTCTCATCTGGTATAAACTGAAATAGGTTGTTAAGTTTAAAAACTTATTTATTTATAATTTTGGTATAAAAACAATTTGATACACTGGTTGAATGATTTTATAGTTGATATCCAGGTGTTATGAGCAGGCTGGATGCATATATTACTGTAGCTGGTTAAATACAATGGCTGAGTACACAAGGATAAAAAGAATACAGTCGTGTATATCCGGTTTGAAGAACTTGGTGTAGGTTCCAAGAACTAAAGTGCTGTATGCAGGCTGAATACACTAAAGTGCTATATGAACTGGATGCACATCCAGTTCGTATAGCACTTTAGTGTATTCAGCCTGCATATACTGTAGCACTTTAGTGTATTCAGCCTGCATATAGCACTTTAGTGTATTCAGCTTGCATATAGCACTTTAGTTCTTGGAACCTACACCAAGACAGTTCTTCAAACCGGATATAGATGACTGTATTCTTTTTATCCTTGTGTACTCAGCCATTGTATGTACCCAGCTACAGTAATATATGCATCCAGCCTGCTCATAACACCTGGATATAAACTATAAAATCATTCAACCAGTCTATCAAATTGTTTTTATACCAAAAGTATAAATAAATACATTTTTAAACATAACAACCTATTTCAGTTTATACTAGATGAGAGTGTGCCATCACAACTACATTTTTCCAAATTATTGTCTACACGGTTTCTAGGTGTACCGGTGTATGAGCACCTCTATCCACATTGCACAGTCAGTGAGCCACTGAATTACCTAATTTCTTCATAGTCAGTGATTACCGTAGTTAGGTGGCTTGTACAGAATTTATATATTCAAGTTAACATTCAGTGAATAAGAGATCACTCAGATTGATATTTGTCCCCATTGCTATTAGTTAGCTTGCTGGTATTATTACTATTGGACCATGGGAGGAAGCCAGAGCACCCAGAGAAAAAAGCAATATGAACACAGGGAGAAGATATAAACTCCATGCAGATGTTGGACATGGACATTCTGAAAAATGCGGATGCGGTACATGTGCCATCCAAATTTTTGTGAACCCATTGACATTAATAAATCTGTGGTCCACATTATAGTGGACATATTCTATCTTATTGCAGAACATTCATGCAGATTCGGAAAGCGCTTTCATGATCTGTGCGATCTGTAAATCTGCTCCGCAAAAAGATAAAACATATGGCTGCAAAACGCTGTCCACGGACCCACTGAAGTCAATGGGTCTGCAAAAAGTGTGGACGTGCATGGCACCACTAAGCCACTGTGTGGCCTACATTTGTTTTATAATGGAATATATATACCGTATTTTTTGTCCTATAAGACGCACCAGCCCATAAGACGCACCTAGGTTTTAGAGGAGGACAATAAGAAAAAAAAATTTTTTCATTACACTTCTGGTCAGACCACCAATCAGACCCCCAATGTTAATCAGACCTCAGTTGACAGCCCCAATAAGACCCCCAATGTTAATAAGACCTCAGATCAGACCCCCAATCAGACCTCAGCTCAGACCCCAAAGTGAATGACCCCAATCAGACCTCAGGTAAGAGCCCCATGCCTCTCATCATCCCGCATATGCCTCATATCAGTCCCCCATATGCCTCTCACAGCCCCCAGCAGCCTCTCTTCAGCCCCCATTGCTTCTCAACAGCCTCCATTGCCTCTCTTCAGGCCCCACTACCTCTCATTAGCCCCCAGCGGCCTCATTTTAGCCCCCATGCCTCACACCAGCCCCCAGTAGCCTCTCTTCAGCCCCTATTACCTATTAGCCCCCAGCAGCCTCATATCAGCCTCTATTGCCTCTCACCAGTCCCCAGCAGTGTTATATCAGCCCGTATTGCCTGTCACTAGCCCCCAGCAGCGTTATATAAGCCCCATTGCCTTTCACAAGCCCCCAGCCATGTTATATTAGCCCTCATCAGCCTCATATTGAATAAAATAAAAAAGCACTTACCTCTCTTTCTCCTTGTCGCCGCCGCTCCTCTCTTCCAGCGCGATCCGCTTCATCATGCAGCCGGCTGTGCTGTGAACCGGCGCGCACAGCATGAGGTCATATAGTGCCCTCACGCTATGTGCAGCCACTGCAAAGCCGACAGTAGAGGACCAGGAAGCGGTGTGTACAGAGCCTTCACTGGTTCCTGGTCCTCCGGTACTAATGAGTGCTTCCATAATGTAAGCGCTCATTAGTATTCGCCCCATAAAACGCAGGGGCATTTTCCCCCCACTTTTTTTGGGGGGGGGGAAATGCGTCTTATGGGGCGAAAAATACGGTGTATATATGAATATTTATATATATATATATATATTTAGTATTATGCGAAAAATTATCTAAGAAAGTACAGTGTCATGATACAATAAAATTTGAAAGGCAAGTGGTAGCTGAACATACAGATATAGCAAACATTAAATTGATTCAATGCATTAAATATACAGCAAACCTCAACTTGACTTCTTTAATAGCTTTTCTTATGCTACATGCCAAATTAAAGTTTGCTGCAACTGTGTATTTAAAGGGAACCTGTCACCTGGATTTTGTGCATAGAGCTGGGGACATGGGCTGCTAGATGGCCACTAGCACATCTGCAATACCCAGTCCCCATAGCTCTGTGTGCTTTTATTGTGTTAAAAAACCGTTTTGATCCATATGCAAATGAACCTGATATGAGTCCTGTATCCGGAGAGGAGTCAAGCGGAAAGGAGCCCAGCACCGCCCCGCGTCCACCGAATCTCCTCCTTGCTGGCTGACGTCACAGAGCTGGAGCGGCGAAATCTCGCGATGCGCGAGCTAGCGCATGCGCAGTGTCGGCATCATGTTCATTCCCTGTGCTGGCATCAGCACAGGGAACGAACTACGCATGCGCTAGCTTGTGCATCGCAAGATTTTGGCACTCCAGCTCTGTGACGTCAGCCAGCAAGGAGGAGATTCGGAGGACGTGGGGCGGTGCTGGGCTCCTTTCCGCTTGACTCCTCTCCGGATACAGGACTCATATCAGGTCATTTGCATATGGATCAAAACGTTTTTTTAACACAATAAAAGCACAGAGAGCTATGGGGACTGGGTATTGCAGATGTGCTAGCGGCCATCTAGCAGCCCATGTCCCCAGCTCTATGCACTAAATCCTGGTGACAGGTTCCCTTTAAGCGTCAAATTAATGGTTGCTACATCTGTACATCCGAACTTCTACAACTTCTGTAACGTGTAGTCGTGGACCATGTGCAATTCTAATGTATTGTTAGATCATCCTATATAGACTAGGTTCCAGTGCTGGATCTTTAGAAGCAGCTTACACAGTGCTTTAGTATCAGCCAGAGTTAGTTATGCATGAATAGCTGCATTTAGTAGATGGATATATTAGGAAATTCTCTTAATAGCATACTTGAGAACCATTCCAACAATGGAGCAGTGTTTTTGCAGGCCCGATGGTTTGCCTTTTTCCTTGTGTTGCTTCCCAGTGGATTGCAGTTAACCTTATTCCAAACGGCTAAGTTATTTTCTTTCATTCACTAAGCTTTCCAATATAAACATGTATGCTGGCACTTTCGAGAAGGCAGGGCGCATATGACATGATTCAAGCTCATTATAGGAATTCGTTTATACAGAATGACTTAATAAAGCTTCTCGTGATGCAATTCTTTTATTTTTCTATGATGTTTGTTGAGCTTAAACATTTCCTTAAATTTTATTTAAGACATCTTTAAAAACGGGAAATAACAACTTATGCTAATATTTTCACATATTTATACAACCAGCAATACATATTGAAGTAAGTATGATCCCAAGGTGAGTGTCTGAGAGAAAAATTGAGAACATTGGAATTTTTTAATTGAACCCTGATAGTCAAGTGGAGATTCCAGGTTGCATAATAATAGCAACAGAACCTTTGTCTATTCCTAGCCCTGGAGTAAAAGTAGATCCAGAGATCCAGCTGGGGTATGGAGACTTCCTTGCAAGCAACGTTCTGTAGGAAAAATATGCAAATCATCTCTAGAGAAGAACTAATTTGTATATTGTTCCTACTAAGAACTAGCTATGGGGCACTATTAATACTCTACGTACTGAAAGCCAGATCATTACAGTTTTTTCGGATTCCCATTACACACACATCGCAGTGTATTCGGCAGCACAGGCTGTAATCACTTACCTAAGTCTCTCTCCTCACTGTGCTCAGAGCTCAATAACCGTAAAGGAGCAATTTCATAATTATTCACTATCAAATTTTTGGAAAGCGGGAGAAAATCTTGGAACAGAGTGCTTAGAGACGAAGAGAACATAAAAACTGGACACCAAGGACCCCAGAGCTGTAATAGTGCTAACAATTGATAAACTATATTCTTCATAGAAGTGGATTAATCCACTTTTAGGCCTCTCTTGCTGATCATGAAATCTCTGGCTACTTAAAGGGGTTGTGCCATGAAAAATATTCTACATTTTTTACACCATCACCTGGATCTGAATACTTTTGTAATTGCATGTAATTAAACATTTAGTATAGCCTCTGAGTTATTCAATAAAATGTATCTGTATAGCGCCACCTGCTGTTTGCTCTTTTCCTTATTTCTCTGTCCATCTCACTGAGGTGGTCACACGCACTCAGTTTCAATTTTCAAATGACACCAACTATCTCTTCTGTTAGAAACCGTGTCAGTTCCAGGAAAAGAGTTACAGCAGACAGGCCATGCCTCTTGGTTAAGGAAATTCAGGGAATCTGGCAGCCTGAAATAAATCTAGCACAGGGATCAGCAACCTTCGGGACTCCAGCTGCTCTGAAACTACAACTCCCAGCATGCACACCTATTTGCCTATTCATGTAACTCCAATAGAAGTGAACGGAGGATTCTGGGAGTTGTAGTTTCAGAACAGCTGGAGTGCCAGAGGTTGCTGATCCCTGATCTAGCAGAACAACTTGATTCTAAGAAGGGGTTTTCCAGATGGGGAATGGATATTTGTTTATGGATGCCAATTTACCTGCAGATTTTAATGCAGATTATTTCTGCTATCTGTTTCCATATCCTTATAGCTTTCTTATTGGTTTAGATGCAATGTCAGGTTTGGCTTAAAAAAAAGGAATGACCATGATGAGTAAACAATGGATAGTGAATTATTTAATTCTGCTGGTGATAAAGAAGGACACATTAAAAACAATAAAAAAATAAACAAATAAAGTTTTAGTTCATTTTAAATAATCCTAAAAGAACAAATGATTCCACTATATCATAATACAATGTCAACCTGCCCCACGCAAGGAAAGAAGAAAAACAATTGAAGGCAGAAATTGGCATGCAAGATTCAGGACACAGCGTTCACTTGCTCTATGCTTTTCTATTTTTTTCACAATACCATACTCTGGGAGAAATGAATTACTAGCAAGGGCTGACAGGAAAGCATTATAGATCCTACCCAGATGAGGTTATCATTTAGCAAGAGTAGGAGGAAGGGAGGAAAGAAAGAAAAATTGTTAATGCAACATTAGTGGGCCCAGCTGATTCCAATTTGGATTTTAGTAATCAAATAGTCGCACTTGCACCCTGTTGTAACACAACCTACTTTACATTTCACCACTATAGAAGACGCTAATCAGATTATTTGCTAATGGCACAGTCTCTCGCTATGAAATTGAATTAAAGACTGATTATGTTTTGCTAGGTCAACCATAGTTTACACATATTAAACTTCTTTTTAAATGCCATCGATGTTCCCAAAGGTATAGAAGATCTGCAAATTCACACTATTTTCTACAGCTGTTAAACATCCAAAGTTTAGCTAATTTCACACAGAGCAGCTCTTCATTTTACATCTACTGATGTTTATGAGCAGGTCCTACTCAAAAAGTATATGGACCTTTGGATTACACTGGTCTATCCCATCCTTGGCATGACAAGTACAAATCATATTTACCTACATTAGTTTGGGTCTTGGAGTTGAGCTGTCTAGATTTCTCTGGTGCTAACACCCGCACTGCTCATCTGATGTACATGGATGCCTATAGGAACATTTATCATACAAGAGATCCTTCACCCAAATGGGGGGAATTATCATCCCCCTACACCAAGTCACACTTGGCATTTTTACTCTGCCCTTGCCAGACTTACAAAAAAAAGGGGCATGATTGGGGTGGTATGTGGGCAGGATCACTGGCCCCAGCACATTTATCATTATTTACTCCAGAAACTGGCATAAATTATGACTGCAATGTACACCAGCTACAAGCTGTATTAGACTTCAGGCTGGCACATACACTGCTGGAGGAGGCATTAAACTGATGACAAAGTCCATGCCTAATCATAGGGTGCCCTATCATTGATGGTGAGATAAACCAGGACCATAATGTTCAACAAACCTTAGGTACCGATTATACAATGTCTCTTCTCAACAGGAAATTCTGAAAAGTTCTGCTACTGTTATCACTTAGTGGTAATATGATCTTTTTTGAGGTCCTGACCTCTAATGGTTATGAATAATTAAAGCAACATCCTCTAACAGATATCTAATAGTTATATGTCTCCATGTGGAATTTTGCATTAGAGCAGATTCACCCAACTTCATTCAAAAGTACAATTTATTTTGTAGGAAACATATTTGTCAAACTTTACATTAACCCTATCTCTTAAAATCGCAGTGATTTAGTTACGTTCCTCTGTGAGACCCCCACATTCAAGTAAAAATGCTCATATATCAGTTTTTGTTGTATTAGACATTGATTGGAGATTGCTAATATCTTCTAATGTTTTTTTTTTTTGCTGTGAGATATGCGCTGAATGACTGCCTGGTCTTTCCCTCTATGAATGCAGAAGAAAGGTCTTGATAAGCAGGTCATTCCACTTGGGGGATTAGCCACAGTGGATGAGATCAGGAAAGATTAGAAAATTGTAGGTTGAATTCTTGTTCACATTTATAGTGAAACGTATAAGTGGAATTATATACAGTATAAGACCTCAAAACACTTTCAGAAAGAGTTAATTTATTTTCCTAAAATATCCACAATTTCTAGAAGATTTAGCCTGAAGTTCTATTCAGAATTCAGCATGATATAACGTAGACCCACAACTGAGCTCACTGTGATCAACTTGCTTCAGCGATCAAACAGTTACAGCATTTGACTGTAGCATTTGGAATAATTTCTGCCATGTTAATTCTGCAGCATAACCACAAACGTGGGGCACAAGGGATTTCCACCATAATACATGCATACGCTTTGATGTAGAATCATTTTCTGGTAGATAAATATTTGCAGTAACACAGTTGGTAACTTTCTAGGGCTTATCTCAAAGGAATTTAGGTGGAAAACAATTTTAATAACGTGAACGCTGAACACAGGCTACGTTTTCAGTCGGGTTAGATGCACAAATCTTTCATCTGCAAAGATAACTCTAGGAGCAATGAATCATGGGATTTTTTTTGGGCTGAGTTTCTGCTTGATAGTTTTGTCAGCAGGTTTCAACACATGACAATAAAAGGAGCTCCATCAATAAACCTCTGAGACTGATGAGCAAGATGAAATACATAGAAGGTATCAGTTTTTGGGTGCATATTTGGCTTTTAAATTATTTGTCCAAACTAGAAACCTGATCACCAGGCTTTGTTGACTCAGAGCTTTTAAACATTTGCTGTTCAGTTCAGCAGTTTAAGGGAGGGGGTGGTGAAAGAAGGCAGAAGAAGCATTTTTACAAATAATGTAGTGCTAGTTCACTGGACAAGGTCCATAGCACAGTGGGTCAAGATCACACTGATACCTGTCATCACCTATTTATAATGCCATGGTTCTGACATCCAGCAATTATGAGCCCAGGGGACATTCCTCTACAAATATGAAATCATCTATGATGTATTTCTCACTCATGTGTGACAAGCATTAGTTTATATTTGGAAGAAATGATAGTAACTGTATAGGCCATAATCATGGTGGAGAAAACTCAGCTCTTGTGAGGATGAATAGGAGCTTTACTGCAAAGTCTTTAAAAGTAAGTCTATACATGTCCAAAGGGAAATACTGAGGTCATAGTTTATCCCACAACATCCAAAACTCTTCTGTACTCACATACACTCACCTAAAGAATTATTAGGAACACCATACTAATACGGTGTTGGACCCCCTTTTGCCTTCAGAACTGCCTTAATTCTACGTGGCATTGATTCAACAAGGTGCTGATAGCATTCTTTAGAAATGTTGGCCCATATTGATAGGATAGCATCTTGCAGTTGATGGAGATTTGAGGGATGCACATCCAGGGCACGAAGCTCCCGTTCCACCACATCCCAAAGATGCTCTATTGGGTTGTGATCTGGTGACGGTGGGGGCCATTTTAGTACAGTGAACTCATTGTCATGTTCAAGAAACCAATTTGAAATCATTCGAGCTTTGTGACATGGTGCATTATCCTGCTGGAAGTAGCCATCAGAGGATGGATACATGTTCTCATTCTGTTTACGCCAAATTCGGACTCTACCATTTGAATGTCTCAACAGAAATCGAGACTCATCAGACCAGGCAACATTTTTCCAGTCTTCAACAGTCCAATTTTGGTGAGCTTGTGCAAATTGTAGCCTCTTTTTCCTATTTGTAGTGGAGATGAGTGGTACCCGGTGGGGTCTTCTGCTGTTGTAGCCCATCCGCGTAAAGGTTGTGCGTGTTGTCGCTTCACAAATGCTTTGCTGCATACCTCGGTTGTAACGAGTGGTTATTTCAGTCAACGTTGTTCTTCTATCAGCTTGAATCAGTCGGCCCATTCTCCTCTGACCTCTAGCATCCACAAGGCATTTTTGCCCACAGGACTGCCGCATACTGGATGTTTTTCCCTTTTCACACCATTCTTTGTAAACCCTAGAAATGGTTGTGCGTGAAAATCCCAGTAACTGAGAAGATTGTGAAATACTCAGACCAGCCCGTCTGGCACCAACAACCATGCCACGCTCAAAATTGCTTAAATCACCTTTCTTTCCCATTCTGACATTCAGTTTGGAGTTCAGGAGATTGTCTTGACCAGGACCACCCCCCTAAATGCATTGAAGCAACTGCCATGTGATTGGTTGACTAGATAATTGCATTAATGAGAAATAGAACAGGTGTTCCTAATAATTCTTTAGGTGAGTGTATTTGGAGGACTTTCCTCCCTTTTTGTGGGTGGGCAGCAGGTCATGAAGTACCAACATCTCCCAGGATGCATTTCACTTCAACTTCTTCCTCCCTCACCTATAGACCCAGGATACATATGGCAGGTAATCCTCACAATTTCCCTCTCTGCTCTCTAGAGATAAATATAGCTACATATTTATTTTCATTTAGAATTAGGGATGAATGAATAAAAGGTGTCTAGACTTTTTCATCTCCTTCCCTATGAGATCTGTATACTGTCACTGAGGGGAAGGAGAGAACAGGGAAGCTCCCAAGCAGGTTAGTCCACTACTGAAGGCAGGAGAAGGTGGACCGGAAACATAAACAGCAGAGGGGGCTTCCAGAGAGAAAAATGGGATGTACATAAAAAAATAATAAAAAAAAACTTAAAATATTTGTATTGTACGGATATTGCAAGAGAACTTCACTTGAAATGCCCTGTTCATTGCATGGCAATGTTTTTTGTCTGCTAACCGCTTTAAGGCAATTATGCAATATTATTGCAACTCACTCCCACACAACCAAAAGTCAATACCTACGTGGTAGGTAAAGAGCCATGTTATAGATTTTACAATGTGGCTAACATTCTTCATCTTATGCCTGTGGTAGGATTGCATTTCATACGCAGTATTTATGACAAGCCAATGTGTCGTTGATATATTTTTTTTGCCAATTCAGCTTTGTTGATTTTGTTTTATTCAAATGTTGCATACATTTTTAGAATTCAAAATTCAACATATAGTGGGGAAGACTGGCGTTCTCATATGCCAGGCTTGATCACTGTGCACCGGAGTGAGATGCGTCTAATTTATTAAGCGGTAGATTAGCTGCATCTCTGGCAGTCCGTGTACCAGAGACTGAAGTTTATGCCAGCCAGCCGCCCCTCCCCTAAGTCTTGTCCCTTTCTTACAGTGGCAAGAAGCCAAAAAGTCTCAAATATGGTATATGCCATAATTTACAACTTCTTTATGCCACAATAGTGGCATCGTACTTTAGTAAATGCCCTTCATAGTATATGTTTAAACGAACACTCACGGCAAAACATATATACTATGTTGTGCCTCCTTTAGGACCAAAAGGGGCAGAGCATGATACAAAATTTTTGTGTCATGCTCTACTCCCTTAGACTGACTGCTAGGTATAACACAATATGGGAGACCTATAAACTGTCTAAAAGAGAGACTGTCTTTGTTGCCTATACCAACCAATCACAGTTCAGCTTTTATTTTTCAACAGCACTGTAAAAATGAAATCTGCTCTGTGATTGGTTGCTATGGGCAACAAAGACAGTTTCTTCTTTAGACAGTTTTCACGACTCTCCCCCAGTAATCCTTTATTACACATCCTTAGTCAGGTGCACACATAACTTAAATTTATGCACCCTGTTAATGAGACGTCTTAGAATTTATAACCCTTTAACAATGATTACAAATCAACACATTTTCCTCATTTTATGGCGCCCAAGTAATTAATTTAATCAAGGCAGTTTAAAGCTAATGAGACTTTTTATTATACACACTTTATTGTAGCATGCGAAGTAGAGAATGGAAATAGTCTCTGTAATATCCAGTGTCAACTCCTGAGGTGAACTTTCTTGCTCAGTAGATTTAATGATTCAATCTATTTGTGCTGAATTAAAATGAAATGGCTGATAGTAGAATTCATGCAAAACAATTAATGGGGGGCATTTTACTGTTTGCCTTGTCTCCTGTGCCAAATTACTAATGCAGTCCATTTCTCCTCATATTCATGTATATTTAACATCAAAGAGCTGCTCATGTTTACAGTGTAAGGTGAACCTCATGTCTGGCCTACTCAAAACTAATGGGCCACTGCTATATTCGATGTAGATGACGCAGCTGTTTTGTTGTAAAAGTGCCTGCATCTGTGGGAAGGAGAGGCCATAGACATTACATCTCTCTCTGTAAAACAAGTTTTGATTTCACTTTCAGTCGTACTTGAAGAGATTGGCAAAAAATGGAGGCACTGAGCTCACGTCAACATGTGACTGCTGCAGCCAATCACTGGCTGCCAGTGACTGGTATCCAGAGACTATCTGCTTTGTGCCAACGTGACATCAGCACTGGACATGAAAACATGTAGAGAGGTCTAGAATTTCTCTACTTAGTTACTGTATTTGAAACCATCTCCTTGCCTGTGCCTCAAATTTTTCAAATCTCGACAACCACCTTTAATTGTTTCATGGAAGAGTTTACAGGGACTGGCCTTAAAGGGGCAATTTCATATGTTAATACGGTATGCACTGCCATGAGTTGAGAACTTTATCCCTTAAAAATACTCTTGATGCATGAAAATGACCGGCCTCTTATGTTTGTGAACATACCTCCAACACATCTTAAGACCAATGTAAGCAAGGCCATTTTGGGGCAGTCCAAAGTCACAATAAGACACCATCAGTTAATAGAGTTTTTGCCTCTGTGGGCCTATGTGAAACCATTCCAATCAGAGGACCTAGACAACTATTTAGTAGAAACTGCACCAAATAACCGAGTACGGGTTTAATTGGTGTAAATCGGCTTAAGATAGATTTAGAACTATTACTTCAAAATCTTTCCACAGCATGACTCCACTTTAGTATTATGAACTGCTTAAAAGTGGAAGCCATGAATATGAAGGTGATATAAATTATGATTTAGGCACTTCTACTCAAATGTTGGTTGCACAGTACAAATGTTTTTCTTTTTCTTATGGTTCTTTGGGCATGAAAGAAACATCTATGGAGTCAATTAGTCACGGGACTTAAACAATTTGACTTGGTTCATATGATATCTTAAGTCAAATGCTTTGTGCTGTTCAGTAAGTAACTCTGAACATAAATCACTTTACTTCTGTTGTCTACTTAAAAACAAAGATATTTGAAGGATGGTCTGGTCTTGATGATATTCCGAAATTTCAAGAGCCTACTGTAGGTTGATGGCAAGCAATAAATACTCTACTAAAAATTCAGCAACAGTTTATGGTGTAAATATATAGCAGCCTTCTTGTGACAAGACTATATTCCACTGTACTTTAAAGTTTCTTTCTCGGTTTTTTTTTGTAACTTTCTAATATACTTTTTTTATGGAAACACCCATTTAAAAGCAGTAAAATTATCTGTTTATGGTATCTTCAGGAAGATGACTATCCAAGAGTTGGTCATCCCTCGAGGTGTACTATGGCATGCACAGGTATAAACACTGTAACAGTACAACAGATTGTCCCTAAGTAGACTTCTATGATATATCAATCATATAAGACCATTGGTGAAATGCATAATGGAATTTCTACAGATTAAAAAAAAAATTGTTGGATCTAGTACATAATAGAGACAGGGTTGAGTATGTGTAGTAATTTTCCATGAAATGACCGAGTTACAGAAAGCCAGTTTACATGTCATTTAAGTCTATTTTGAAGAAACCATTTTAAAAAGGACGTGGCAGGTTTGGCAGATCTTCACTCCATTTTGTTAATGAATGGCGGTAAAATTGTGTGCCCAGTATTACTATAAGCTCTGAGCTGAGAAACAGCTCTTTGTCAGCTACCCAAACCAATGTATGCAGTCCAAAATCACATGAGATTGAAATTAAGTTGCCAGGAATGTGTTTGTCTATGACATTGTGGGCAATCAATAAACAATTATTTTTTTTAATATTGTTTTAAGCATGAGCCAAATAACGCTGTAATTACAGATTAGATACAATAATCATAACCACTGAGGGTAAACGAATGCCAGGCTGACAAGTAACGTGTCATTTTTCGTCCCAGGAATGCAAGCAATGTACAACTAAAACTAGATGTCTGGGAACAAGTGGTAGGTAAAGCTGAGATCATATATATCACTTGTGTTCGGCCAACTGCTTTATACCTAAGCTGGCTACAACCGATGGCAAAGTTGAGCACTCTGTACACTGATATGGAGTTCATTGCTGGACATAAAACCAATGCGTGCAAGGTTTTCCTGTTTGGTACAGAGAGATATCTCAAGTAATATGTGATGCCACTAGACAAAAAACTGTTCCCATAGAAATATCGGAGAACGGCTTTGTCATCAGTTTCCCTCCAGCCTTTTTGGACAACATAAGGAACCATGATGGCGGTGGATTTATATATATATATGTAAAGGGTGTCTTAGGGCTGATTTACACGACCATGATTGGTCCAGGAAACATGAACCATGTGTTGGCCACATCTCCCACACTGACCGTGGCTTCCATTACTTGATCTGACTGTATCATAATGTTTTTTACAGTCAGTTCCTATCTGATCGCAGATCTAATGTACTGTACCAAGGCTACTTTCACACTAGCGTTTAGAGCGGGTCCGTCTGATGTCTGCTCAGACGGATCCGCTCCTATAATGCAGACGTTTGTATCCATTCAGAACGGATCCGTCTGCATTATAACTTAGAAAAAATTCTAAGTGTGAAAGTAGCCTGAACGGATCCGTTCAGACTTTACATTGAAAGTCAATGGGGGACGGATCCGTTTGAAGATTGAGCCATATTGTGTCATCTTCAAACGGATCCGTCCCCATTGACTTACATTGTAAGTCTGGACGGATCCGCTTGCCTCCGCATGGCCAGGCGGACACCCGAACGCTGCAAGCAGCGTTCGGGTGTCCGCTTGCTGAGAGGAGCGGAGGCTGAACGGCGCCAGACTGATGCATTCTGAGCGGATCGGCGTCCACTGAGAATGCATTAGAGCTGGACGGATGCGTTCGGGGCCGCTTGTGAGCCCCTTCAAACGGAGCTCACGAGCGGACACCCGAACGCAGGTGTGAAAGTAGCCTTACATGATGACGTGAATATAGTAATCAGACTAGAACTGACTGTGTCATAAAACACTATGATGCAGGCAGTTCAGATCAGGGGAGCTGCAGTTGATAGATGTGGCCGACACATGGTCATATTCCCCGGATTGATTTTGGTCGTGTGAATCAGATACCCATACACCTGAATTATTTGTCAGCCAAAAAAAGCTGTCTGATACTCAAGTCTACATGTTCTCTCTGGTGCTGCCTCATCTCCTTTGAAGATTGGCCATTGAAATTCAACATGCCTCATACTTCTTTCCCCTAGCATCATCTTTGGAGAAGAGTTGCCACACTGCCATAACATAAAACAGTGGGCTGGATCCACAGAAATCAGTGGCTCCGGCTCAATTTACATTGGCATCTGTAGTCAATATCTCTCCCCTGTGTAAAGCTTTCTGGTGTTTTCCTGTTATATTGGTTTTTAAGCAAGTGCCCACAGCCGACTTCCTGAAATAGAAGAATCATACTTACTTGTTCCATGCTGCTACGATCTTCCTCTCTGCCTCTGCTTTCTCCATCTTCCACTCCTCACACTATTCGGTGATGTGCTGCTTTTGGCCACATCACATCTGAAGCCAGTCATTGATTGGAGCAGTGCATATGACCATGCCCAAGCACTGCCGGATGTAAACAGTGAGGGACACTGGAAGATGGAGAAAGCAGAGGCAGTGAGGAGGACCGGAGTGGCGTGGAGCAGGTAAGCATGAATCTTCTTTTTTAGGGGGAAACCTACCGACGCTTGTTTAAAAATCAATATTACTGGAAAACCTCTTTAAGTACCAAACTTTAATCTAGAGCTGTAAATAGTACGTCATATAATGGAGAGACTTATGCCATACAGTTAAAAGGAAAAAAGGGACACGAATAGAGAAAAATTTATATGTTTATTCATTGTAGCATTCCGTCAGTCCCTAAAGATAAAGACTCATTTACACCAAGGATCATTGGGAAGAGAAGACAATTTTTTGAAAACTTTGACATAGTTGTGGAGAAGAGAATGGAAAGTAGAACAAAGCCAACATGAGCTTGGTTGTCCCTTGTTCTAGGCCCCATAAAAGTCATACAACTGCCTCGATGATAATAATAGTCACTTATAGAAAGCAATCAGGTCATTTTCACATAGAAACCTGTGTTTTTAATATGACAACTACAATATGATGGGTTCTTGTGGCCAACAATACTGTTTTTATATGCTCTAGCTATACATCTCCTCCACTGTTCCTGAATATTGACTACTTAGACTAGTTTCACAATAGCACTATGGTCTCTGGCAGGCTGTTCTGGCAAAGAATTGGGCCAGCGTGCTTGGTAACATCTGGCTATGATGGATCCAGAGAGGTCTGGCAGACACCCTGCCAGACCTCTCTGGATCCATCATAGCCAGATGTTACTAAGCACGCTGGCCCAATTGACTATAATGGGATCAAGTGGAGATCCAGCCGCTACCAATATGCTACACACATAATTGCCGGGTAGTCCCTGGATCTCTGTTAGATCCCATTATAGTCAATGGGGCCAGCGGGCTTCATGGTAACATCTGGCTATGCTGGATTCGATATCTGCCAAAATAGCCTGCCGGAGACCGAATACACAGAGGTGCACGAAGCCTTAGACTTCAGAGGCTTTACACCATTTATTATGGGCAAAATCTGAGACTCTTGTGGAAGAGATTAGTTAGTATTATAATATGGGGGGCAATTTCCATGGGTGAAACAATGACATACTGTCCAGGACAAAGATTGAAAAAAAATGACTTTTTAAAACTATGCAAACGTTTAAAAAACCCGTTATCATTTCAAAATTCCTACAGCAAGTACAATGGGATCACTTATGTCTGGCTCTATACTGGTGCTCTGAGACTACGGGGTTAAACCAATAAAAGATGTTATGTCTTGCTTGGGTGAGGTTAGAGGACAAGCATTCATTATGGCACAATAATTGGTCTAACAGTGCATTATGTCCCTGTTCTGTTCATTCCTCATTTTTGACTGACTACAAACACACACTCATTTGCATGCCGCTTAAAACATTGCTTTAATGCAGTCTTATGAATTTGCAGCGATCTGCAGCTCGGTGCTTTATTGACTGATACACACGAGACACTTCAGAGCTAGATCTACAAATAAAATGGTCCTTTTCAACACTGAGATAATTAAGTCTTTCTGAAACAAGAAATGTGTAGGCACTTAATTAAAGTGTATCCCCAAAAGATTACACTATTCTCATGTTATAATTCACATTTTCCGCATCAAGCACTTTCAAGATGCTGATTTTCCCCCCTCTTACTTGGAGAGACCTTTCCCAGTATAACATGCATACATAGATTTATACACAGATTTATACCCTCTATGTAACGAAAGCTATTCTTAGATATGTGAATATATAATCCATTAACGAGGTTCTGCATGAAAAAATATTCTACATTTTTCAAGCCAGCACCTGGATCTGAATACTTTTGTACTTGCACGTAATTAAAAATTTTGTATAGCCACTGAGTTATTCAATAAAATCTATCTGTACAGCGCCACCTGCTGTTTGGTATTTTCCTTACTTCTCTGTCCATCTCACTGAGGTGGTAACACATGCTCTGTTTAAATCTTCAACTGGCAACAGCTATCTCTTCTTTTAGAAGCTGTGGCTGTTACAGACAAAGAGCTACAGCAGACAGACTGAAATCTACCTGCTGTTTGCTCCTTTTTATTTCTCTGTCCTGCTCACTGAGATGGAAGCATATACTCAGTTCCATCCTTCAACTGCCACCAGCTGCAGCAGAAAGGACCCTGCACATCCCGAGAAAGTGCATGCCCCTTAGGCTGCCAACGTGAAATAAATCTAGCAGAGCAATTGGAGCAATGAATGAGGAGATCTCTGGATCCATGTGAGGTACAGGACTGGTTCTAGCTTTGTTAGAAAGAGGTTGTCATGTACTATATGATGTCTGATTATCATTTTTTTTATTAATCATGGGATAACCCCCTTATGAAAGAATTTATTCATTTATGTCCCTACTCCATTTGCAAGATATATAGACCCATCGTACGGTAAATACTGTATAATTACAGTATAGCACAGCATTAATGATATATAGGTGCCAAGTGCATTGTCAGTATTGTGGAATATGTGAGCACTATATAAATCATGTGTAATGGAATGATTATATCATTCTTTTCCAGTATGAATTCAAATGTGCCATCAATAGCACTGATATGCCTTCTGTAAGTTAATTATAGATTCGTATATCAAGCAAACATCTGAAAATCTTGCCATGCAGCAAAGGCTTATAAAGTCAAATTAGAGTACTTTCACACTAGCGTTAAAGTTTTCCGGTATTGAGTTCCGTCCTTGGGGCTCAATACCGGGAAAAAACGCTTCCATTTTATCCTAATGCATTCTGAATGGAGAGCAATCCTTTCAGTATGCATCAGGATGTCTTCAGTTCAGTCACTTTTACGGTATTTGGCCGGAGAAAATACCGCAGCATATAAACTAGCCGAAAGGTAAATTTATACTTACCAGCCAGATTATTGGGAACGGACATTCATATAGACGCGTGTTCCCAATAATCTGGGCATGTAAAGCTGCTGCAGATCAAATGAATGAGCAAAATCCTTGTTCCTACGGTGACAAAATCTTTCTGTCATCATTTCTGGGCAGCAGATCTGTATGAATCTGTATGAGGATGAGCAATAGCAGTGGTCATTGCTAGTCCTCATACAGTGGTGGGGATGTTGCATGTAAATTATTACCTAAAATTATTAAATAAAACTTCATCTCTACTGTTGAGCAGGCAGTTATCAGATAGAAGTGCTTCCTTTCGCCTGCTCCATATTGCATTGTAAACCTTCCTTGAAAGGGTTTTCCAAGATTTCATTACTGATAATCTATCCTCAGGATAGGTCATCACTATCTAATTGGTGAGGTCCGACCCCTGACGATCAGCTGTTTGAGAAGGCACTGTATAGTGGCGGTGCTTGGTATGGCGCTCAGCCCCATTCGCTTTAATGGAGCTGAGCTGCGTCTAGGCCACAAGACCAATGAACGTGTCATCACTGGCCTAGGAAAAGCTGAGAGAAGGCCACGCTGCTCACAGAAGTGCTGGTGCCTTCTGATTGGACCCCCACCAAACAGATATGGATGACCTATCCAGAGGATAGGTCATCAGTATTAAAAATCTCAGAAAACCCATTTTTATATAAGCAAAGAATTTCAGGACCATAAAAAGAAATTGATGGACGATTTTCCAATCATCCCAAATCTCACATGATGATTGCATGCATATATATATATATATATATAGTATATCAAGAAAAGGATTATTTTCTAAGCACCCTGGAAATCTCTACTGACAACCATGTGGAATGTTGAATGGAACCATCTCAGATACTGGGATCAAATTCACATTGAAACCATACAAAAATGTAAGCTGGAAATATTGAACTAATTATGCCCCTGTCAAGAACTTTATGGCCATGGTCTTCTTGAAGACCTTGTAGCAGTCTCCCTGGATCTGAAGAAAACCAGTCAATCCCCTGCAGCAATTTGGCTAGCCTCATAATCAGCATCTGCCTGGTCACCTGCTTCTAATGTCACCGGACTGGTGATCTTAGCTGTGTTAGTTCAGCTCCACTCAAAGTAACTGTCTGCTTTTAATTGCCAGGTCTGTGCTCTCTTAACCCCATCAAGGGTTACACTTAGCCTCAAGCCGTAAGTCAGAAGTAATGGGTAATCTAACTCCTGTTTCTTCAGCATTACAGCATCTGTTAGACTGCAATGCTATTTATGGTAGAGGATATATGATGGCTTTCCAGTATATTGCAGTTTAAATATTTCGGAAATCATTCCCAATATGGTACGATATCACAGTTTCCATTAATGCAAATGAATAAAAATAGTTGTTGTCAAGGGAAGCTTGAATCCCATGCATAATTGAAAGACTGAATGAAGTATTTACTGTGAGTGGGGAATGGGAGTAGCTCCTTTTCTGCTTTAATACAGGACATCATTTAAGATCTACTTGCTGAGACTGCTAATGAAAAACACACAGTGGCGCTTTATGTGCCAAGTTCATAACTGTAGACGTCAATACAATTGCAGATCTCTCCAACTGTCACCCCCTCCTGGCACATTGTCATCTATGATGGACAATCTAATGCCTGCCCCACAGATGTGTCCAGTAAACTGCCATGCTGATCTGCAGTCTGACTCTTGCAGTTTTTTTTGGGTGCTATTAATAAAGACAGGCCTTTTAATTCATTAGTTATGCTTATCTTTCGCTTTTCCTTTATTAGTATCCACAGTTTATGAGATTTATTCTGCCTGTACATTGTTTTTTTCTTCTAGTGACAGTACATACTAACACAGGCTAGATAGACAATCACAAATACTAAATTCTACCTAAGTTTCCTTCCTTTGAAAGGATAAAAAATATCATGCTGAAGAGCAATGTTAACAATCCAAGCCTGGTTGGTAAAGCAGCGCCTAATGGCAGGATTATGAGGGAGACAGAGAGGTCACTCCATGAAGACAGGGTGACAAAGCAGTGGGTCAATGCCAGGAGCTGCCCTGAAAGCATTTGACAATTAGCTGATTTGTTTGAATTCCTTAAATTAAGTAAAATCACTGCACAAGCACTGTGATGTCACTAATCCCAAATTTTGGGGAGGGGTTGAAGGGGCATGACTTACTAATTTTACAGAAGATTTAAACGGCAAAAATTGGGACAAATGAATAGAGTAACAAGCCTAGTGTAGATTGTAGTCTATACATAAAGTTGATATCTTATTACATGATAAACTAATTGAATGCATTGCAGCAGTTCAAGAAAAGGGGTCATCTGTCTTGGACAATCCTTAAGGTGCCCATACACCTTTGATAGCTGTCAGCTGAATGCTCATTTAGCTGACAGCTATCTCTTCCAACTTCCTCTTATACATACACGTTCAACTCGGCCGATCGTGTATATGTTTTTTAATGAAAAGTCTGGAAAACGTTACTGCCAGACACACCCCAAGCAGCAGATTATTTCCCAGGAGAACAAATCATCTGTTGGGGGAAGTTGGGAGTTCCCCATACACGTTGGATTACCAGCCATCCCCACATTAGTTTGTTGGGTGGCAGATTCATGTGTATCGGAGCCTTTACTTGTTAGAAAGGTCTCTTAACAAAATATCTCTCTGATCACCCAGCAAACTTCTGTAATCTACGGGGTAAACTTGGAAGAAAATGTTCAATTTCCCTGCACCAAAACAAGGGAAATGAAATATATGGCTGCATGTGACGTGTGACAGACTTTTTTTAACGGCTTCCATGCATCCGTTTTAAGAACAGTGGTAATCTATGGAGTGCTAGCGAGTGAATAATGGACGTAAAAAAAATAGAACATATTTTTCAGTCCCTTTACAATTAAAAACTGATGTAGTTTTTAGTTTTTTTTTTTAACATCCCAACCCCTGCAGTGCCCTCAGTATATTTTATGACCCCCACAGTGCCCACTGGACATCAACCGATGCAAACAATGATCCCAGTATGGATAAAGGCCCCATAGTGGGTCCTCAGTAAAAATAATAGTTACATAGTTATTACGGTTGAAAAAAGACATAAGTTCATCAAGTTCAACCAAGTGACAGGTGGTGATGGGAATCCCAGAAGGGATAATGTTTTCTTTGTGCCCCTAATTACACACATAGCACCCCCTTAATATACATAATGCCCTCCCAGCCCTGGTGGTATGGACAGATCCATTAAAAAAATACTCTCCTCATCCACTTACACATGATGGAACACTTGCTGGACCTGCGCTCCCAACATGATGACCTCACCACACTTGGAACGTCAAGTCCTAAAGTCCTTACACGTGCAAGTGGATGAGGTGAATATTTTTAATCTTATTTTAACCTCTGAATGGCATTTGGTACCTGTCTATATGGTCATTAAAAAGTGTGCCATTGATTTCAATGGGTCCGCCTGGCCATAAAAAAATAAAAATATGGCGATGTGAATAGCCCTATTGACTTCAAAATTGTTCTAAAAGCGGCAGTTTGACGGCCGTTACAAAAATGCCTTTCACACAGCCGTTTTTCACTGTCATGTGAATGTAGCCTTACACAGTTTCCATTCTAATTAATTGGTTGACAGTGCAATATAGGGCAGGACAAGTCTTCCAGAGTGGGAGCTGTTCCTTTGAACTGTTCTCCACTCTGTTACCAAAGAATTCCCCAGGATAGAGAGCATATTTCCTTACACAGTTTGGCAACACACATTTGTGTGCTCTCTACCGAAAACTCTTCATAAGTGCAAGTAAATGTATTCGGTGTTTTTATTCTGCACAGAACCTTGTTCAAATGCCTCTGTTTATGACTTGCTTCATAATGTGTAATGCATGAGATTTTACATCAAGCTTCCAGACCTTATCCGTGAAGAAGGAATTGTTTCACACTCTATTGTTTCATAATAGACTCAATAAAAAAATCTATGAAAAATCATAATCGCTGTGTCATACGCCATATACAGTATATATATATATATATATTTATATATATATATATAGTATTAAAACCAAAGATAAACGCTTTCTAACCACATACTACTATATGCAAGTGTCAGACAGAGCCACTAACGTTATGTCTATGAAGTGTCACCTCCTTTAGCTTTGCCTTTTAATCTACATCCAGATAATATTTTAGCTTACACTGCCTCTGTCTATCAGCTAGGACTGAAAGCAAAGCATGTCTGATCATGGCTCTGAAAAGCTTGCCTGCCTCCGTGTCAATCAGAGAAAACATTTCTTATCTCTATCCAGAATGATGAAACCACAAGGGTAATATCCAAGGCAATGCTCACTCAACCATTTCAAGCATATTAAGCTTTCAACTTGGCTCCCTCACATGCACAGGCTCACCTGTCCCTGGTCAAGAATTTGTGTCTACTGTCCTAACATAGATGCCCATTTGACGACATAGTTGCATCCATAAGGTAACCCCAACCTCTCTCTTTTTTGGAAGTTGTCAGAAAATCTTGAGCTTTAGAAAATCACTTTGAAAAGAAGCAGTATTAATCATGAGAGCTGGATACCTGGAGATCTATAGATAAAACACCAACCCACATATGACAGCGGATAATTTACTTATCAAGTTTAGGCTATCTCAGCCTTTGTTCCTTTGTCCCACTACATCAGTGAGATGCTTTGATAGTCATACATGTTAGACACAGTAGATGAAGATGTTAGTACTGGAAGGGAGCAAAAAGGTTATTCAACCGTCAAGGGTTGAGCAGGGCCGATCTACATTTGACTTCTGCCCCAAGTTGAAATGGGCATCAGAAGTTCAACCAAGTATAACTATTTTTTCTTCCTTATATAGCACCAGCATGTTCCACACATATCAACATCACTTACATCAGTCACTGTGCTCAATTGGGCTCACAATATACATTCCTTATCTTACACAGGCTTGTTTCACATAACATATCAGTATGCTTTTGGTGTCTGGGAGGAAACACATGGAGAACATACAACCTCCTTGCTGAAGTTGTCCTTGGTCAGATTTGAATCCAGGACCCTAGTGCTGCAAGGCTCCAGTGCTAACCACTGAGCCACTGTGCCATCACTCTAATAACATGCTATATAATAATTTATTATAATATAAAACTTTAAATCTAATTATGACATCAAATAATTACATACATTTTTGTGTAATACAGATGTAGCATTGCTGAATATGTCATTTAACCACTTGGGACTTCATCTTAAAAGAATTTTGATAACTGATGATTATAATAAATTGATTGATAATGTACTGCCTCTGAGGGATGAAATCCTATCGCCATTGGCGTTTCCATTATTTCCTCCACAGTACAAAAGTTACAGTAGTTTTGCACCACAGACAGCTATTAATGTCATCAACTACTTATAATCCAAAATCATTGGAAGGCTTTTTAATTTTTTACTTTTACATCAAATTTTTCTCTTGCGTTTTATAACGAGGCGCAGGGTTACTGTATGTGAATACTGAAATCGGCCATACATCATATGAGACCCATCAGTTCCATAAATTTTTTTATTTTTTTACTTTTACATCAAATTTTTCTCTTGCGTTTTAAAATTAGGCGCAGGGTTACAGTATATGAATACTGAATCGGCCATTCATCATATGAGACCCATCAGTTCCATGATTTGTGACAATATCCATGGGGGCTAGGCTGCTTAGTTCAGCTGATTAAGGAAAAGAAATCTAAGCATTTTTCTATTTTTTTCCAGGAACCATATAACAGCTTTCTCACAAGCATTAAGAAATCTGCTCATCTTCATTATTTTCTGCACCAGACTCCCACTCACTGGAAGAACTTGCTTCTAGTCCTTGGAGTTTTATCAACAGATGCCATATATATATACTCCCTAAATGCGGAGTAATGCACTCAAATGAAGCCAATAAAGAATTTATGGAGAACTAGCGCATTCTATACTCTCTGTGGCTTTTTAGATTGAATCTGCAGTATTAGACATTATCATGGAATAGACTGTGCTAGCACAATGGAGGCAACTGCTGTAGAGACTGGGCCAGAATTAGCTTGCTGGTTCGGTCTCTACACAAGGTAAACTATCTGTTGTCTGTTGGGTCACTGCTACACGGTCTAAGACTACTCTGCTTATTAAATCAATGACCATGAAGATTAAAGGCGAAACCCAAAAAAGTTTTACTGACTACTTGCTTTGGAAATGCACATAGTTTAATTATCTGCACTTTGTCTTGGTCTCTTTCCTACGTCTGGAGAAGATACTTTGATATGCGTCTTCTCTGACCTTTCTGACATCATGTCTACAGATCAAGACTTGTGATAAGGGGGTCATAGATCCCACCTCCTTGAGAATATGCAGTTACAGTCTTGACAGAAGCTTCTCTCCTGGATCAGTATCATATGCATAGGCAGCTTCCCAGAGGACAAAACACCTACCGTACCTTTATCTTTAATTCACTAAACTCATGCCAACCCTTTCCATCAGCTCCACAAGGCTACATTCAAGGATGTCTTTTCACCACTGTTTTCTGCTTCATGTACCTTTTTATTCTAAGCCTTGTAAATCAAGGTCCTTTTTTTTGTTAAGTGCATGTCGTAGATTCCATCATTCAATCCTATAAACTATAACATGAAATGTGTGGCCCCTGCAATTATTCTCAATAAAGTAAAAAACACATTAACAATGAACTATTACCTGAAAGGAACTTGTCCTTGGTGACTTCTCTTTATACCTATTATTATAGATATACAATAGTATAAAAAGTCCTGAGGTTTACTCAGCTCATACCAAGCCTGAAATTTACAATTATTTGTATTGCATTTTTTTAAAATTGATTTTCAAAAAAAATAACTGGGGCATAAACTTTATACTTTAGTGGAAGACATGTATTGCACTGGCAGTGTACAAACAGAATGAAGGAGTTACCCAATTTCCCCATGTCAAAGGAAAGCTCTGGCTTTTCCAACCATTTAAGGTGACAGTTAATGGGTTTGCATGCCTTTAAAGACTTCCTTTGGTTAGAGAATAGCAGATTTAATTTCTGCTCCCCTGGACTCTGCTGATACAATCCATGAGAACTATCATCATATCCATGGGGGGGATTGGGTGGATATCAAACGCACTTGATAAACAGCTATCAATTTAAAGCCACATGCCCAAGCCTAGCGGAAACATGTGCCTTGATTTTCTTGTCTCATTCTCTTCTCAGGGTAGTAATCCCTTTATGTCTTGGCTGATTGTCTTTATTGATCTTGTTTCCCACCAGCCCATCCTGGTTTCTCTGAAGAATTTTATCTAAGGAGGAAGCCTATTTGGAAATCTCACAGCACTGATTATACCTTTATTTTCAGCAACTGTCTATATTATGCAACCTCCTGCTTCAATCACAAGAACCCTAGTAGACAGTCCATGGTTACAATGTTTCATAGCTGATAATACAACCTAAGGCTGCATGCACACGACCGTATGTACTTTGCGGTCCGCCAACTGCAGATCCACAAAATACGGATAACAGCAGTGCGCATCCCGCAACTTCTTCGTAGAAAACAAACAAGAATAGGACATGTTCTATACATTGTGGAGCGGATGCAGACAGTACACAGATGACCTAGTCCGCATGCGATTCTTAAAAAACGGGGCCCGAAGATACGGTCCTTTGCACGAGGCCTAAGTTTGCTAAACATATCCTTGTGGCTAAATTACAGTTTTAGTCTTCACTTCTTTAACACTTATAGGTATATGTTAAGTCTAGAATATAATGTGCTATGGGCATGAATGCATGATGATGCTATTTTGTCCAACACACTAAAGCTTTTTTAGGTAGTAAATTAATAAGCTTAATTCTAAAAATTGTCTCTAAAGCACCATTTGACTGTTGATAAGAATCAGTCATCCAATAAAGCAAATAAAACTTTTCACACTTTATATATTATATCTGCAGGCTTCTTAAGATTTGGCCATTTTTGGGTAATGCTTTCAGCTATAATGCTTGATGTATTTAATTAGCATGAATCCATAGCAGTACACTGTTATCTAGTAATACGATCAAAGCCTATGGAGTGCAATGTGATGGCGATGATGACCTGAATTGTTTGCTATGGAACGTATATCACAGCAGAGTGAGCCTCACTAATTACTCCCAGTAATACCTGGCCCAGTCTATAGCGAGCAGACAGGCAGGCTGGCATCCAGTGTGGTACCACCCTGCGCAGCTCAGGGAGACTAGTTACAGCCCAGAGCTCTGCCCTCCACTCTGCACATCATGAACTGAATGCTTTGCTTGTGTCTCATTCCAGTAATGAGTTCCTTTACATTGCTCAGCGCTCGGCTTGGAAATGCTAAAAGTGAGAGGAAAGAACGTGTAATGCTTCACTAAGTCCTCACATCATCACGACAGCCCAACGACAAGGGGATCTGAAAATCCCCTTCTCCGCAGGTTTTCCAAAGCTTGATCAAACCTAGTAATCTCATAAAGACAAACAAAATGCATAAAAAAAATCTCCTCTCCTCCCTATTGATCCTCCAAGAGGCAACCTGAACTGATTCACTGGAAATCTTGAACCTGGCCAATAGGTTCGACCATCCGTACCACAGACACACAAGTCAAGAATTATATCTGGAACTTGCACACGTTGACCGTCCATCACACATTCATGTGGACACATAGAAACATACAGAAGACATCTAAGGCAGCAAGGACCTGCAGATGGAGATCTACATCCATACCCACTACCCTTATCCCTTACCTGCCCAGTGCTAAGTTCTTACCTTGAGCTGCAAAAGTACTGCTGGCAGTCAATATGGCCAGGGCAGGTAGGAAACACATTTGCAGGATGTATCCAAGCCTTAGACCGCAGCTGGCAGTTTCCAGACCCTTCCTCATGGTATTGGAAGGCACAACAAGCTGGCTCAATATAGCTGGGCAAACTCCACTTTCTTCAGCCCTGTGACAGTCTGCCAATAGTTACGCAGACAATTAGAAGTACATTTATCTCCTCACACAAAGTCACAAAGATCTCATGCCTAAATGGTCATAGCAACGGCTGCCTCTGACTGTTCTCCAGCTTCATTAATCCCTCATTGATAGGAGAAAATATGTGCAATGTGTCAGAAAGTAAGATAAATCCGTTCGGAGGAAATGAAACCAAGCTGGGGAAGAAAAAAATAAAATAATTCACTGTAGAAAGGCTTTAAAATCTTGTGAGATGTTGTAGAGCGCGGCCGGTTAGGATCCTAAAAGCCCATTGAGTCAGTGAGCGCAGGTAGAGGAGCATGAGGTGAAGCATTAGTAGTACACTGGAGCTGTGGGAGAGCACACGCATGTGGAAGGCAGAGGGAATGTGTGTCTGCCTCTGTTCTCTGTTACAAGGAGACTGTGAGAAAGTCAGCTTCTGCTACCCTGCTCCCTCTCCTCTCAGCCCTACCTCCCCGCCTGCAAGAGCAGACATGGATCCCTGGATCTGGAATGAGCACTCCGTCTAAGCCCTGGCAACAAAAACACATTTGTCCTTTACTCCTGCACCTCATTAGAATCCCTTCTGCTGCCACAGCTCGGCAGGGAAGGGGTTACACGCTAATGCATTACGTTACCTTCAGGTTCCTTGTAAAACACAGATTCCTTTTTACCTCTGGATTCATCACAATTGAACTCAGAAGCATTGAAGCCACCTACAGCCTATTACTGGCCACAGGGATGGCACCTCGTGCCACCACATCTAATAGTTTTGATCAGGACGTATATAACTCCTATGGATCTAGTGTCTCGTAAATATAACGATTATCTGTAGCCCAGAAAATGATTGTTTTTGATCATCTAAACCATGACGAATACTTAATGCGCCTCACAGTGGGTTAAAACTCGCAACTCATCAGATTGCCAGATAGTGATCCCATCATCATGATCAAAGAGCTATTTTCAACCATTTCTGATGGATCTTCTGGAACAGTTTTTAACTGATCAGATGCAATTGTTTCGGTACCATCCATGCAGTAAATGCTGCGTCTCCCGTGCCTTATGGCAGTATTACACTGTCTGATGTCCGAGCACCCATGGACAATAACGCATCCATCAGCACTTTATTACACCAGCTGAATGTGGGAGGAATGATCGCTACCGCCATCGTTCCCCCCTCATTCGGTTCTGTTGAATTTTGGCATCAAAGGAAAATGTTCTGCCAATAATCGTCTTTTATCTTTTGATGAAACATGCCAACCAGCCAACAAACGAGCGTTTGCTTGTTCATCGGCTGATTGATTATATGAGCCAATTATCAGGAACGGACGTCCTTATGACAACGTATCCGGCAGACGTATGCAGCTGCCACTGATGGTGAATTTCTAAAGCTCTATCCCTTACTGGACATATGGATTTCATAGAGAGGGGTTCAAAGTTCGCCCTCCATGAGCCATATTAAAATGCCATTTGGTAAAGCTGGCCATGTGTATTAGATGAATGTTGGCTGTCCGATCATCTAATGTATATGGCGGTTTCCTAACTTTCCCCCAACAGGAGATGTTGGAGGAAAGAAGGGTCAGACATGTTCAATTTTAACATGTCCGATCCTTTTTTCTGACAAGACATAAAAGGTGTCTGGCGGCAGCCTATTCCCCTCCACTGGTGAACAACACGTGAGCTCGGGCGAGCTGGGTATGCATTTATAAAGTACCCTAAGCATAATGAACGCTGTGTCCCTATTGTTGCCATATAATCTGGAGTAAGAATACATGAGTTGTATATGTAGAGCATGATATAATGTAGAAGATGACATATAATGTTATTACTCCATTATAATGCACTTTCTTCTCTGGTGAAACTATAAGAAGCATAAGGTTAATAAGAGCTGATCATAGCGGCAATCACTGCTCTTATTAATATTATTATGGACATTGATTATGCAGGGAATATTAAACAGGCCATGTACTGAATTACAAATGTTGTTTCTATTGAAAGAAGTGTAAGTGGGAAAAATATTGATGGGACAAATTATTGACTAGAAAAGATGATACTGAAATTAGAACGGTCCGGCTGATGATTAATATGTATTCTCTGTATGTTCTGTAGGAACACCGGATAAACTCCATATCACCTTGTTTTGGTCAACATTCATCATGGAGAATTTTTCACGAGGAATCCCAGAGGAAGATCCAATGTTGTTAGTAGCCAGAGCCATCAGCACATAAGTCATAAAGGACACCTCCAGTAACTAGAGCAATTCTTCAAGTATGGGAATTAGGCATCAATGGGAGACGCAATCATTTCAACCTGATGGGGTCAATACGTTCCTCTTCTTACTGGTCATGGGTAAATGGTACAATACTGGATCACATGGGTTTGTTATAATAATGGATATAACTTGTAATGGCATATACTGGGTGAATAACAATGATATGGAATATAATGTGTAAAGCATGTGACTACAGCGGTAATCATTCAAGCCTTAGGAAGGTGGCGGTCCGCTGCTAAAACGCATAGCTGATATTTTTGTATATAGTTTATGGTTTTTAGTAAAAAAACAGCGTTTTATTGGTACCGATGCAGCAGGCTGTGTTCCCTGTTTTTGTATGTGCTTACAGCTATAATCAGTGGCTTGTTACCAAGATTCAGACATTAACAGAGCAGTTTGCAGCTGTCATTTATTACTTTAATGTTTAGGTGAATAATCTAAGGATTCCCGGTTGCCGTTGTTTGCGGGTTTTATTGCTGGCCTGATATGGGTGCTCTGTAGCTGGCGTTGTGAACTACGGAACAGTATTTACTGTATGGAGAGAAAACACAGATATAATGATGAAGATAGACAGACAGAAAAAAAAGACAAGCAGATAGATAGACAGATAGAAAGAAGGAAGGAAGGAAGGAAGGAAGGAAGGAAGGAAGGAAGGAAGGAAAGAAAGACAGACAGACAGACAGACAGACAGATAGATAGATAGATAGATAGATAGGCAGATAGGCAGATAGATAGATAATAGATAGATAGATAATAGATAGATAGATAGATATGAGATAGATAGATAGATAGATAGATAGATAGATAGATAGATAGATAGATAGATAGATAGATAGGCAGATAGGCAGATAGGCAGATAGGCAGATAGGCAGATAGGCAGATAGGCAGATCGGTGGCTCAGTGGTTAGCACTGTTGCCTTGCAGCACTGAGGTCCTGGGTTCCAATCCAACCAAGGACAACATCTGCATGGAGTCTGTATGTTCTCCCCGTGTTTGCGTGGGTTTCCTCCGTGTACTCCGGTTTCCTCCTACACTACAAAGACATACTGATAGGGATTGCAGATTCTGAGCTCCATCGGGGGTCAGTGAGTGATAATGTCTGGAAAGTGCTGTGGAATATGGTGGCGCTATAAAAGTGTAATAAATAGATAGATGATAGACAAAGATAGTACAGACTAGCATACCCCAGAGGTCAACAGATCCTGACATGGCACAGAGAAACATGCAAGTCCAGGGAGAGCAGATTGTGCCAACAGTGCGCCCAAGAGGATGAGACCCACTACCTGTTATCCTGCTCCAAATACTCCCCAGTGAGGGGCATTTACTTTAAGAGATTCTCTGACCTGACTTCAGCTCCAAGAAGGACAAAAAGAGACAATACATCCTGCATTGTTCGGTCATAGCATCGATATATGGTCATGTCTCTGCAGCGTCCCACTACGTGTGTGTGGGCACTGCTTAAAAGCACTTTTTGCTCTAAAAACTGTATTATGCTGTATTGTGACTTTGTACTAATGTATCTGCAAAATCCCTGTTACCAGGCAGATTAGGTGTAATTTATACATCCCACCACAAGATGGAGATGACACTTAGGTTCTATATATATCTAGGTCCGGCCTGGTAGTGGAGAGGAGATGAGATCAGAGCAGATCAGGGTTGAGAATGTAGTTAGAGATTAGAGCAGATCTGAGGAGATCAGATTAGTTTAGTGGGAGAGAATGCAGAGTGAAGACTCCATAACACAGATTAGTGATGTGGAGCCAACTTTGCTATGAGGTAATAGCAGGATGTGAGGCGCAGAAGAGCGTTTTCCTTCTGTGGCCGGACTATATACTTGCATCCCTGACCAGTAGGAGAGAGTTTGCCTCCCTGGAATGGAAACAAGCTTCCTAAGGATTCATCGGTGATAAGAGCCATTATTTAGGGCCACAGACACCTTTGCGCATGGTGGAGGACTTATAGCTTCTGGCAGCCACACCATAATTCTGGGGAACAGATGAGTTTACCTGTCCCAATGTCCAGCTTGTAGGGAAAGGACAAGATATAGGACTGAGCACATCAACAGAAACAAGGTACACCTTAACCACAGCTCAAATCAAACCTAAGAAAGCCTGGAAACAGTGGATCTGCAGATTAACTCTAAATACCAACCAGAGACTGTATTTTGTACTGCTGCAACCAAAGTCATCAACAGTAAAAGTTGTGAGTTGCATCTTACCACTGTCTACCTCATTATTACTACTAATGGTTGTACCACCATTAACGGTACTGGCGTCACGACAAAAACCATCAAGGGACTCAGCCGCAACAAGCACCCTAAGCACCCCTAACATCAAGGGCACCTCAACCACCATCTTGGCTGATGCTTCCCTACCACAGAGCGTGCCCCGGAGGATTTCGTGCTGTCCACCTCAACACTGTGCTGCCAGGGAGGCTTTCTGCTAACCGTGAGTAAACTGATGAACTGTGTGTTATAATTTGGCCCCTCATTGGTCCACCGTGCACCTCACGTGTTGCCCCTGCGCTTCTGGCTGGCTGCATCTCAGATAGACATGATATACCATGGTCCTCTATAACCCCTGCCCTTTATTTGTCACTAAGTCTCAATAGATAGATTGACATTAGATGGAAATATAGATAGACAGATGATGATAGACACAGAAAGATAGACAAACGAATAGGCGAATAGGCAGATAGATAGATAGATAGATAGATAGATAGATAGATATAGGCTTGGACTGGCCCATAGGGGTGGGCCCCTGAGCAAGGAGGGCCACTAGTGTACCACCCCCTGCACAAATAGCACATAACACAGTAGACTTACTGCACAATCTTTAGATAAGCAGTGTCCAGCATCTCAACCAGCCCAGGTTCGTATACAAATCTGGGGAGATGAATTACCCAGTTTATTACTATAGATGTGATCCGGTCGCTGAGAAATCTTATAGGAACAAGGGCAAGTCAGCCAATATCCTCTTTTCCCAGTGACCCACCTTCTCAAAGTCACTGCAGGGACCCTCATAATCAATCATTTTGTAGCGCCTTGCTTCCGTCTGCAGCTGTGTGAGCAGGAAATATTTGAATGTATCCCAATGGAGGGCCCCAAAAATACATTTTACTGGCGGGCCCTAGGAAACCCAGTCCGACACTGGATAGCTAGATAATAGATAAATAGATACAGATAGAAGCGCTCATTGCTGAGCGCAGCGAAGCTGGTGGTCCTTCCATTCACTAACCGCAGCTCCTTCTCTCCTCCAGGCTCGGCCCAGCAGTGACGCCAGGACGTGTGTCTCACTGCTGCATCGGGCTGGAGGAGAGAAGGAGTGCAGCGAGATGAGCTGTGGTTAGTGAATGATAGGACTGCCCACTGCCCTGTGCTCCAGCAATGATAGCTATGTGAGGGGGCCAGTGGGAGGTCATTGTAATGTGTGAGGGCCCCTTACACAGTATAATGACCCCCAGTGCCTCCCATTTAGTATAATGACCCCCAGAGTCCCCATTCAGTATAATAACCTCCATTAACTCCAAAACAGTATAATGACCCACAGCACCCCCGCCATACAGTATGACCCCCAGTGAAGGGGCCACTAGGGTCATTATACTGTATGAGGGGCCACAGGGGGTCATTTTTCTGAATGGGAGGCCACTGGGGGTCATTATTCTGAATGGAGGGCCAGTGGGGGGGGGTTTATTATACTGTGTGGGGGACTACTGCGGGGGGCCATTTTACTGTGTGGGGGGCCATGGGGGTTATTATACTGGGTGTGGGGGCATTAAGGGAGTCATTATACTGTGTGAAGGGCTACTAGTGGTCATTATGCTGTACAGGGGCCACTGGGGGTCACTATATTTCTGTGCATCACTAGGGGTCATTATACGGTGTGGGAGTCGCAGGGGGATATGTAAATGTAAAAAAATGCCACAAGGGGGCCCACTGAGATTTATCGCCCAAGGGCCCACATGAACCTGGATAGATAGATAGATAGATAGTAGATAATAGATAAATAAGATAGATAGATAGATAGATAGATAGATAATAGATATGAGATAGATAGATAGATAGATAGATAGATAGATAGATAGATAGATAGATAATAGATAGATAGATAGATAGATAGATAGATAATAGATAGATAATAGATATGAGATAGATAGATATATAGATAATAGATAGATAGATAGATAGACAGACAGACAGACAGACAGATAGATAGATAGATAATAGATAGATAGATAGATAGATAGATAGATAATAGATATGAGATAGATAGATAGATAGATAGATAGATAGATAGATAGATAGATAATAGATAGATAGATAGATATGTGATAGTTAGATAGATAGATAGATAGATATGTGATAGATAGATAGATAGATAGATAGATAGATAATAGAAGATAGATAGATAGATAATAGATAGATAATAGATAGATAGATATGAGATAGATAGATAGATAGATAGATAGATAGATGATAGATAGATAATTGATATGAGATAGATAGATAGATAGATAGATAGATAAATAGATAGATAGACAGACAGATAGATAGATAGATAATAGATAGATAGATAGATAGATAATAGATAGATAGATAGATAGATAGATATGAGATAGATAGATAGATAGATAGATAGATAGATAGATATGAGATAGATAGATAGATAGATAGATAGATAGATAGATAATAGATAGATAGATAGATAATAGATAGATAGATAGATAGATAGATATGAGATAGATAGATAGATATGAGATAGATAGATAGATAGATAGATAGATAGATAGATAGATAGATAGATATGAGATAGATAGACAGACAGATAGATAGATAGATAGATAGATAGATAATAGATAGATAGATAGATAGATAGATAATAGATAGATAGATAGATATGAGATAGATAGATAGATAGATAGATAGATAGATAGATATGAGATAGATAGATAATAGATAGATAGATAGATAGATAGATAGATAGATAGATAGATAGATATGAGATAGATAGATAGATAGATAGATAGACAGACAGATAGATAATAGATAGATAGATAGATAGATAGATAGATAAGAGATAGATAGATAGATGGATAAATAGATAGATAAATAGATAGATGGATAAATAGATAGATAGATAGATAATAGATAGATAGATGGATAAATAGATAGATAGATGATAGATAGATAATTGATATGAGATAGATAGATAGATAGATAGATAATAGATAGATAGATAGATAGATATGAGATAGATAGATAGATAATTGATATGAGATAGATAGATAGATAGATAGATAATACACTGCGTGCAGAATTATTAGGCAAATGAGTATTTTGACCACATCATCCTCTTTATGCATGTTGTCTTACTCCAAGCTGTATAGGCTCGAAAGCCTACTACCAATTAAGCATATTAGGTGATGTGCATCTCTGTAATGAGAAGGGGTGTGGTCTAATGACATCAACACCCTATATTAGGTGTGCATAATTATTAGGCAACTTCCTTTCCTTTGGCAAAATGGGTCAAAAGAAGGACTTGACAGGCTCAGAAAAGTCAAAAATAGTGAGATATCTTGCAGAGGGATGCAGCACTCTTAAAATTGCAAAGCTTCTGAAGCGTGATCATCGAACAATCAAGCGTTTCATTCAAAATAGTCAACAGGGTCGCAAGAAGCGTGTGGAAAAACCAAGGCGCAAAATAACTGCCCATGAACTGAGAAAAGTCAAGCGTGCAGCTGCCAAGATGCCACTTGCCACCAGTTTGGCCATATTTCAGAGCTGCAACATCACTGGAGTGCCCAAAAGCACAAGGTGTGCAATACTCAGAGACATGGCCAAGGTAAGAAAGGCTGAAAGACGACCACCACTGAACAAGACACACAAGCTGAAACGTCAAGACTGGGCCAAGAAATATCTCAAGACTGATTTTTCTAAGGTTTTATGGACTGATGAAATGAGAGTGAGTCTTGATGGGCCAGATGGATGGGCCCGTGGCTGGATTGGTAAAGGGCAGAGAGCTCCAGTCCGACTCAGACGCCAGCAAGGTGGAGGTGGAGTACTGGTTTGGGCTGGTATCATCAAAGATGAGCTTGTGGGGCCTTTTCGGGTTGAGGATGGAGTCAAGCTCAACTCCCAGTCCTACTGCCAGTTTCTGGAAGACACCTTCTTCAAGCAGTGGTACAGGAAGAAGTCTGCATCCTTCAAGAAAAACATGATTTTCATGCAGGACAATGCTCCATCACACGCATCCAAGTACTCCACAGCGTGGCTGGCAAGAAAGGGTATAAAAGAAGAAAATCTAATGACATGGCCTCCTTGTTCACCTGATCTGAACCCCATTGAGAACCTGTGGTCCATCATCAAATGTGAGATTTACAAGGAGGGAAAACAGTACACCTCTTTGAACAGTGTCTGGGAGGCTGTGGTTGCTGCTGCACGCAATGTTGATGGTGAACAGATCAAAACACTGACAGAATCCATGGATGGCAGGCTTTTGAGTGTCCTTGCAAAGAAAGGTGGCTATATTGGTCACTGATTTGTTTTTGTTTTGTTTATGAATGTCAGAAATGTATATTTGTGAATGTTGAGATGTTATATTGGTTTCACTGGTAAAAATAAATAATTGAAATGGGTATATATTTGTTTTTTGTTAAGTTGCCTAATAATTATGCACAGTAATAGTCACCTGCACACACAGATATCCCCCTAAAATAGCTAAAACTAAAAACAAACTAAAAACGACTTCCAAAAATATTCAGCTTTGATATTAATGAGTTTTTTGGGTTCATTGAGAACATGGTTGTTGATCAATAATAAAATTAATCCTCAAAAATACAACTTGCCTAATAATTCTGCAGTCCCTGTAGATAGATAGATAGATAGATAGATAGATAGATATGAGATAGATAGATAGATAGATAGATAGATAATAGATAGATAGATAGATGGATAAATAGATAGATAAATAGATAGATAGATGGATAAATAGATAGATAGATAGATAGATAGATAGATAGATAGATAGATAGATGATAGATAGATAGATGGATAAATAGATAGATAATAGATAGATAGATAGATAGATAGATAATAGATAGATAAATAGATAGATAATAGATAGATAGATAGATAGATAGATAGATAGATAGATGGATAGATAGTTATGATATATATAGATGATTGATAGATAATATATAGATAGATAGATAATAGATAGATAGATGGATAGATAGTTATGATATATATATATATATATATATATATAGATAGATAGATAGATAGATAGATAGATACAGTTTCAGTACTTTATTCTTTGTGTATATCACTTCCATATGATAGAAAACTGTTCTATAGAAAATAATACTGTAAAGTGTGTTTTTATTAGGTTTATTGTACTTGTAGTAGTATTCTTTCTATGAAAGCCTCCTGACGGTCTTAAAGGCAGCAGAGATGCTAGATGATACCCTGCTAATATGTTCTCAACATGGTCTGCTAATAACCTACATCAAACGCACCTACTGTTTTGTTATGTGTAGTAAGGAGAAGAGACGTGGGAAGTTTTTGAGGAACGCAAGAAAGATAATGTGAAAAGTCCTCTGTACAATAAAATATGGGAGGTACCCCCTAAGGGTTAGACAACCTGTGGTTCACCAGCTGTTGTTACACCACAACTTACATGATCCTTGGTGTGCTACTTAGATGGCCCCATGCTGTCACTTCTAAGTGATGAGCAAAGGGATAGATTACAATGAGCACTATGGTGGGTGATTGATAGGACTCCTAAAGATAGATATATCTTCCCAATGTTTTTCTTGCAATACTGCACATATGTTTAGACGCTTGGGATTATTTTTATGGGATATGGAGAGTGTGTTTTCAGTAGACGCCCCTGGCAGGAAAATACTTCTTTGGAAATCTTCAGTAAGAGGGATCCCCTACAAAATTTGCTTTATATTAATCTTCAAATTACCATCTGATCTAGGACCTTCCATAAAAACTTGTCATACCCATGCATAGGTCATATCTATCTTCTGTATGTAGCATAAAAGCCAGTCCCAGATTTGCATTCTGCCTCTGAACGTGGCCATGTGCAACGCCCCCAAGTTGCATTACCACTCCTGCACCCTGCTTCTGTCTGTATATGCAATAACCATGTCATCTTATGCCTTTATTCCAGGTCCTCCATGTAGTGTGCATTTCTTCCTATGTATTTGTATAGTTCATGTAATAACCTGGTTCCCCAGTGGGTGGCAGCATACTTGGCAGTGTTACTCTACAGAGGGTGGAACCTGGCTTTCCAGCTCTCTTATACTCTCCTCAAGAAGCAAGTATGATCTTGGTAGAACCAGTTAGTTCCTGTACTCCATGCTATAGGGAGAAAATCAGATGCACCTCCCTGGTGGGACTGAGCTCCCCATCAAAGCCAGCTAGGACAAAAAGGTCCTAGGATCACAGTGGGAGACAGACTTAGAACAACATCATCAAGCAGAAAGGAAGGCATTCCTATTTAATATTGCTGACATAGCAGAGCTGAGAAAGCTACAGCATAGCAGAGCTGAGATTGATGCAGAAAAGTGTGCCTGCCAAAGTTCTGCAAAAACCTGTTGGGAACCAAGACAAGTTCTGTGGATTGCTTGGATTATCATTTATTTATTAAGTAAAAGCAACTGTTGAACTTCCATACAACCAAGTCTGGACTCAACCTTATTTCTACACTATCCAAGTTAACTACCCTTTTGCACTGCTTCGAACGGCCACGTCTGGGTTCCAACCGTATGCAGGTAAGTAGCACAGTGACACGTGCAACACAACATCTTCAGGAATATTGTGGTCACTTCTACACCACCCTGGCAATCCTACACCTGGGTACCAACACTTCACTTAAAGGGAGCTTTGTGCTTCCGTTGCTTCACTGCAACTGGCATCGTAAAAATCTCTTAAATGGTAAGGGATACCCCAGACGCTGAACCCATCTGTTGCACATGCACATCATATCAAAGCTGAGACCATTCATTTTGGCAGGGGGCGGGTGACTGCCCAGCATGTGTGAGGATATCCAGACTCTTTCTGAATGGCAGGTGACGTCACAAGAAGGATCAAGCATGTTGGACTTTAGGAATCTGGTGGTGCATAGTCCCTTTTCTGCATGGTGTGTGAGATTTTAAAAATTTAATTCACACGCTTCAAAAAGTTTCTGCACACAACTTCACATGTGGTGTGGATTTATCAGCAGTACGTCCAGAAGCGTAGCTATAGGGGAAAGAGGGGAAGCGGCTGCTTTGGGGCCCAAACTCATAAAGGGCCCACCCAGGAGGAGAACTTAAAGATTTTATTGTCAGGGTCCCCTCAACAGTATTATACAATGACATTATATACAGAGACACTGTAGGAAACAGACGGAGCGGCTGTCGGGCCTCATCTGAGAGCGCGATCTTGACTAACCACAGGAGTGGGGGTTGCACAAGAAGAGGGGGTTGCGAATAAGTTGCTGGGGGGGGGGCCTCATTCAAAAATTTGTTGCGGGGCCCAGTCATTTCTAGTTACGCCAATGAGCACGTCAATTTATGTGGCATCTGCGTCAAATCCGCGGCATTCATGCTGCAAATTCTGATGAAATTCAGCAAGATGCAGCAGTAGCCAGGAACCCAGTTTTTTGCCCCTGCAACAAAGGAGCAGGTGATGAGATGCTCTGTAATACCCTCTCCCTTCTGTAGGTTGCAAACAGGGGGTATAAAGAAAAGTAATCAGAGTGCTTCTTTAAATCTTTGTTTAGTGGTACTGACAGGGGTTGCACAAGTTCTCTTGTGCCCGGCCGCTGCGGCGTTATGTGACTACCAGACTTCTACTTCTTTGGTCACAAGTATGTACGATTCTAGGAGACTCACATGGAGACTATCATAGACTTATCATCACAATGCATTATTGGAATCTCTGCTTTTGACAACTTATTTTTGGTGGAATAGAGATCTTCCAGTAAGCTGATCATGAGGATCCGGGGTCTTCGAGCAACAGGAATCAGAGGTAAACCAGGCAGCAACTGTTCATCTGCCCTGAAGTACCACCATAGGGGAGATGTAGTATTACACAACTGCTTTTGAAAGAAATAGGTTGTAAAATGCACGGGCCCTTCTTTGTAGCCAATTTAAAGAGGACATGCATTCCCCATGTTTTAACAATTCTGGGGCATCTATTCTTATGGCTCTATGTTGTGTCATTCCTTTGTTATTCCTGCTAGAAGTTATGAATGAACTGCTAGCAGTTTACAGTGAACAGGGCCGGCCTTTGGGGTGTGCGGGCTGTGCGGCCGCACAGGGCGCCATAGTAACAGGGGCGCTGGGCGGCCGACAGCTCGCAATGTAATATGCGGCAGGCGAGGCTGAACTTGTGTTCTCCCTCGGGGCGCCCCCTCCATCTAGCCCTCCCCTGTCTGACCTGATTCGTTCCTCCTCCCCTGTGCCTGACCTGCCTGCTGCCCCCGTCGCTGCCAATAAGAAGAGACAGGAGGAGGAGGGGAGGGGCTGTGGCCACTGCGCCACCAATGAAGAAAACTGACCTGAAATACAAATACAGGAGGCGGGTGCCGGAATCAAATAGCCGACACCCGACCTCTGTGACAGGGAGCTGTGATCAGCTGCAGTTGAGTTAACCCTTCAGGTGCGGTACCTGAGGGGTTAACTGCCGCTGATCGCAGCTCCCTGTCACAGAGGTCGGGTGTCGGCTATTTGATTCCGGCACCCGCCTCCTGTATTTGTATAAGAAACGTTGGTGGCACAGTGCGCCCCCCCCCCCCCAACACCCCAGTATAAGAAACGGTGGCACAGTGCCGCCCCACCCCCCCCAACACCCCAGTATAAGAAATGGTGTCACAGTGCGGCCCCCCCCCCAACACCCCAGTATAAGAAACGGTGGCACAGTGCGGCCCCCCCCCCCCAACACCCCAGTATAAGAAACATTGGTGGCACAGTGGGAAGTGCCAGTGAGGGTTAAAAAATAATTAAAAAAAATTAACTCACCTCCTCCAGTTGATCGCATAGCTGCCGGTCTCCTGTTTTCTTCAGGACCTGTGGTGACGTCACTGAGCTCATCACATGACCCATTACCATGGTGATGGATCATGTGATGAGCACAGTGATGTCACCACAGGTCCTTTGACAGGTCATGAAGAAAGAACAGAAGACGATCAATTGGAGGAGGTGAGTTAATTATTTTTTAACCCTCATTGGCACTGCCCACTGCGCCACCAATGTTTATTATATTGGGGGTGGCGCACTGCGCCACCAATGTTTATTATATTGAGGGGGGCGCACTGCGCCACCAATGTTTATTATATTGGGGGGGGCGCACTGCGCCACTAATGTTTATTATATTGAGGGGGGGCGCACTGCGCCACCAATGTTTATTATACTGGGGTGTTGGGGGGGGCGCACTGCGCCACCAATGTTTATTATATTGAGGGGGGGCGCACTGCGCCACCAATGTTTATTATATTGGGGGGGCGCACTGCGCCACCAATGTTTGTTATACTGGGGTGTTGGGGGGGCGCACTGCGCCACCAATGTTTATTATACTGGGGTGTTGGGGGGGGGCGCACTGCACCACCAATGTTTATTATACTGGGGTGTTGGGGGGGGCGCACTGCGCCACCAATGTTTATTATACTGGGGTGTTGGGGGGGGGCGCACTGCACCACCAATGTTTATTATACTGGGGTGTTGGGGGGGCGCACTGCACCACCAATGTTTATTATACTGAGGTGTTGGGGGGGGGCGCACTGCGCCACCAATGTTTATTATACTGGGGTGTTGGGGGGGGCGCACTGCGCCACCAATGTTTATTATATTGGGGGGGCGCACTGCGCCAATGTTTATTATATTGGGGGGGCGCACTGCGCACAACGATGGGTTAGGGAAATTTCACAGCAGAGTGCGCATGCGCTGGGAGCCTCGCCGGCGGTTAGGGTAGGGAAAAATTATGGGCCAGTGCACAGGTGCGGTGATCAGATGGATGTTCTCAGCTGGACACCGGCCGACACTGCGCATGCGCTGGGAGCCTCACCAGCGGTCAGGGTAGGGAAAAAGCACTGGCCCGTACGTAATTTTTCCCTTCCCTAACCGCTGGTGAGGCTCCTGGCGCATGCGCACTCTGCTGTGAAACTTCCCTAACCTGTCGTTGTCCGTGGCGCTGCACACCTCCTCACGTCATGTCCGGTGCGACTGGAAGTGACGAGGGTAGGGAAATCTCACGAAGTAGGGAAGTATAACATTACACCGGCCTTTGGGGTGTGTGGGCTGGTAACTACTTGGTTGGATAGTCAGCCAGCCTATGCCATGATGCCAGCAACAAGCAGTGTTTTTTTTTGGGGGGGGGGGGGGGCGCCACAAGGTTAGCTCGCACAGGGCGCCTGAACACCTAAGGCCGGCCCTGACAGTGAAGGTCCAGCTGAATTTTACCTGTTGGGGTGGGGAAGGGGGTGTCCCTGCCCAGTCTGAGACTGGCACCACTGATTGGATAATGTCAGGCTGGACCTTTATTGTAAACTGCTAGCAATTCGTTCATAACTAGCAGGAATAATAAAGGAATGGCAGATCACAGAGTCATACGAATAGATTCCCCAGAACTGTTACTAATATAGACATATCAGAAGAGGTTACAGGTCCTCTTTAAAGGGGCATTCCCAACTTGGACATTTATGGCATATGCCATAAATGTATGATAGATGTGGGTTCTATTACTACATGAACAAAATGGGTCCCTTAACCCACTAGGTTAAGAATACTCTTTTAAGTGCTGGTTAATAGATGAGAGTCCTGAAAGGGGAATTCCACTGTATTTGTTCAGAATTCCCTGAAATGGTATTTGAAAATGGATTTTCTAAACTAGACGACCCCTTTAAAGTGGTTATTCCATGATTAATGTAAAAATTGATAATCAGACATCATATAGTACATGCCAACCTCTTTCTAACAAAACTAGAACCAGCCCTGTACATCACATTGATCCAGAGATCTCCTCATTCATTGCTCTGCTAGATTTATGGCTGGCAGCTGGCAGCTCAGTGGGGGTGGGGGGGGGTGTGTGTTATCAGGAGGCGTATACTTTCTGCTGTAGTTCTCTACCTATCACAGCTCAGGGGGCGTGTCCTTTCTGCTACAGCTCTCTCCCTGTAACTGTCACAGTGTGTAACAGTAGACAGGACTGGAGGAAGTTAAAGGATGGAACTGAGAATGTGAGACCAGTGAGGTGGCCAGAGAAATAAGGAAAAGAACAAACAGCAGGTGGCGCTATACAGATACATTTTATTGAATAACTCAGTGGTTATAATACATTTTTAATCACATGCAATTACAAAAGTATTCCTATTCTGGTGCTGGTTTTAAAATGTAGAATATTTTTCATGGGACAACCCCTTTAACAAAGCAGATCTAAAGCTCTGCTACATCTGTTTGTAACCCTTCAGATGCTAAGGATTTGCGCTGGAAATGTGACTTAGGGTACTTTCACATTAGCGTTTTTCTTTTCCGGCACTGAGTTCCGTCCAGGGGTCTCAATACCGGAAAAGAACCGATCAGTTTTATCCTAATGCATTCTGAATAGAGAGTAATCCGTTCAGGATGTCTTCAGTTCAGTCACTGAACGGCGTTTTGGATGGAGGAAATACCGCAGCATCCAAAATGTATTAGTGCCGCAATGCCGGATCCGTCCTTCGGTAAAAATGTGAAAAAAATATATAACGGATCCGGAGAGACGGATCCGTTCTTTCAATGCATTTGAAAGACGGATCCGCATCCGGATCTGTCTACAAATGCTGTCCATTTGCATGCAGATTGCAGGCAACGGAACTGCTTGCGGGATGACTTTGTCGCAAGTGTGAAAGTAGCCTTAGCCGCAGCTTCGGTGTCACTTCACTCCTTGGCAATCTTTCTTGTAGGACAAGCGTTTACAACATAGGTCCGCTGATTAAATCACACGTGAAGACCTGTCATTTTTCTTTAAGAGATTTAAGCAGCAAATGATATAGGGTAGAATAACACACAATTTCTGCGACTGCACTCTGCTATTATTAAGTGCAGCACCAAACTGAACCATCTATCAGAGTCACGTAAAAACGAATTAGTATTGGTTTTATTATGGCTGTTATTATTATTTAATACACCGGGGGCTCCTACTAGTGGCTGGAATCACCACCAATGTGTCAGAGGAGGGGATGTCTCTAGGATTTTTCGAGCCAGTGAACTGGATGAATGTCGCAATGTAGCAGTCCTCCGCAGTGTCCAAGCTCCGACATGTTATATGATTTCATAGTGTACAAGAAGTCTTAAGGGGCAACACAATAGCACTCTACAGCGCCTACATTATTTTTATTACATGTGGTTTAGGACAATGAGGGCTCGCTACTGCAGAAAATATAGCACAAGAAACTTTCTATCATCCATGCTAGTCTGTAAAGCATATACTAGGACTGCATATTAAAGTGACCCGCTGGTTCGGGATAAAATGTTGCCATTACAGGGAAAATGCATTGTTAATGGGGTTGTCTCACTTCAGCAAGTGGCATTTATCATGTAGAGAAAGTTACTACAAGGCACTTACTAATGTATTGTGATTGTCCATGTTGCTTCCTTTGCTGGCTGGATTCATTTTCCCATCACATTATACACTGCTCGTTTCCATGGTTACGACCACCCTGCAATCCATTAACGGTGGTCGCGATTGCGCACTAAAGGAAAAAGTGCTAGCCTCTCTGGTGGTCGGAATTGTGGGAGCGCACATTGGCTAGTGTTTTTTCATATAGTGTACAAGCACAACCACCGCTGCTGGATTGCAGGGTGGTCATAACTATGGAAACAAGCAGTGTATAATGTCATTGAAAAATGAATCCAACCAGCAAAGGAAGCAATATGGATAATAACAATACATTGGTAAGTGCCTTGTATTAACTTTCTCTACATAATAAATGCTATTTGCTGAAGTGAGACAAACCCTTTCATGCATCTGGTTCCTTCCCTTTTATTCATTCTGCAACAGATTTACCGATTTTACGTCCCCTCTGCATTCACCTAAAATTGGACCAACTTCTCAGACTCCCCTATGCTGAGTAGATGACAAATAAAATAATAACTTGCGTAAACAGAATAGCACATTAAATAAATGATATGAATAATAATAAATATACGGTTGATTAAAAGGTTAAAATCTGGTTGCTGCACTCATTTATCACCACGCAACAAAAAAAAAAACTTTTCGGATGCTACTGGGAAAAAAACATTTGTCCTATACTAAATCGAGTGTGCTGATTACACATCCGAAGACAAAATTGTTATAACACGTCACAAAGTTTATGCCTAAGTATGCCCAAATCAGGCATGCTCAACCTGCGGCCCTCCAGCTGTTGTAAAACTACAACTCCCACAATGCCTTTCTGTAGGATGATAGCTGTAGGCTGTCAGGGAATGATGAGAGTTGTAGTTTTGCAACAGATGGAGGGCCGCAGGTTGAGCATGCCTGGCCTAAATGAATTAAGCAATTGGAAAGCATTGAATTATTTTGAACAGAACTAGTTTTACTCCCACAATTACCTGATCTACATCAAAGTTTGCGTAGTAAACAGTGTATGAAAGTGTAATGGAATATCAAAATTTCAAAAAGTCTTGTTTTTCAGTTTAGAAGTTTTACTTGAGCAAGGCCCAGTACTGTTAAAAATTCTTCAGGCATCTGGTTTTGCGATTGTGAACAGTCATATTTTCCCGTTGCAAAAACCAGCAGTAGATCCCCATCATGTTGGGATTCCAGCAGCCTTGATACCTGTTCTCCATTGTAGAGATATCGTTATGGAACCGCTCTCCATGTTCATCACATACGTGTCCCAAATTGGGTGGGAAAAAGTCAAGATGGGAATGTAAGAAATGCACTTTCAATGATATTCGGCAGCCAAGTTGTTCATATGCTGTAAGCATGTTGTCTACTGATTCAGCATAGTTTGAAGCTCGTCTGTTCCCAAGGAAGTTCTGCACTACTAGCACAAATGCATCCCAAGCTGCAAGATGCACTCGCTTTGTCAGATTCTTGCGCTGATCATAAATAGTGTATTTGCCACATATGTAGCAGAAATTGTCTGGATCGTTAACACATTTGCGTTTATCCATCTTAAGTTTCAAAACTGATAGCACTATAACAGATCACTTTATCAAAATCTGTCCAGCTTGCCTTATATACTTACTGCTGACATCAGCCTGAGTGCGTCCGGACAGGTCTGGACATGTCCATTGGAATATTTCCAATATAATGCATTAATATTATAACTGAATAGGCTTTGTATTTATAACTTAACCCTTTAAGGACCTCCACTGTACATGTACGGCGGAAGTCCGGTCACCCAAAAAATAAGCCCTCATAAGGCTATGTGAATGGAAAAATAAAAAAGTTAGGACTATGGGAAGGTGGGGAGTGAAAAACGAAAACGCAAAAATGGAAAATCCCAGGGTCCTTAAGTGTGTCAGGCAAATTCTGAGTTCATATTTGGAATCAGTGCGCTCATTTTAGTATAAATCACATGTTTTTCTCTCAGTAGCAAAATCATTGTTGCGCAGTGGGGCAGATCAATAAATAGCAGGGCACTGAGTACTTTAAATATGCATTTCCCCTGTTATGTCAAATTTTTATCCTGAACCAAAGGGTCTATTTAGGTCCATGCACAGCACTGGAAGTGGATTTTCGCATTAATTCACTACTGGGCAAATGAATGGGGCATAGATTCAACTGTTGAAATACCCCAGTGTGGTACTACTATTTCTACACTGCTACTGTCTAGATAATGTCATCTGTGTATTTATTCCAGGTCCTCCTACACTGTGCATTAATAGTATTGCTATGTAACTGTTATGTTCATGTAATGTGCCTGGTTCACCAGCAGGTGACAGTGTATCTGGCATACAGATAGATATTTACATAGAGTGGAACTTACTATTCCATTCTTCCCCTTTTGGACATAAGTAGGCTAGTCCTGTTGCCTACCAAGGGAGGGGACGCAGGAAGTTCTAGTTCAGTTCTAGTCTAGTCAAGTCTAGAGTTGAGAGTGAAATTGAGAGTTGGAAGGAGATGATAATCACCCTGACTCCTTACAGATTAACTGACAGAGTGTTGCGAGGGGGTCAATAGCCAAAGGCACCCCACTCCATAGATACCAGAACAGCCTTAAAGTCCAGCGACCAGACTAAAGCCGAGCTTAGCACAACAGAGAGATAAAGCAGAATATTTAAGTTTGCCTGCCAGTTTATGCCAAAACCTGCTGGACCCAAGAGAAACACCACTTCTTGTATAGATGCAAGTTGATTCAAGTTAGGCTACTTTCACACTAGCGGCAGCCTTCTCCGGCAGGCTGTTATGGCGGGGGAACAGCCTGCCGGATCCGCGCTGCCACTAGTGCATCGTGTCACCGGAAGTCCGCACCAGAAGACATGTCATAGTTTTATTCCGGCCACCTCTCGGCATGTTATAGTCAATGGGTCCAGAACGGACCTCCGGCAGCATGGTGCACTAGCGGCAGCACGGATCCAGCAGGCTGTTCACTGAATATGGGGTCGCTTAACCACAGCCCATGGTGATCACTATCTCTTGGTGACAGTGCCTACAATGGGGTTGTGAATAGGGATGAGTGAACCCGTGGAAAATAATAAAATCACCCAAAAACTTTGCAGTTCAGGTTCACTCATCCCTAGTTGTGAGCATCAGAACTGGACAATGGAGCTATAGATGAAGGTGACCACAGTTAATAAATCATGTTTTCTTCTACATCATGTGGATGTCTAGGTGTGTATGTGTCTCTCATCTTGGGAAAAGATGGTACCAGGATGTACTATGGTAGGAAATCAAGCCGCTTAAGAGCGTGTTCTCCTAGGGAACGTTGGGTACTGCATACATTCATGTGGATGTTAGTTTGACATGTGCCAGCTACCTAAACATTAGTGCAGACCAAAAACACCTTGTCTTTGTGACAATGATATTCCCTAAAGGCAGTGGCATCTTTCAGCAGGATAATTTGGCCTGCCACACTGCAAGAATATATCATGGAACAAGAGTTTAAGTTGTTGACTTGACCTGTAAATTCTCTTGATCTCAATCCAATCGAGCTTCTGTGGGATGTGCTGGAAAAAGCAAACCCAATTGCTAGCTAAATAAAGGAGAAAATGGTTTGAGGAAGCTGGATGGGACTTTCTCAGTGTTGATTAAATAAAATTAATACACTGCTCAAAAAAATAAAGGGAACACAAAAATAACACATCCTAGATCTGAATTAATTAAATTTTCTTCGGAAATACTTTGTTCTTTACATAGTTGAATGTGCTGACAACAAAATCACACAAAAATAAAAAAATGGAAATCAAATTTTTTGACCCATGGAGGTCTGGATTTGGAGTCACACTCAAAATTAAAGTGGAAAAACACACTACAGGCTGATCCAACTTTGATGTAATGTCCTTAAAACAAGTCAAAATGAGGCTCAGTAGTGTGTGTGGCTCCCACGTGCCTGTATGACCTCCCTACAACGCCTGTGCATGCTCCTGATGATGTGGCGGACGGTCTCCTGAGGGATCTCCTCCCAGACCTGGACTAAAGCATCTGCCAACTCCTGGACAGTCTGTGGTGTACCCGTGACATTGGTGGATAGAGCGAGACATGATGTCCCAGATGTGCTCAATTGGATTCAGGTCTGGGGAACGGGCGGGCCAGTCCATAGCATCAATGCCTTCATCTTGCAGGAACTGCTGACACACTCCAGCCACATGAGGTCTAGCAGTGTCTTGCATTAGGAGGAACCCAGGGCCAACTGCACCAGCATATGGTCTCACAAGGGGTCTGAGGATCTCATCTCAGTACCTAATGGCAGTCAGGCTACCTCTGGCGAGCACATGGAGGGCTGTGCGGCCCTCCAAAGAAATGCCACCCCACACCATTACTGACCCAATGCCAAACCGGTCATGCTAGAGGATGTTGCAGGCAGCAGAACGTTCTCCACGGCGTCTCCAGACTCTGTCACGTCTGTCACATGTGCTCAGTGTGAACCTGCTTTCATCTGTGAAGAGCACAGGGCGCCAGTGGCGAATTTGCCAATCTTGGTGTTCTCTGGCAAATGCCAAACGTCCTGCACGGTGTTGGGCTGTAAGCACAACCCCCACCTGTGGACGTCGGGCCCTCATATCACCCTCATGGAGTCTGTTTCTGACCGTTTGAGCAGACACATGCACATTTGTGGCCTGCTGGAGGTCATTTTACAGGGTTCTGGCAGTGCTCCTCCTGTTCCTCCTTGCACAAAGACGGAGGTAGCGGTCCTGCTGCTGGGTTTTTGCCCTCCTACGGCCTCCTTCACGTCTCCTGATGTACTGGCCTGTCTCCTGGTAGCGCCTCCATGCTCTGGACACTACGCTGACAGACACAGCAAACCTTCTTGCCACAGCTCGCATTGATGTGCCATCCTGGATAAGCTGCACTACCTGAGCCACTTGTGTGGGTTGTAGACTCCGTCTCATGCTACCACTAGAGTGAAAGCACCGCCAGCATTCAAAAGTGACCAAAACATCAGCCAGGAAGCATAGGAACTGAGAAGTGTCTGTGGTCACCACCTGCAGAACCACTCCTTTATTGGGGGTGTCTTGCTAATTGCCTATAATTTCCACCTATTGTCTATCCCATTTGCACAACAGCATGTGAAATTGATTGTCACTCAGTGTTGCTTCCTAAGTGGACAGTTTGATTTCACAGAAGTGTGATTGACTTGGAGTTACATTGTGTTGTTTAAGTGTTCCCTTTATTTTTTTGAGCAGTGTATATTCTGCCATATACAGTATACATGTAAAACATTTCATAGCACATAGCACATAGGGGAAACATCATAATAGAGTTAAAAGTCAAAACTGTCCGTAAGCAGCACTGTGTGTATACCAACCCCGCAAGGGTGAAGGAACAACTTTTTAGCAAACAACCTCTTTGAGTACAGTATTTGCATTGCACAAAATGAATAAAAGCTTGCTATTTCCCTTTACAGTGAAGAAAGCAGCAAAGCATTGTGTCAGCAAAATGTGAAGAAATATGTCTGATATTATTTTGCTGAAAAACAAGCTGTCAGGAAAGGGTCCATAATACCTTGAGTATTGATTTATGCTTATTGTCCTTTACCAAGTGTCATTCTTCTGTTGTGCTAGAATAGAATGATTTGGCAATCTTTAACAAGGATGCAGGTATGAGTAAATATAGTAAATAACAGACGTGATTTTCTAAATGCCACTCAAAATATGTCACCTAATAAGCTACTATTTAATATACTAGAGGATTATGCAGTTATGTGGCATTCCAGTAAACGGTGATTTTCCTGATACAGAATTCTAATAAAATCTATAGGGAAATTATAAAAGTTTGGCTTCGCTCTTGGGCAAAAATGACAGTCTGAAATATATTGCAGTTTTCACAGTGTCTTCATTTTTAGCTGTTGGATCTTCTGGCCCTGTGAAACTAGAGCACTGGTAGCAGCAAGATTCTAGTGTCCAGTCTTGTGCACATGTTGCCTCTTAATGTCATTTTTGCATGTAGTTTACCTAAACCATAACTGTGAATGAGTCAAAATAGTATAGACAGGGCCACGATCAGAAATATAGACAGAACCCCAGTACCTTTGGGTACTGTGGCACAGTGAGGGGTTGTGTCTGGCAAGACAGGTATTTTCATCCAGGGCTGATTTCCAGCCAGGTGACGTCAAATACTGGACCGGAGTGTAAGTGCCGGTAAGGATTTTGGCAGCACCTGGCTGTCCTTAAATAGGCAGCTGGGCTCAGCAGAGATGTCTCTGTTTTTTGGTATCTGAGGCTTTGTGCCGTGCTGGAGGGCTGAGAGCCGCACACTGGGGAAACAGGCCCCCTAAAGCCTGCTGTGGACTACTGGAGGCAGAACTGCCAGCAAGGTGACTTGCGTTATATGAAGTTTCCACTGTGTGTGAATTAACACCAAGACTGCAAAGTGACGTGTTGTTTTATGCAACTTCCGCATGTGTGAAAAAACACTGAAGTTTGGGTTAAGAACTTGTATTTTGCCTCTGTACTGCGTCCGCTTACCCTATCTACCAGAGCGAAACCCCACTGTACCTAAGGAAGACTGCTATGTTTCCTCTCCAACACAATGACCCACAATACCCAGATGGTGGTCTTAATATAGATGTTCCTAAAAATGTTATTTTCTAAGTGCACATGTACACTCACTTACAAAATAAATAAATAAATCTGGATACAAGATGAGATGTAGTTGGGCATAAAGACATACAGGTTCCGTATGGTATCCTGAGGCACATTTGACCACAGATGTTGAAGCTGGGCCTGTACATACTGCACACTCATAGTTTGCTGAAGCTGGCATCCTATCTGGATGCATGAATGCTTGATTGGCGTTAAATTTGGCAACTGGGCAAGCCGGAGAAGTGTTGCAATCTGGTGGAGAGATATCTTGAAAACCTTTGCTGTGTGTGGTTGAGCATTTTCCTGCTGAAAAATACCAGTTGGAAGTCCTGCCATGAGAGGCACCTCATGTGAATGTCCTGCACATATCTCTGGGCTGATAGTGTACCTTTTATATGCACAAGAGGTGGTCCCCAAATCACCATACAAGAAGTTAGGGTAATGAGTAGGTGACAGTGGCAGGCTGTCAATGGTAGGACACATAATGGGTGCAGTGACACCAAATTTCCTTCTGCTATGGGTCTGGAAATGGTCCAGGTAGGGACAAAGGGGTGTAATAAATGTGTTACCTGTATCTGGATGATGGACAATGAAACTGTGGATGCTGCTTGTGCTTTTTGGCTGATCAAATGATCCTCTCTACTGGTGGTATGTCTGGAGACTGTCAACTGGACAAAATGTATTTGAGTACATTATAGAGGCATGTCTAGCAGACATCAAGAGGTATACTACTCAAAAGTAGCCTCTGAGATCCTTTTTATCGGATAGCAGGGAAACATTTTATACTCTCTAGTGGCAAAACCCAATGTGTAATTATACCACACCAGTAAGCATTTACATATCTGTCTGGGTTTTGCAGCAATTTAACATTTCTAGCTGAGTGTATATAGGTATTTCTTTATTAGCATAGGCATAACAAGCATGAAAATACAGAGAATTAAAAAAAATAAAGACTAATAGCTAAATAAATAATATTCAAAATATATTCTGTTACTCATATTGGTTTGGACAAAGTTGGACTGGACAAAGTTTATCCTGGGTTTCCTTAACAAAGGTGTTAAAGGCCCTTATCCTGTGTTATCCCTGTAGTCCCCTGATATTCACCCTTTAACCTCTATACAGGGATCTGGACTTTGCTGCAGGAGAGCCAACAGGCTGCTACCTCTTGGAGTGATTGACACCTGATCCACTCAATGAGATCTGTGTTGGCCCCTGCCTACAAAGTATGACCATCTAATGATAAGAACATGCCACATTAATAGAGAATAAAAAGGCCAGTATTATATGGAAAGCCTGAGGGTTACGTACAGTTCAACTTCAATTTTTAATCCAATGCTTGCACAACAGAAAATAATCTATGTATATATTTTTTTACTTGCTCAGTAAATGTAAAGGTTAGAAAAAGGAAGCATGGTACTGTATAAAGACAATATGGCTGTTTCCATTGTGTCTCTGTGATACTTTTCATTCTCAATGACCAGACAGTACATATAATGCATCAACTGCATTAATGATAACTGTCCTTGCCAATAGAGCACATGTATCGCCTTCCTAACGCAATCTGTTACACATTATATTTCCAGTATCTACTGGCTTATGAGAATGGAACTGCCATGCACTATTTACACAGTATCATAAATCAAGACCCAGTTAGTTAACCTTAGAGTAAAATGAAGAAGGCATACAATGAATTTTACATCTTCTAGTTACTCAATATCAAGAATTATAGTTTTCCTGTATGTACTGATTTGTTCACTCTTACCTTAATTAGAATGTATTTAAAAACTCAAAATTTTCATGAAATCATGTCACTACAACATTGAGACATGCTAGCAAAACCCCTGACAGACTGCTGTTCACACTACAACCACTGGGTGGCCACACATAGACACATAAGCATCTTGTGACATGGAATAATTTTTTTTTTTTTAAAGCTGATTATCTCACGCTACACATCTAAAGATATTTTGAGCTTCCAAGAAAGGTGAAAGTTTATAGCAATTTCAATGTCAGATTGATGACCTGCACCTATCTCAAAAACAGGTCCCCGAAGTGAGAATGCACCGCGAATGCGCAGTGTGTTCTCCATTCACTGCTATGGGAGTTCCAAGCCAACTGAGAGGTAAGACCATACCTATTTGAATACCCCTTAAAAGGAGGTAATATCTGTAAGCTTCTTGTACTAATCTGGGTAAACAATATTTATAGCTAAAATCTTTATTGGCTGACGGTTGAAACAAGATTACTATATATCTACCTTCATTTTTTGTGATATGCTTGGCATCTTTCTCATTTCTAAGCAATGTTGGCACCAATTTACTTTTAACGTTGTTGCTAATGTTAATTGCCAAAATATACTCATGCCTTGGGTGGTACTGAAGCACCCCTACATAGACGCTAGAAAACCACTATTATTTCTTTTATTCAATTTGTATCACTGATTATTAACACAGTAGGACTCACAACCAAATAATTGCAATAAAACAGCATGTGCAACTTAGAATGGGGATGGCAGTGGCCCATGTGGAGCTAGTCCGCTGGCACACACAGAGCACATTTTATTGGCCAAGTTTTACAGATGTTCTACTTAGAAGCCATATGAAAATATGATTACATTTCTGTTCTTTGCCACATATCAACATTATTATTATTATTATTATTTCACTGAATGACCTCTATAGCAATTTATTAATTTTATACATTTGTGTACTGTACTGTGCCTATGTTTGTACTTACATTTTTTTTTACTTTGGCAATACTTTGAATCACAGATTAAAAAATTCCAGAAAATAATCCTAAAACAAAAAACAAGCTCATTGCTCAAACAACATCCAACTACATAGAATGACTATTATACTATGATAAATACACACCTTTACTGTATAACTAAGGCTACTTTCACACTAGCGTTCGGGTGTCCGCTCGTGCGCTCCGTTTGAAGGGGCTCACGAGCGGCCCCGAACGCATCCGTCTGGCCCCAATGCATTCTCAGTGGAGGCGGATCCACTGAGAATGCAGCCGCCTGCCAGCGTTCAGCCTCCGCTCCGCTCAGTGAGCGGACACCTGAACGCTGCTTGCAGCGTTCGGGTGTCCGCCTGGCCGTGCGGAGGCGAGCGGATCCGTCCACACTTACAATGTAAGTCAATGGGGACGGATCCGCTTGAAGATGACACTATATGGCTCAATCTTCAAGCGGATCCGTTCCCCATTGACTTACAATGTAAAGTCTGAACGGATCCGCTCAGACAACTTTCATACTTAGAAAATTTTCTAAGTTTTAATGCAGACGGATCCGTTCTGAACGGATGCGAACGTCTGCATTATCGGAGCGGATCCGTCTGAGCAGACATCAGACGGATCCGCTCCGAACGCTAGTGTGAAAGTAGCCTGAGACTCACTATAATATACTTAAATTAATTTGTCCTCTGAATCTGTTGCAACTCATAGGCTCTATTATGGCTGGACCATAATAGAGCCCATCCATTAATGGAACCTTCTGTCCTTCAGTGGTCCTGTACAAACCTGCATATAGCGTTTAAGTCAACTGACCTAAAGGGAATCTGTTACCAAGAAATTCAATGTTAAACCAGGCACAACACATTGTATGGTTAGTTTAGCTTCCACTTAGTGATCCGTTGATTTTTTCTGAAAAAATAAATCCTTACTCATCTTCTGCCATCTCCTTCTTGTCCTTGCAGGTTCCAGGCCAGATTCCTGCATAGTCACTTAGCCTGGTCCTGTCAATCAAAAAGGAGAGGAAGAGGCTGGCAGAGGAAGGCAGTGGAGCATGGGTGCACAGAGTGGCTTGGACCCACACTCAGTGAATTCGACTGTTGATTTACATATACAGTCAGGTCCATAAATATTGGGACATCGACACAATTCTACCATTTTTGGCTCTATACACTACCACAATGGATTTGAAATGAAACTAACAAGATGTGCTTTACCTGCAGACTGTCAGCTTTAATTTGAGGGTATTTACATCCAAATCAGGTGAACGGTGTAGGAATTACAACAGTTTGCATATGTGCCTCCCACCTTTTAAGGGACCAAAAGTAATGGGACAGAATAATAATCATAAATCAAACTTTCACTTTTTAATACTTGGTTGCAAATCCTTTGCAGTCAATGACAGCCTGAAGTCTGGAACGCATAGACATCACCAGACGCTGGGTTTCATCCCTGGTGATGCTCTGCCAGGCCTATACTGCAACTGTCTTCAGTTCCTGCTTGTTCTTGGGGCATTTTCCCTTCAGTTTTGTCTTCAGCAAGTGAAATGCATGCTCAATCTGATTCAGGTCAGGTGATTGACTTGGCCATTGCATAACATTCCACTTCTTTCCCTTAAAAAACTCTTTGGTTGCTTTTGCAGTATGCTTTGGGTCATTGTCCATCTGCACTGTGAAGCGCCGTCCAATGAGTTCTGAAGCATTTGGCTGAATATGAGCAGATAATATTGCGCAAAACACTTCAGAATTCATCCTGCTGCTTTTGTCAGCAGTCACATCATCAATAAATACAAGAGAACCAGTTACATTAGCAGCCATACATGCCTACGCCATGACACTACCACCACCATGCTTCACTGATGAGGTAGTATCAGTAGTCATCAGAACACAGGTATAGTTGAAAGCTATGGCCTGGGCTGATTCTACTACTGCCTGAGATTAAAACTGAAACGGCGCCCACACCGATGTGGCAAATTCTCAGGAGAACCACCCCCCCTACTGCAAAAGCCATATTTGAATTGAATTGGACATTACATACTGAACTACATACCTCTTAAATGTGGTGATGTCTCCTCTGATATAGACATTCTCTTTCCTCATATTCACCATTCTGACCAAACAACCATGACAGCCTCTTTCAGTATTGTCTCCTCTGAAGTAGATGTTCTCTTTCATCACCTTCTCCATTCGGACCAGACTCATGTTGAAGTATTTCAGCCACGTCTTGTCTCTGCAGAGGTTACCACACAGACATGTTAGATTCATCAATTTTCCATCAACCTCCCTCCTGGTACCCCAACAGTGTTTATCCTGATACGACCCCCAATACTATGCCCGCTGTGCTCCCAAATGCCCACAATTACAATAGTTACAAATTAACATTGCCATATTGATAGTCTCAAAAGTGCTCCCTAAAGTCCCAACAATAGTAATAATTATCTCTCAGAGTGTCCTCATTAATAATGCCCCTACAGTGCCCCAAAAGTGATGTCTTCCAAGAGACCAATGCCCTCCATACTGTGCCCAATACTAATGCCCCCAAAATTCCTTAGGCATCATGTCTGCCTTCTGTGAGAGCAGGGCCGGCTTCATCATAAGGCAGCCCAAGCGGCTGCTTGAGTGCGCAGAGAAGGGGGGGGGGGGGGGGGCAAACAATTAACTTGCTAACTTACACACCCAGCTCTGCTACATCCATACACAGTGTACTGGGGCAGCTGTCATGTGTATGGATGTACACTATGTATCAAAGTTATCTACAGTAGAAGTCTTATATTTTTTTTAAAAAAATTTAAGTAACTGGTTATACAGCTCTTATAGCTGTGTGGGTAAATGCCTTGTCTCTGATGTGAAAGTTCGTGAGTTCGAATCCCAGGAGAAACTTTTCTGAAAAACAGGCTAAATAAGAACACGAGCACCAAATCTTCAACACTAGAGGCTGCGGAGAACACAGGCCGGAGGAGGCCTGCATCACTGACATGGAGGTAAGTATAAAAGTTTTTTTTTTTTAAATACCGGACTGTTACTTTACTGCCAAGGGAGGGGGGGGGCTATTGGCGCCATGATACTGGCACATGGAGGGGGGAGGAGAGAGACACTTGATACTGGCACATTAGGGGGCAGGATGGCACTATGATATTAGCACATGGGGGGGCAAGAAATGGACATGAATCATGAGGGGCAGAAATGTGAATGATGGGGGGAGGCAAGAAATGGACATGAATCATGAGGGGCAGAAATGTGAATGATGGGGGGAGGCAAGAAATGGACATGAATCATGAGGGGTGCCAAAATGTAGATTCACTTGTGTTGACAAAAATCCTGCACAGGCAGGAAGCTGTAAGTGTATTACACTGAGTAATACATTTACAGCCAATGCATTACAATAAAGAAGTATTGTAATGCATTGTAAAGGGGATCAGACCCCCAGAGTGGGACGAAAAATAAAGTGAAAAAAGAAGTAAAAAAATTAAGTTTTACCAAAAAATTAAAAGTTTCAAGTAAAAAAAAGCCTTTTACCAAAATAAAGTAAAAAAAAATAAAGTAGACATATTAGGTATTGCCGCGTCCTATAGACCGGCTCTATAAAAATATCACATGATCCACTGTGTAAAACTTAGCAAAAATAAAAATGATAGACATATAAGGTATCAGCGCGTCTGTAGCAACTTGATCTAAAAAATATAACATTATATGCCCCCTCAGGTGAATGCTGTAAAAAATATTTTTTTTAAAGTATGCCAAAACAGCAATTTTTTTTCTCCTTGGCTTACAAAAAGTGTAATACCAATGATCAAAAAGTCTTATCTACCCCAAAATGGTACCAATCAAGCCGTCATCTCATCCCACAAAAAATGAGTTCCTACCTAAGACAATCGCCCAAAAAATAAAAAAAATAGGGCTCTCAGAAAATGGCAACACAAAAACAAGTTTCTATTCTGTTCAAGAAAGATTTCACTGTGTAAAACTTAACAAAAATAAAAATGATAGACATATTAAGTATCGCCGCATCTCTAACAACCTGCTCTATAAAAATATCACATTATATGCCCCCTCAGGTGAATACTTAAATAAAAAAAAAATTTAAACGATGCCATTTTTTTTTAACCTTGGAGTACTAAAAGTTTAATAACAAGCAATCAAGAAGTCTTATGTACCCCAAAATGGTACAAATCAAACCGTCACCTCATCCCGCAAAAAATGAGCCCACACATAAGACAATCACTTAAAAAAGAAAAATCAATGGCACCCATAAACGAATCCGTCAAAATCGGCGTTGCAAAAGCCATATGAACTGTTGAATATTGTGCTATATATTGTTTTTTTAGAATATTAGTCGTTTTTTTCCATCTGAAGTCATGATTCATCCCTGGTTAAGTTGCTTGTGGACCAATGACAGGGAAGAATCATGTGTTCAGATGGAAAAAATGGCGAATATCCGTAAAAACAAATATATAGCACTATATTCTTTAATTCAGGTTTTAATCCATAAAGGGCATAAATCACCTAACATTCCTAAATTGTTTGGAATAACGTGCTTTAAAACATCCAGTGTGTGTATATACGATCAGGTATGATGTTGTAAGGGTTACGCCCGCTTTACAGTGACAGACCAAACTCCCAGTTTAACGCACCGCAAACAGTCCATTTGCACAACCACAAACTCCCCATTTGCACAAGGTTGGATACCAAGCTAGCCATGTCCCGTTCCTTGTCCTCACTGACGTCATTGAAGGTCTCTTCCTCCACCCAGCCATGTACAACACCAAGGGTCCCCGAAAGGTGACAACAAGCCCCCTGGGACGCCTGCAGTGGTTGGTCTTCCACCTCCTCAAAGCCACATTCCTTCTCTGACTCCTCTTCTTCAGACTCCTTCCTCTGCGTTGCCGCAGGTCCAGCAATCGACGACGACAAGGCTGCTTCTGGTGGTGATGGTGACCACAACTCTTCCTCTTCATGCTCATCTACGGCCTGATCCAGCACTCTTCGCAGGGCACGCTCCAGAAAAAACGCATATGGGATGAGGTCGATGATGTTGCCTTGGGTTTGACTGACCAGATTTGTCACCTCCGCAAAAGGACGCATGAGCCTACAGCCATTGTGCATGAGCGTTCAGTAACGCGGCCAAAAAATACCCAGCTCCGCAGAGGCTGTCCTCTTTTTTTTTTTATTAAAAATATCTGTTCTTACCAGTATAATCTCTGTTACGTCCCCTATCAGGGGCCGGTGTATGGAATAGATTTTAGGAACCGGAAGATGGGAAAAGATGCTTGGTCGGTCCTCTTACTTCCAATTTGAGGCACTGCGCGTGCGCCGTGCAATTTACTGTGCTACCAGATATGAGTGGTATGTTAAGTAGTACTATTCCTATCAGTTTAATCCCTGTTACGTCCCCTATCAGGGTAAGTGTATGGAATAGATTTTAGGAACCAGGAGATAGAAAAAGATGTTTGGTTGGTCCTTTTACTTCCAATTTGGGGCACTGCGCGTGTGCCGTCCAATTTCCTGTGCTACCAGATAGGAATAGTACTACTTAACATACCACTCATATCTGGTAGCACAGGAAATTGGACGGCGCACATCTTTTTCTATCTCCTGGTTCCTAAAATCTATTCCATACACGTCCCCTGATAGGGGACGTAACAGGGATTAAACTGATAGGAATAATACTACTTAACATACCACTCATATCAGTTTAACCCCTGTTACGTCCCCTATCAGGGGACGTGGATGGAATAGATTTTAGGAACCGGGAGATGGAAAAAGATGCTTGGTCGGTCCTCTTACTTCCAATTTGGGGCACTGCGTGTGCGCCGTGCAATTAACTGTGCTACCAGATATGAGTGGTATGTTAAGTAGTACTATTCCTATCAGTTTAATCCCAGTTATCAGGGGACGTGTATGGAATAGATTTTAGGAACCAGGAGATGGAAAAAGATGCTTGGTTGATCCTCCTACTTCCAATCTGGGGCACTGCGCGTGCGCCATGCAATCCCAATATGAGTGGTATGTTAAGTAGTACTATTCCTATCAGTTTAATCCCTGTTACATCCCCTATCAGGGGACGTGTATTGAATAGAGTTTAGACAACCGCAAAGAGTTGTCAATAGTTGACACACTCATGACATAAATTTTATTCCTCTATGCGTCAATCTTGGTGTAGTGATGACTGTGCTCGTGCGCACGTTTGGGAGATTGCAGTCGATGACGGTTTTTTAAAGCCTATGGTCGTGCTGAGGTAGTTCAGTGACAGTTAAGTGACCCAGAAAACAATGATTCTGCAGTGTGGGCCCATTGTTGGCCTAGTAGGCTTTAATGATCACCTTAGATGATCACAAAGAAAATTAATGTTTTTTATATGCAAAATTATCCAGCCGATCGCTTTTGGTCTGTTCACAATGAAGCAACGACCTTATCTCATCTGGGGTGTGCCAACATTGCCATTGCCAACACACTCATAGAGGTGGTCGCTTCATTGTGATACGCAAGTCCCTTCACCACAACAAGGTAACGATCACAAAGGGGAATTGACACATGTCAGCCACAGTGCAGCACCAGAGGCCAGAAAAATTAGGTATATACACATGCCTGAAAAAATAGGTATTGTTGCAGCCGCTGCTGTAGCAGCGGCCGGAAAAATTGATGTTTTCCAGGCAGAAAGTGCACTAAAACATTGCGGCTTGAACCCTAGTTGGTGGCGGAGAAGTCACGCAAGTCATCCGGCATGCAGAGATTAAATACAGCAGCGTGTGGACCATTTTATAGCCCAAGGCATCTCATCAGGCCTTTTTTAGTCAAATGCATACCCCACTGTCAGTCCCTTCGGGATCCATGCCTCATTCATCTTAATAAAGGTGAGGTACTCTAGACTTTTTTGACTTAGGCGACTTCTCTTCTCAGTGACAATACCTACTGCTGCGCTGAAGGTCCTTTCTGACAGGACACTTGAAGCAGGGCAGGCCAGAAGTTCTATCGCAAATTGGGATAGCTCAGGCCACAGGTCAAGCCTGCACACCCAGTAGTCAAGGGGTTCATCGCTCCTCAGAGTGTCAATAACTGCAGTTAAGGTGAGGTAGTCTGCTACCTGTCGGTCGAGTCGTTCTCTGAGGGTGGACCCCGAAGGGCTGTGGCGATGCGTAGGACTTAAAAAGCTCTGCTTGTCCTCCATCAACAACACGTCTGTAAAGCGTCCTGTCCTTGCCGGTGTGGTCGTGGTAGGAGGAGGATTACTTTCACCTCTTCCCCTGTTAGATTCCCGTTGTGCTGTGACATCACCCTTATACGCTGTGTAAAGCATACTTTTTTAACTTGTTTTGTAACTGCTGCATCCTTTCCGACTTCTGGTAATTCGGTAACATTTCAGCCAGTTTCTGCTTATACCGGGGGTCTAGTAGCGTGGCCACCCAGTACAGGTCGTTCTCCTTCAGCCTTTTTATACGAGGGTCCCTCAACAGGCATGACAGCATGAAAGACCCCATTTGCACAAGGTTGGATGCCAAGCTACTCATGTCCCGTTCCTCGTCCTCACTGATGTCATTGAAGGTCTGTTCTTCCCCCCAGCCACGTACAACACCACAGGTACCAGATAGGTGACAACGAGCACCCTGGGATGCCTGCTGTGGTTGGTCTTCCTCTTCCTCCTTCTCAAAGCCACATTCCTCCTCTGACTCCTCTTCCTCAGACTCCTCTTCCAGCGTTGCCGCAGGTATAGCAAGCGATGCTGATAAGGCTGTTTCTGGTGGTGATGGTGACCACAACTCTTCCTCTTCCTCTTCACGCTCATCTACGGCCTGATCCAGCACTCTTCGCAGGGCACGCTCCAGCAAGAAAACAAATGGGATGATGTCGCTGATGGTGCCTTCGGTGCGACTGACTAGGTTTGTCACCTTCTCAAAAGGACGCATGAGCCTACAGGCATTGCGCATGAGTGTCCAGTAACGTGGCAAAAAAATACCCAGTTCCGCAGAGGCTGTCCTAGCACCCCGGTCATACAAATACTCGTTGACGGCTTTTTCTTGTTGGAGCAGGTGGTCGAACATTAGGAGTGTTGAATTCCAACGTGTCGGGCTGTCGCAAATCAAGCGCCTCACTGGCATGTTGTTTCGCCGCTGAATATCTGAAAAGTGTGCCATGGCCGTGTAGGACCGCCTGAAATGGCCACACACCTTCCTGGCCTGCTTGAGGACGTCCTGTAAGCCTGGGTACTTATGCACAAAGCGTTGTACGATCAGATTCAACACATGTGCCATGCACGGCAAATGTGTCAACTTGCCCAAATTCAATGCCGCCAACAAATTGCTTCCGTTGTCACACAACACTTTGCCGATCTCCAGTTGGTGCGGAGTCAGCCACTGATCCACCTGTGCGTTCAGGGCGGACAGGAGTGCTGGTCCGGTGTGACTCTCTGCTTTCAGGCAAGTCAACCCCAAGACGGCGTGACACTGTCGTATCCGGGATGTGGAATAGCCCCTAGGGAACTGGGGGGGTGCAGTTGCTTTTTGATAGGAGGTGGGAGGGTCTGGGAGGGAGGGTATGCTGATTGGCTGGAATGTGTCTGCTGACTGTGAGGTACAGGGTCAAAGTTTGCTCAATGATAATGTATAGAGGGGCGGACCGAATATCGCATATGTTCACCCGCCGCGGCGAACGCAAACAAACGATGTTCGCCGGGAACTGTTCGCCGGCGAATAGTTCGGGACATCTCTAATGGGGTGTTGCTGTATTCAGGAGAAAATGGGTAACAAATTATAGGGTGCTTTTTCTCCTGTTACCGCTTGTGAAAATGAAAAATGTGGGGCTAAAGCAACATTTTATTGGAAGAAACAAAACTTTTATATTTTTAAGTGTTTCCCCTTAATATATTCTGTAAGGGGTGTAGTTCCCATGATATGCATTCCATTATTTTAACTATATTAATGCTCAAAAACAAAACAAAAAACAAACAAAAATTCTGCTCTCCTGTTTAGTTTTCTCTACTTTAAGCTTCTTTACTTTGCAACTCTGATCTTCTAGTGGAGTTCAGCCCATGTTACCATAAAGCACCTACATCTCCCAATAGCGCATTGCAGTCAGTTCTTTTCTCCTGCCCCCCATTATAGAAAATAATCTCTCACACACAGCCCCAGCGATTCTACTAATAAAAAGCACTATCGTATGTAATTCCCCCATCCTCCCCAATTTCCTGCTCCACTGTCTAAAGATATATATATATCCATTAATTTTAGCAAATTTAGATGTAGACATAAATAAATAGCATCTGGGCTGCTTCACCTACATCAACATAAGATCACTACGCTGGCACTGAGAGATAGAAGTGAGGAGGGAAGCTACTGAGCATGTTAGTCCACCATTTAATCCAGGAGAAGGTGGACCAGAATTTCGGCCACAGGAGAAACCTCAGGTGGACCTACCAGAAACTCTAAAGTAAATAAAACCTAGCAATATTTGTTTTGAATGTATATGGCAATAATAATTTATTTAAAATGTCCTATTACCTGTATTTTTCACCCTATAGGATGCAACGGCCCATGAGACACACTGAGGTTTCAGAGGAGGATAATAGGAAGAAATATTTTTCATTAGACCTCATATCAGACCTCCAATTAGACCCCAAATCAGACCTCAGCTCACAGCTACAATCAGACCCCCAATGTTAATAAGATCCTGTACCACATAAAAGGTTAGTAAATGAGAATGCTTGGACTGGGAGAAAATGTCTGTATGTTGTTAAGTAACTGGCCCATGATAGACCTCAGATCAGACCCCCAATGTTAATAAGACCTCAATAAGACCTCAAATCAGACCCACAATCAGAACTCAACTCAGACCCCAATGTGAGTGATACCCAATCAGACCTCAAATAAGAGCCCAATATAAATAAGACCCCCATTCAGACCTGAGATGAGACCCCCATACCTCATATCAGCTTCCCATGCCTCATATCAGTTCCCAGCATTATATGAGTTCCCAGAGATATATCAGCCCCCAGCCTCATTTCAGCAGCCCCCAGCCTCAGATCACAAAATAAAAAATCAACTTACCTCTCCTGCTCCAGACGCCGCCGCTCCTCGCCTTCAGCATTCTCTCTTCTTCTTCCTGCCGTTGGCTGTGCTGTGACCCGACTTGCACAGCGTGAGGTCACAGAGCGTCCTCACACTGTGCGCAACCACAGCATAGCCGACGGCAGAGGACCAGTAAGCGGTGAATACAGAGCCTGGGGAGTGCCGCATTCACCGCTTCCCGGTCTTCTGGTACTAATGAGAGCTTCCATAATGGAAGCGCTCATTAGTATTCGCCCCATAAGACACAGTGATGTTTCCCCACCCCCACTTTGGGGGGAAAAAAGTGTGCCTTATGGGGCACAAAATCCCCAAATTGCAAAGAATTACAAAGTAATACATTTTTTGTGGGATAACCCCTTTAAAGAAAAATGGACAAAAATTTGGTATTTTTGTCTGTACATGGTACGGTCCAACCATGGAATCTGCCTGATTACCTATAACTACCAGACCGCACCTGTCAGGCTCTGACTGGTACAGGTGAATCCCCCAGTGGGACCCTAGTCTCCCACCCCCTGCACAAGTGGAACAGTAGACTTACAGCACTACATACATATATTCAATGTACAACACCTCGATGACCCTATGTTCATATAAAAAAACTTGATAGATTATTAAAGAAACTCCCCAGTTTATTATTATAGACACGATTAGAGCTGAGATGACTTCTAGGTATAGAGGAAAGCTATCCAGTATTCTTTTCCCCAGGACCTACCTTCTCAGTTGCTGCAGGGACTCCCATATTCAATCATCTGGCAGCATCTTGCTGCTGTGTGAGCAGGTAATATTTGAATGAATCCGTACAGTGGGCCCCCAAAATAAATTTTACTGGGGGCCCTAGGCACCCAAGTCCAACACTGCCTAATAATAGCAAGTACTGTTGTGGCCTATCAATTAGCAGCCAACCGCATTCAGATCCTGGGTTTGGGATGCACCATGTTTGGGCAGCTGCAAAAAAGTATTTATTTCTTTGTGATGCTTTGAATACTTGAATATTCTGTAGTTTAGGAACCACAGCTGAGAATTTACTATGTCTGACCATCATTTATAAAATCAATTATCTAGCGACATTAGACTGGAATTTGTTTTGAAATCAATCTAGAAGACAGAAGAAGATACTCAGCCGCAACAGATAACAGTGATTAATTGAGAAAGCCTTAGATTTTCTATAACTGAATTATATTAAAGTTTTCAGCACTTTGCTGCTTAGTTTTGAGAGAAATGTTTCAAAAGTAATTGAAAAAGCCATGGCCCTAAAAGCTTTCTACTGTTCTATGAGGACATATAGACATCATGAGGCCTCTTCAGAATCTTCTCTATGAGCCAGAACTGGGAATCTTTGCCATTCTGGGCTTGCTTATGTATTATATGACTGATCATTTACTGCAGTGGCTGATATGTATATCTATATTACAGGAGAATTGTTTTGCCAGACATGGCTTCACTGGCAATTTTAAATTACACATGCCTTAAAAAAAAACATAACAATGTATTCATATGTGTGACATTAGTGTTGAGCGAATCGAAGCCAAATGAATTGACTTTGATCCAAATTTCAGGAAAAATTTGATTGGTCGCAAAGCTGAGCCGCGCTTCGTGGTAACCAATCTATTTTTCCTGAAATAGCATTAATAAAAAACATATTCACCTCATCCAATTGCGCGTGAAAAGGCCATCGTGGCCATCTTGATTGCAAAAATCATTCAAAATCTCGAGCGGGGTGATGTATGACGCTACAACGCAGGTACACTGGCCGGGCCACCGTGATGATGTCATCATGTCACAGCGCGAAATTTTACATGATGTCTTCAATCAAGCTGGCCAGGGCTGCCTCTTCGCAAGCAAATGGATAAGATGAGTATTTTTTTTTTACCCTGATTCACCTTAAAAGCCTCACGAATGCAAATAACTTTGCCAAAAATCTAATTTCTTTGTGAAATTCAGCCTTTCCAATATACAGTCCTATGTAAATAACATCATCCCCTTCCCAGCCACCTCCAACATGCAATCCCATGTAAACAATATCACCACCTCAACATACAGTCCCATGTAAATAACATCACTCCATCCCTCAGTCCCCTCCAACATTTAGTCCCTTGTAAATAACATCACTCCCTCCCACAGCCGCAATCAACATACAGTCCCATGTAAAAAAACATCAACACCTCCCCAGCCACCTCCAGCACACAGTCCCATTTAAATAACATCAACCCCTTCCCAGCCACCTCCAGCACACAATTCCATGTAAATAACATCACTCCCTCCCTCAGCCACCATCAAAATGCAGTCCCATGTAAATAGCATCAATCCCTCCCACAGCCGCCATCAACATACAGTCTCATGTAAATAACATCACCACCTCCTTAGCCACCTCAAACACACATTCCCATGTAAATAACATCACCCCCTTCCCAGCCACCTCCAGCACACAGTCCCATGTATATAACATCACTCCCTCTCACAGCCACCATCAACATGCAGTCCCATGTAAATAGCAACAATCCCTCCCACAGCCACCTTCAACATACAGTTTCATGTAAATAACATCACCACCTTCCCAGCCACCTCCAACACACAGTCCCATGTAAATAACATCACCACCTTCCCAGCCACCTCCAACACACAGTCCCATGTAAATAACATCAGCTTCGACCTGTATTAATGCCCCCACTAGTGCCCCCTGTATTATAATGCCTCCCTTTTTAGTGCTCTGTCCTATATTAATATATTAATGCTCCCGACAGTGCCCATGAATTATACTGGGCTCCTCTCTGCCTGCAAGATTTCAGCTGTTTCAGCTTGCCAACAATCTTGCAGGCATATCTAACAGGCACATTTTTTACATGTATTTAATTATTTTTCCATGTTTTTAGAGGTTTAATGTACCTTTAACCACTGCAGCCACACGCATGTAAATATGACACAGTAAGGGCTTGTTCCGTTTTTCCGTTCTGTTTTTCCGTATGGCATATACAGTATACAGTAATTACATCGGGCTGGGCATAAAATTTTCAATAGATGGCTCCGTAAAAACGAAACGGATACGGAAGACATACGGATGCATTTACGTATGTGTTCTGTTTTTTTTGCGGACACATTGACTTGAATGGAGCCATGGAACGTGATTTGCGGACAATAATAGGACAAGACTCAAAATATAGCGGAACGAAAATGCGGACATACTGAAACGGAATGCTCACGGAGTACATTCCATTTTTTTTGCGGACCCGTTGAAATGAATGGTTCCGTATATGGACCGTATACGGAACGCAATAAACAGCCCGTATACGGAATGCAAAAAACGTTTGTGTGAACGAGCCCTAATGCTGAGGCCAGTGATTAGCATCAGTGGTCATGTGCATGTATAGCATGTCATTTCTGCAGGACAAGTACACAAAGGCTGGAGGGGACTACTGAAACTGGAGGCACCAGGAGGCACCAGGACCTAATGTTCAAACACGTGATGTCACGATGCTGGGAGCTCAGGTTCTGCTGCATCCAGCGCCAAGCGAGAGGTCCATCACATGTAAGTGGATGAGGGGAGTATATACTCATTTTGTAGATGGAATACAAGGATTAAATATGTCTCTTGTATGTAGTGTTTCCTGTAATTATTTATAGACTTAATAGTAACTTGAAAAAAAATCTCCAACAGAAAAGCCACGAAAAATGGAGCATGACGCTGTGTGAAAATGCAGCCTTAAGAAGCAACTCTAGAAAGTCTTCCTAAAGCTGCATTTATAAAAAAAAATAATAATACATTGCGGAATGTATTATGTATTATTATGTATTATGTATCATGCTAATGTTTTTTGCCTGTCAACATATACAAATCATTTAACAACCATATAAAACCCCATAATTATAAAAATCCACTTCACACAATGTAACATATGGCTACTGCAAAAAAATGACTGAATGGGCAAAACATAAATAATAATATCAATTGGGCTTCTTCCCTGTTTTTGGAAAGGACACCCAGATATCCCAATATGGAGTAATACTGTCCTTGGGACCAGGCCTGTAATATGCCAGTGTGTATGGAGATTTCCACCCCCTAAAATATATGGAACAATTTTTTAGCTTGCTGTTTGTTTTGTCAGGTTGAATTTCAGAGTAAATGCATCTAATTTGGCAGGATGTAAAGGAATCATATCATTAACGAGAGACTTTCCATCGGCTCTTGTGATGTGATCACTGCAGTAAGGTGAACCGCGGTATCACAGCATGCAAAATGTTTCTGTCTGATATCATATTCCATCTCTACTACAAATAATACTGCGGCAATATATCAGAAAAGCAACCAAATCGCAAGTAACAAAATACAAAATAACTATCATAAGCATTGTCACCCTTCAGCAGGGTGAAACAGTTCCTGTGCTCACCGCTGATTTAAAAAATTCTCAAAATAAATCAAAGTCTAAAAGCCAACACAAGTAACATTACCATGGAAACCTCCTATGCAAGATCTCAAACTCTCTTGAAAACATGGTATGAGTCATAAAATAGAGTTTCTTTTATCAAATGTGTGACTTAGAAAATTGATCTTTCTTTCTTTCTATTAACTATCTATCTATCTATCTATCTATCTATCTATATACTATCTATCTATCTATCTATCTATCAATTTAATATCTATCTATCTATCTATCTATCTATCTATCTATCTATCTATCAATTTAATATCTATCTATCTATCTATCTATCTATCTATCTATCTATCTATCCATTTCATATCAATTTATCTATCTATCTATCTATCTATCTATCTATCTAAATTGGGCAGCAAACTCCACAGTGGACTACTCTTCCCCCAGTTTTTTCCGCTCACCTGTGGAGGTGAGATCTGGCATGTGAGTGGAGATTTATCTATCTATCTATCTATCTATCTATCTATCTATCTATCTATCTATCTATCTATCTAATCAATCTGTCAGATATGATTGATTGAGATTACTGTCTGCAGTGTGTATATGCTCTAATTACCAAGATGACTTCTGCAGCCATTGATTAACCAGAATAGTGACCTGACAGTACAGAGCATAACAACTCCATTGGACTGTGGACCGACTGCACTAGAGGAACCAGATTTTTTTTCCAGTAAATATGTAATTTTTGGTATCACTAATGCTTTAATAAAGCTTGGAAGCCCTTTTCACTACTTGCCGAAATATTGCATACATGTACATCACTGGACACTGGTACTTAACACCAAAAGCCATATATATAGGGAACGTGGATGGCATGGGTTCGAGAAATGAGTTCTCACCATCCGCAGTGGAGCTGGCTGTAATACACAACCAGGCTCCTGCTGCAACAGCAACTGCACCATCTATGTGGTTTACAAAGAGGTCAGGTTTCCTCTATATGCCATCACATCCCCATTGATGTAATCACAAGGTTCCGATGGTAGCCATGGAAACCAAAGGCCCAACAACAGCTTCCTGCTTTCCATTTATGGAGGCCAGAGTCAGGGTACAGGGAACAGGCAAACTGTCAGTGTAAAAATGACAGTCACGACATTATCATATAGAAGTATGGCAATGTATTTTTCCATTGACCAGATAAGGTTAAGTTCAAGTTCCCAAGTGATACTTAAAAACATAATTTTTTTTTAGAACAATATAAAATATGAACATTTCAAGTTACAAATAAAAATCCCTGCCCCCCCCCCCCCCTCATATCCTGTCTCTTATATTTAATAATGTCCTTAAAAATTTGATCTGTAAAAGTTTATATTACTTATCCTGTATGGTGAACACAGTAGAAAAGAATGTTAAACAAAATACAGCATTGCAGTTTTACTGTCAAAAATTATCTAAAAACAATCAAAAAGTCATATGTACCCCAAAATGGTACCAATAAAAACTTCAGCTCTTCCTGGAACAAACAAGCCCTTATACAAATGCCTTTGACAAAAAAATCATGGGTTAAGTTATGAGTCTTAGAATTTGGTGATGCCAAATGGAAATTATTTTTAATTAAAAAGCAATTTTAACCCCTTCCCGACTGCCCACTGTGTATATAGATCTTAACTGCACATGCCAGCACATGCTGGGATTAAAAAACTCCTGCTCCTGTAATCTCGCAGAATTAGGTCAGGTCACGGCTGACAGACACAGCGGGGACCCTGAGGAGAAGGAAGGAGTGGTTTATTACCACTTCTACCTTCTCCTTTGCTGGCAGGAGAGCGGTACCTGAGCGCATGTGGAGAGAGCATGAAGCGGCAGCTGCCGGGGTGTCTGGGGCAGAGACAGGAGCAAAGCTGGATGGTCTAAGGAGATCTTGATCAGCTCTGCCTGTGTGTCATGCCCCCATAGAATGTTTTCCCTTGTAACTGGGGTTCTTGTGGATGCCCCAGTTACAGTGGAAACAGTGAAAAAAAAAGTTAAAAAAAAAAAGTCAGTGTCCTCCAGAGGTCTTTTAATGACCTCCTGGGGGACATATTATGTGCCAAAAATAAATAGTAAAAAATAAATAGTAAAAAGAAATACAGAATCCGTCACCATAGTCACCCTGTTCTCTCAAACCTATACATGTTATATATTAAAACGATCGTCACAAAATAGGGAACCCAAAGCAATAATCAATTTGTGTCATTTTAAATATTTAAGAAATAAAAAGCTATAATAAAAAGAAATACTTTTTAGAGGTTTTCCTCAAATTAAACCTAAAATATGGATAAAAAAATCTCTAAAAAAACATTCTAATAAAAATATGAAATAAAAAAGAACATTTGCCCCCCCTCAAAATAGAGCAAATTAAACAACAACTCAAGAAAAAAAAGCTGAAAAATAAAAAAAAAGTTGGCTTCTAGAATATGACAACTCTTTTTTTTTTCGAAAAGTGATTTTTTGGTGTAAAACATTAAAAAAAGTTATAAAGCTTAGAATATGGAGACAAAAATATAAAATGAATGATTTTATTGTGCCAAAGTAGTAAAACATTAAAATGCTATATTGCTAAATGTTAAATGCTACAATGCTACATTGCTACAATGCTACATTCTTTTGGTATCACTATATTGTGTATAAAGTTATAGTGTTATTCGTTCCTCACAGTGAACGCCAAAAAATTTAAAAAAGTTTTTGCCCGTACGTAATTATGTACCCAAGTATGTTAGCAATTAAAAATAATCCAGCATAATTCATGTTCAAAAATGATCACTTTCTGAGCCCTGCCATGTCCCCAAACAGCTATTTATACCCTATATTGGGTATTTCAATACTTGGGAGACATGGCGTAACAGTTTGTTTGGTCCTTTCTTTTCTTTTACCTTTTATAAAAATGCTACATTTTAGACTAAACTAACATGATATTGGAAAAAAAATGTAACTTTTCATTGCCATCGTTCAATGTTAAATTATATGGGGTACCTAACGAAGCTTTTTGAAGCGAAACCCGGGTAGGGAGATTGATATCTTGTACACTGCTTGTAACCCACTTTTATCTTGTAAGTACAATAAAACCTTTGCAGTTTTAATTCTGTGATTGTACTTCACTATCTGTGGCAACCTTGATCCTCCATAGGAGTACACAAAGGAAGGAGAAATTGGATCGATGTGACCTGAATGCTTTCCCATATCCAGTGATATTTGCTTGATTCGAAAAGGAGGGTTTTCTGTATGCTCTGGAGCGGTCCACCTGAAAAACGTACCTCTATATGTTAACTGTGCCCACTTCACAACCAAAATCCGCGAAGCACCGTAAAAAGGCAACGTACTAAAAGCTGTTTCATATATTTTTATTTGTTTCTGTACATTTGCTGGAGGCAGTTCGTGCTGTCTTACCTATTCAGTACCAAGCCACTTTTCACCTTAAATCCCAGGCAGATTTTTGAAAATCTGACATGTGTCCCTTTTTGTGGTAATAACTTTAAAAAAAGCTTTTTCTTTTCCAAGCCAAAAATATGATTAAGGCCTCATGCACACGACCGTTGTTTTATTCCGTGTCCGAAGCGCCGTTTTTCGTGATTTTCTGCGGACCCATTGATTTTCAATGGGTCCGTTGAAAACTCGGCTAATGCACCGCTTGCCATCCGCGTCCGTGATCCGTGGTTCCAATCCGTCAAAAAAATAAAACCTGTCCTATTATTTTCACGGAAAACGGTTCGCGGACCCATTCAAGTCAATAGGACCGCTAAAAAACGCGGAGGCTCACAAGATTGTCATCCGCGTCCGCGTCAGTTTTTTTTTTCCTATCATTTGCATGGCAAACCTGTCTTAGACTTTTTTTTTACATTCCTTTATGTCTGGTGGTCCTCCAAAAATAAAGGAAGACACACGGAAACAAAAACGGAAACGGATCACGGAACAACGGAACCCCGTTTTGCGGACCACTAAAAAATACTGTCGTGTGCATGAGGCCTTATGGAAGATATTGATACCTCACAAAATAGTTACATTTTCCATATGTTTACTTTATGTTTGCATCACTTTGTAAATGTCATTTAATTTTTTAGGACGTTAGAAGGCTTAGAATTTTAGAAGCAATTTAGCAAATTTTCAAAAAAACTAAGCACCAATTCAGTTATAAAATGATTTCGAGGGGCTTATATGATAGAAATCACCCGTGAATGACCCCAATTTAGAAACTACACCCCTCAAATTGTAACTGAGGTTAACTCTGTTCCACAAGAATTAAAGAAAAATGGAGGTGAAATTTCAAAATTTAATTTTTTTTGTAGATTTTTTACATTAATCTTTTCTTGCAACACAGCAAGGTTTAACAGCTAAATAAACCTCCATATGCATTACTATGATTCTGCAGTTCACAGAAATACCCAATATGTGGTGGTAAACTTCTGTAAGGGCACATGGCAGTGGTCAGAAGGAAAGGAGCACTATATGGTTTTTGGAGGTGGATTTTGCTAGAATGGTTTTTGGGCACCATTTTGTATTTGAAGAGACTCTGACATACCTACAATGGAAACCCTCAAAAAGTGACCCCATTTTGGATACTACACTCCTCAAAGAATATATATCAAAGAAAATGTACAGAGCACTTTGACCCCATAAGCATTTTACAGAATTTGGAAATAGTGATGGACGAACATTGGCCGGGATGTTTCGCGAACGCGTGTTCGCAATCAAATGTTCGCAAACCACGCGTTCGCGGCAGGCCCCATTCACTTTAATGGCAGGCGAACCTGAAAAACCTTCACATCATATTTGCAGCCACCAAATACTTACTAGAAGTGTACAAATAGTCCCACAACATGGAGAGTGACGTACCAGAGGAGGATCATTAGGCGGTCACTGAATAACAATTTTACTGTAGGCCAGTAGAGTACAGGCCCCAAAAATTTGCCATTCACCTGACAGAAAAGAACAAGTAATTATGTGGCTGGAGGTATATTATATACAATTGATGGCTGGCACTCTACTTGAGTGTATTTATCTTCGGTGCTCAGTGATGGAGGTTATCTCCACAATAATACTGTAAATTAATTCACAGCACTCGAATTGATGCAAATAAAATTGAAAGTTTTATTGAAATGCCACCAGTGGTTGTCAGTTTGATTAGGCCTAATCAAACTGACAACCACTGGTAACATTTCAATAAAACTTTCAATTTTATTTGCATCAATTCGAGTGCTGCAGGTATATTAGACGGTCAGTGGATAATAATTTTACTGTAGGCCAGTACAGGCTCTAAAAAATTAGGCATTCACCTGACAGAAACGAACAAGTGATTATGTGGCTGGAGGTACATTAGGCTGTCACTGAATAACAATTTTACTGTAGGCCAGTGGAGTACAGGCCCCAAAAATTAGGAATTCACCTGACAGAAAAGAACAAGTGATTATGTGGCTGGAGGTATATTAGACGGTCAGTGGATAACAATTTTACTGTAGGCCAGTAACATTAGGCATTCACCTGACAGAAAAGAACAAGTGATTATGTGGCTGGAGGTATATTAGACGACGGTCAGTGGATAACAATTTTACTGTAGGCCCGTACAGGCCCCAAAAAGTAGGCATTCACCTGACAGAAAAGAACAAGTGATTATGTGGCTGGAAGTACATTAGGCAGTCACTGAATAACAATTTTACTGTAGGTCAGTGGAGTACAGGCCCCAAAAATTAGGCATTTACCTGACAGAAAAGAACAAGTGATTATGTGGCTGGAGGTATATTAAACGGTCAGTGGATAACAATTTTACTGTAGGCCAGAACAGGCCCCAAAAATTAGGCATTCACCTGACAGAAAAGAACAAGTGATTATGTGGCTGGAGGTATATTAGACGGTCACTGGATAATAATTTTATAGTAGGCTAGTACAGGCCCCAGAAATTAGGCATTTACCTGACAGAAAATAACTTGTGATTATGTGGCTGGAGGTACATTAGGCGGTCACTGAATAACAATTTTACTGTAGGCCAGTGGAGCACAGGCCCTAAAAATTAGGCATTCACCTGACAGAAAAGAACAAGTGATTATGTGGCTGGAGGTATATTAGACGGTTAGTGGATAACAATTTTACTGTAGGCCAGTACAGGCTTCAAAAATTAGGCATTCACCTGACAGAAAAGAACAAGTGATTATGTGGCTGGAGGCATATTAAACGGTCAATGGATGACAATTTTACTGTAGGCCAGAACAGGCCCCATAAATTAGGCATTCACCTGACAGAAAAGAACAAGAAATTATGTAGCTGGAGGTACATTATGCGGTCACAGAATAACAATTTTACCAGTGGAGAACAGGCCCCAAAAATTAGGCATTCACCTGACAGAAAAGAACAAGTGATTATGTGGCTGGAGGTATATTAGACGGTCACTGGATAACAATTTTACTCTAGGCTAGAACAGGCCCCAAAAATTATGCATTCACCTGACAGAAAAGAACAAGTGATTATGTGGCTGGAGGTATATTAGATGGTCAGTGGATAACAATTTTACTGTAGGCCAGTACAGGCCCCAAAAATTAGGCATTTACCTGACAGAAAAGGACTAGTGATTATGTGTCTGGAGATACATTAGGCGGTCACTGGATAAAAAATTTACTGGCGTAGAGGCCCCAAAAATTAGGCATTCACCTGACAGAAAAGGCCTTTTATGCCGCTGTATATACATAAGACAAGACCATTCTTTGTTCTGGGTTGTGGTGGATATGTGTGGGCTGGCATGAGGAAATTCAATTACACGTGGTTGTCACAGGTGTTGAATTCCCCCGAGATCCATGCCTCATTCATTTTTGAAAATGTGAGGTAGTCCACACTGTCGTGAGCTAGGCGAGTGCGCTTATTGGTCACGATCCCCCCTGCTGCGCTGAACGTCCTTTCAGACAGGACACTTGACGAGGGGCAAGACAAGAGTTCCATAGCAAATTGTGCCAGCTCTGGCCACAACTCAAGACTGCACACCCAGTAGTCCAGGGGTTCCTCTCTTCTCAGAGCGTCCACATCGGTTGTTAACCTGATGTAGTCGGTACACCTGTCGGTCTAGGCATTCCCTGAAGCTGGATCCGGAGAGTGGCTGTCGATGTGTTGGCTACAAGAATGATCTCATATCCGAAGTGACCAACACATCTTCAAACCGCCCTCTTCTTGCAGGCGCGGTAGGATTTCACTGTGGGTGGAAATTTCTCTGCCAGCACCCACAACAGCAGAATGAAGCATCTCTCGCAGCAAGGCCTGGAAATGCTGCATTCTGCCAGCTCTCTGTGATGCTGGTAACATGTCCACCATTTTGTGTTTGTACCGGGGGTCTAAGTATGTTGCCACACAGTACTGGTCCTTGCCCTTTATGCTTTTTATACGGGTGTTCCTCTTCAAACACTGGAGCATGAAGGCCCCCATTTGCACTAAATTGGAAGTGGTGGAGAGCTCTGGCTCCTGCTCATCGCCCAGGAGAATGTTGTCCTCGGTCTCCTCCCCCCAGCCACAAACAAAACCAGGAATGCCCAAAAATTTTAAAGTCTCCCTCAAAGCCTGCTCTCCTTGCTCCTTCTCCTCCTACCCCCAGCCACCATCCTCCTCTGACTCCTCTTCATACTCCTGCTGACTTATCTCAGATGAAGTAGTTCCCCCTGGGAATTCATTCAGCATTGCGACTTCCTCATCTTCCAGCTCCTGCTCCTCAATGGCTTGATCAATGACATGACGCAATGCACGCTACAGAAGGAAGGCGTAAGGTACGATGTCACTGATGGTGCCCTGGCTGCGACTGACCAGGATGGTAATCACATCAAATGGCCGCAGAAGTCTGCATGCATCGAGTATGAGCAGCGACTGGCACAGTGAAAAAAAAAAACAAGCTCCCAGAACCTGTCCTGCCACAGAGTTCGTACAGGTAGTCGTTCACGGCACGTTTCTGCTAGAGCCGCCTATTAAGCATATACAAGGTGGGGTTCCAGCGTGTTGGGCAGTCACAAATCAGACATCTGATGGGCAAGTGAACTGAACGGGCAAGCCACTGAACGTCAGCACGGCAAGCCATGGCTGAGTAAGATTTTCTAAAATGGGCAGAGATTTTCCTGGCCTGCCGCAAGATGTCCTGGGGTATTTGGCAACAAATTGCTGCACGACTAAGTTTATGACATGTGCCATGCACGGAACGTGTGTCATTTTGCCCTGTTTCAGCGCACTCACCAGATTGGCACCGTTGTCGCACACCACTTTACCAACTGTCAAATTGAGCGGGATTAGCCACTGATCGGCCTGTGTCCACAGAGCTGAAAGCAGTGCAGGACCGGTGTGGCTCTTGGCTTGCAGGCACAACAGCCACAGCACAGCATGGCAACGTCTCACCTGGCACGTCGAATAGGTTCTGGGGAGCTTGGCGGGTGCAGCGGAAGAGGCGGTATCAGTGGAAAAGGAGGAGTCAGTCGAATAGGAGATGGAGGATGGAGTAGGAGGAGGAGAAGAAGAGGCAGGCCTGCATTCAATCCGTGGCGGTAACACCAAATCCACACAGGTGCCACAGGTTAAATGTTTGGCGGCCATCAGAAGGTTCACCCAGTGGGCAGTAAAAGTTATGTACTTTCCCTGCCAGTGTTTGCTAGACCACGTGTCTGTGGTCAGATGTATCTTGGCACCAACACTGTTTGCCAGAGATATATTCAATTGCCGCTGAACGTGGCCATAAAGCTCTGGGATGCCCTTCTGGGGACCTTCCATTGCGGTGTGCCAATGGCCACAAATTTTCTAAAGGCCTTCGAGTCCACCAGTTTATATGGCAGTAGTTGGCGGGCTAGCAGTTCTGACAAGCCAGCGGTCAGCCGTTGGGCAAGAGGGTTATCCGGCGTCATCAACCTTTTACGCTCGAACATTTGGGCTACGGAAGCCTGCCTTCTACCAGATGAATGCGACGACGGCAAGGTGGAAGGTGGAGTGGAGGACAAATGGGAGGAAAGAGGAGAAGGAGAAAAGGCAGGACGTGAAGCGCCGGGAGTGTGGCTTTGTAAGTTCTGACAGTGTTGCTCCCACTGGGCTCAGTGATGGGAGGCCAGGTGCCTTCTTAAGGCGGTCGTCTCTAGGTTAGTGTTGGGCTTGCTGCAACTTATGCATTGACAGCACAAGGTGCAGATGGCAACACTTTTGTCAGCAGCTGACACGTTAAAAAAAGCCCACACTGCAGAGCCATGTGCCAGCGTCATGGGAGCGCATGATGTGACCGTGCATGGTGGAAGCAGGTATATCACACCCCTCAGTCTGTATTTTGTGGAAGTAGTTATATCAAACCCCTTTATCAGTATTTTGTGGAAGCAGGTACATCGCACGCCTCAATCAGTATTTTGTAGAAGCAGGTATAAAGAACCCCTTAGTCAGTATTTTGTAGAAGGAGGTATATCGCACCCCTCAACCAGTATTTTGTTGAAACAGGTATATAGAACCCCTGAATCAATATTTGTTGGAAGCAGGTATATCACACCCCTCAATCAGTATTTTGTGGAAGCAGGTATATCAAACCCCTTAATCAGTATTTTGTGGAAGCAGGTATATTGCACCCCTCTATCATTTTTTTTTGGGGCAACAGGTATATCACACCCGTTGCAAATAGTTGTTCCAATAACGCTTGTCAGCAGAACTGCACACAACTGCTGCACAATACAAATGCAATTCTATGTTAGAAAGTATATTATAGGTATATCACACCTCTCAATCAATATTTTGTGGAAACAGGTATATAGAACCCCTGAATCAATAGTTGGTGGAAGCAGGTATATTATATATATATATATATATATATATATATATATGTGGCCCTGCTCCACAAAGCAACCTCTCCAGACACTGGCAAAACACAGAATGGCAGAAAGGGTTCTGTTATAGGGTGGGGGTGTGTCCATGTGCTGAAACGACTCAATTGGCTGTCCTGTCCCACCTGATGGATGTGTCATGGGTCAAAGTTCGGCACAATGCAAAAGAATATGGCGCTTGCGAACATCGACAAATGTTCGCATGTTCGGCGAATCGCGAACAAGCAAAGTTCGCCGCAAAATCTCAATTTGGAATCACTTGGCTGTGAAAATGAAAAGTTTAATTTCTTTTAATAAAATGTTGCTATAGCCCCAAATTTTTACAAGGTGTAACAGTAGAAAAAGGACGCCATAATTTGTTCTAATTTTCTCCTTAATACGTCAACACCCTATATTTAGTAATAAACTGCTGTAGGGGCACATGGTGCCATATCGCTTTTGCAGCACAGATTTTGATTGATTGGATTATGGGCGCCATTGGTTTTTATTTTTTGAGGGATAAGGTGATGTTTTCATTGGTATCATTTTAGGACACATATAATTTTTTGATCACTCGATATTATGCATTTTGTAAGGCAATGTGACAAAAAATGACTGTTCTGGCTCAGTTTTCATTTATTTATTTTTATAACGTTTACCTGACAGAGTATATTATGTGATATTTTTATAGAGCAGGTTGTTACGGACGTCACAATACCTAATGTGTCTATTATTTTAATTTTTGTTTAAGTTTTACACTGTAAAAGCATTTTTGAAAAGAATAAAATCTTTTTTTTTGTGTTGCCATTTTGGGGTACGTACAATTTTTTGATCACTTGCTATTACACTTGATTGGTAGGATCATGTGATATTTTTATAGAGCTGGTTGATACAGACAAGGCGATACCAAATACACTGCTCAAAAAAATAAAGGGAACACTTAAACAACACAATGTAACTCCAAGTCAATCACAATTCTGGGAAATCAAACTGTCCACTTAGGAAGCAACACTGAGTGACAATTTCACATGCTGTTGTGCAAATGGGATAGACAACAGGTGGTAATTATGGGCAATTAGCAAGACACCCCCAATAAAGGAGTGGTTCTGCAGGTGGTGATCACAGACCACTTCTCAGTTCCTATGCTTCCTGGCTGATGTTTTGGTCACTTTTGAATGCTGGCGGTGCTTTCACTCTAGTGGTAGCATGAGACGGAGTCTACAACCCACACAAGTGGCTCAGGTAGTGCAGCTTATCCAGGATGGCGCATCAATGCGAGCTGTGGCAAGAAGGTTTGCTGTGTCTGTCAGCGTAGTGTCCAGAGCATGGAGGCGCTACCAGGAGACAGGCCAGTACATCAGGAGACGTGGAGGAGGCCGTAGGAGGGCAACAACCCAGCAGCAGGACCGCTACCTCCGCCTTTGTGCAAGGAGGAACAGGAGGAGCACTGCCAGAGCCTTGCAAAATGACCTCCAGCAGGCCACAAATGTGCATGTGTCTGCTCAAACGGTCAGAAACAGACTCCATGAGGGTGATATGAGGGCGCAACTTCCACAGGTGGGGGTTGTGCTTACAGCCTAACACCGTCCAGGACGTTTGGCATTTGCCAGAGAACACCAAGTTTGGCAAATTCGCCACTGGTGCCCTGTGCTCTTCACAGATGAAAGCAGGTTCACACTGAGCACATGTGACAGACGTGACAGAGTCTTGAGACGCCGTGGAGAACGTTCTGCTGCCTGCGACATCCTCCAGCATGACCGGTTTGGCATTGGGTCAGTAATGGTGTGGGGTGGCATTTCTTCGGATGGCCACATAGCCCTCCATGTGCTCGCCAGAGGTAGCCCGACTGCCATTAGGTACCGAGATGAGATCCTCAGACCCCTTGTGAGACCATATGCTGGTGCTGTTGGCCCTGGGTTCCTCCTAATGCAAGACAATGCTAGACCTCATGTGGCTGGAGTGTGTCAGCAGTTCCTGCAGGACGAAGGCATTGATGCTATGGACTGGTCCGCCCGTTCCCCAGACCTGAATCCAATTGAGCACATCTGGGACATCATGTCTCGCTCTATCCACCAACGTCACATTGCACCACAGACTGTCCAGGAGTTGGCAGATGCTTTAGTCCAGGTCTGGGAGGAGATCCCTCAGGAGACCGTCCGCCACCTCATCAGGAGCATACACAAGCGTTGTAGGGAGGTCATACAGGCACGTGGAGGCCACACACACTACTGAGCCTCATTTTGACTTGTTTTAAGGACATTACATCAAAGTTGGATCAGCCTGTAGTGTGTTTTTCCACTTTAATTTTGAGTGTGACTCCAAATCCAGACCTCCATGGGTTGAAAATTTGATTTCCACTTTTTTATTTTTGATAATTGATTTTTTTGATTTTGTTGTCAGCACATTCAACTATGTAAAGAACAAAGTATTTTAGAAGAATATTTAATTAATTCAGATCTAGGATGTGTTATTTTTGTGTTCCCTTTATTATTTTGAGCAGTGTATATCTACTTTGCAATTTTATATAATTTAATTATGGGAAAATTTAGCTTTTTTTAATTTTTTTCAACTTTTGGTGGTCTGATCCCCTGTACAATGCAATACAATACATCTATTCCCACTGCCTGCTTGCCTGTGAGACCCAGGGGGCTTCTAGGAGGCAGCCCCAATGCCTATGAATGACATCGGTCTGCCTTTCCAGCCATCAGGTCCCCATCACCGCAGCGCGGGGACCCGATGGAGACAGGGATGAAGCCCCTCCCTCCGGTTACCCTGTACATGCCATGTACATGCCATCTGTGAAAACACAAATGCTGGCGCATACAGCAAGGGCTCGGGTGTCAGACACCTGTACGGTGCTGTGTCTTAAATCAGATCCTGCAGCTCCATACATGTACGGCGCCAGTCGGGAAAGGGCTATTCATGATCTGCTGCCGGCAAACAACAAGTTGGTACTGGGACAAACGATGGCATTAGCGATCGCTCCTCCTTATACTGAGGAGGAGATCACTGCATGTAATAGTAGCAGTCTCCTCCACTGATGAGCAGGTGATTGCTGGAATGGAACACTTTCCTCCCGGCAATCACCTGCTACACTGCTGTATGTAATACATCCCTTTATTTATCTCTACTATCTCCAGAGTTGTTACAGTTGCTGTGTTTGTCATTTTACCATAAAAAGTAATAGAGCACAATATGTTATTTTTATAGATTATTTTTTTTACCGACTCAGTGACCAAAGCCTCCAACACAAGTTTGATTATAGTTTAAATAAAAAAAAAAAGTTAATTATGCTCAGCTTTTTCTTTTGCTTCTTGTTTTATCTCTGTATGTTTCTTTATACTAAGCAAGAGAACTGTATCCGTTCATTAGCAGTAAACACAATTTACACTCTTAGGGGGTCATTTATTAAACAGAAATACGCCTAAATAAGGCTTATTTCTGGTGCAGATTGCAGCAAAAAGGTCCTTCTCCCCACTCATGCCAGGTCTAAAAAACAGGGCGTGGCGCAGACTGGGAAGGGGGTGGGCTGGCAGGCCCATTTCATTTACCATTTTCTACGCCTATTTTAGGCGTAGAAAAGTGTCTAGATGTAAGACAGGTAGGAAACTGTGTTATATTTAGAAGTGGCGGAGGATCTGCCAAAGTTATGTAGAGGCGGTCTTAGGGTCTATTCAGACGTCCGTAGGTGTTTTGCGGTCCGCAAATTGCAAATCCGCAAAACATGGACACCGGCAATGCGCGTTCTGCATTTCGCGATCCGCACATCGCCGACACTATAATAGAAAATGCCTTTTCTTGTCCGCCGCTGCGGACAAGAATAGGACATGATCTTTTTTTTTCAGGATTGGAATTGCGGATCTGGAAGTGCGGATGCGGACAGCACATACTGTGCTGTTCGCATCCGTTGCGGCTCTTTTGAAAATGAATGGGTCCGCACAAAATTGCAGAACGGATTCGGACCCAACTTTCAGACGTGTGAATGGACCCTTAATAAATATGCCCCTATATCCTAACACAATAGAGATCTCCGCATAGTCCAGTATTCTGATTGGTAAGCATGCTCCTGTTTGTGGCACATGAAAGCCTTTGCGCAGCCCATAAATTATTGAATAAAAATAAATGATTCATATTGTCATAAATGTATTTTGTAAAGTAGGAATAGTTATTCTAACAGAGATATGAGTTGTTTGCCTTTAAGGGGAGCTCCACATACCTGTAAATGCTGGAGTGCACAATGTTACTTTCATTCAACAGAGTTTATACCTGAACAAGCTACACTTGTGTGTCTCCACCAGGGCCGGCCTTTGGGGTGTGCGGGCTGTGCGGCCGCACAGGGCGCCATAGTAACAGGGGCGCTGGGCGGCCGACAGCTCGCAATGTAATATGCGGCAGGTGAGGCTGAACTTGTGTTCTCCCTCGGGGCGCCCCCTCCATCTAGCCCTCCCCTGTCTGACCTGATTTGTTCCTCCTCCCCTGTGCCTGACCTGCCTGCTGCCCCCGCCGCTGCCAATAAGAAGAGAGACGGGAGGAGAAGGGGAGGGGCTGTGGCCACTGCGCCACCAATGAAGATAACTGACCTGAAATACAAATACAGGAGGCGGGTGCCGGAATCAAATAGCCGACACCCGACCTCTGTGACAGGGAGCTGCGATCAGCTGCAGTTGAGTTAACCCTTCAGGTGCGGTACCTGAGGGGTTAACTGCCGCTGATCGCAGCTCCCTGTCACAGAGGTCGGGTGTCGGCTATTTGATTCCGGCACCCGCCTCCTGTATTTGTATAAGAAACGTTGGTGGCACAGTGCGCCACCCCCCCCAACACCCCAGTATAAGAAACGGTGGCACAGTGCGCCCTCCCCCCCCCCAGTATAAGAAACGTTGGTGGCACAGTGCGGCCCCCCCCCCCAACACCCCAGTATAAAGTATAAGAAACGGTGGCACAGTGCGGCCCCCCCCCCCACCACCCCAGTATAAGAAACGTTGGTGGCACAGTGCGGCCCCCCCCCCCCAACACCCCAGTATAAGAAACATTGGTGGCACAGTGGGAAGTGCCAGTGAGGGTTAAAAAATAATTAAAAAAAATTAACTCACCTCCTCCAGTTGATCGCATAGCTGCCGGTCTCCTGTTTTCTTTAGGACCTGTGGTGACGTCACTGAGCTCATCACATGACCCATTACCATGGTGATGGATCATGTGATGAGCACAGTGATGTCACCACAGGTCCTTTGACAGGTCATGAAGAAAGAACAGAAGACGATCAATTGGAGGAGGTGAGTTAATTATTTTTTAACCCTCATTGGCACTGCCCACTGCGCCACCAATGTTTATTATATTGAGGGGGGGCGCACTGCGCCACCAATGTTTATTATACTGGGGTGTTGGGGGGGGCGCACTGCGCCACCAATGTTTATTATACTGGGGTGTTGGGGGGGCGCACTGCGCCACCAATGTTTATTATACTGGGGTGTTGGGGGGGGGCGCACTGCGCCACCAATGTTTATTATATTGGGGGGGCGCACTGCGCCACCAATGTTTATTATACTGGGGTGTTGGGGGGGGCGCACTGCGCCACCAATGTTTATTATATTGGGGGGGCGTACTGCGCCAATGTTTATTATATTGGGGGGGGCGCACTGCGCACAACGATGGGTTAGGGAAATTTCACAGCAGAGTGCGCATGCGCTGGGAGCCTCGCCGGCGGTTAGGGTAGGGAAAAATTATGGGCCAGTGCACAGGTGCGGTGATCGGATGGATGTTCTCAGCTGGACACCGGCCGACACTGCGCATGCGCTGGGAGCCTCACCAGCGGTTAGGGTAGGGAAAAAGCACTGGCCCGTACGTAATTTTTCCCTTCCCTAACCGCTGGCGAGGCTCCCAGCGCATGCGCACTCTGCTGTGAAACTTCCCTAACCTGACATTGTGCGCCTGCGCGGCGCTGCACACCTCCTCACGTCATGTCCGGTGCGACTGGAAGTGACGAGGGTAGGGAAATCTCACGAAGTAGGGAAGTATAACATTACACCGGCCTTTGGGGTGTGTGGGCTGGTAACTACTTGGTTGGATAGTCAGCCAGCCTATGCCATGATGCCAGCAACAAGCAGTGTTTTTGTTTTTTTTTGGGGGGGGGGGGCCACAAGGTTAGCTCGCACAGGGCGCCTGAACACCTAAGGCCGGCCCTGGTCTCCACTGTTCATACAGGCTACTTATATATTAATTATTGTTGTTATAATAATTATTAAAATTTAAATACAGTTTACTCTTGATAAACACGTTAGTTCATCCAATATATGTTAGCATTGCAGTAAGATGAAGTCTGTTTTATACCATACCTAATTTTGGCCCATTGTGCTCATTGGGCCTGTACTGCCATGGTAGCCACCTGATAGCTATTTTCTATCAATGACAATTGTGTTGTGTCTTACATGATAAATACACATTTTGACACCTTCCTACATATAAAATTTTACTTTTAATAAATACCACTAAAAGCTTAAAATACATTTAAGACAAGCCCTGCAATCTAAACAGCACAGGTCAAACAATAATCTGATACAGTACATAAACTGTCAACACAGTTTATGAGTCATATATTAGATGTAAACAGGCACATATTCTCAGAAATCCATAGTTTCTCTGTGTTACTCACGGTTTGACGAACCACTGTTGAATGTGTATACGTGTTGATCACCAAGGGTAGTATAAGGATCTTTGATAGTTGATGTTTCACTACTCTTTATCTATTTATATAACTGTCACACTTATCTAGCGCAATATGCTCATGTGTGTATTTTATTGTATCTAAGTGGTTGCCTTAGTATAGGGTTGTATAGGTGATTACTAGAATAGCTACGAGGACAGGGAACCTCCACCATCAGGGCGGCTGAGGACTAGTTAAGGGTGGAATAGGGATAGAGTAGTGAAACCCACATCAACTATCAAAGATCCTTATACTACCCTTGGTGATCAACACGTATACACATTCAACAGTGGTTCTTCAAAACCGTGAGTAAGAGAAACTATGGATTTCTGAGAATATGTGCCTGTTTACATCTAATATATGACTCAGGTGTTGACAGTTTATGTACTGTATCAGATTATTGTTTGAGCTGTACTGTTTAGATTGCAGGGCTTGTCTTGAATGTACACTGCTCAAAAAAATAAAGGGAACACAAAAATAACACATCCTAGATCTGAGTTAATTAAAAATCCTTCTGAAATACTTTGTTCTTTACATAGTTGAATGTGCTGACAACAAAATCACACAAAAATTAAAAAATGGAAATCAAATTTTTAACCCATGGAGGTCTGGATTTGGAGTCACACTCAAAATTAAAGTGGAAAAACACACTACAGGCTGATCCAACTTTGATGTAATGTCCTTAAAACAAGTCAAAATGAGGCTCAGTAGTGTGTGTGGCCTCCATGTGCCTGTATGACCTCCCTACAACGCCTGTGCATGCTCCTGATGAGGTGGCGGATGGTCTCCTGAGGGATCTCCTCCCAGACCTGGACTAAAGCATCTGCCAACTCCTGGACAGTCTGTGGTGCAACGTGACGTTGGTGGATAGAGCGAGACATGATGTCCCAGAGGTGCTCAATTGGATTCAGGTCTGGGGAACGGGCGGGCCAGTCCATAGCATCAATGCCTTCGTCTTGCAGGAACTGCTGACACACTCCAGCCACATGAGGTCTAGCATTGTCTTGCATTAGGAGGAACCCAGGGCCAACCGCACCAGCATATGGTCTCACAAGGGGTCTGAGGATCTCATCTCGGTACCTAATGGCAGTCAGGCTACCTCTGGCGAGCACATGGAGGGCTGTGCGGCCCTCCAAAGAAATGCCACCCCACATCATTACTGACCCAATGCCAAACCGGTCATGCTGAAGGATGTTGCAGGCAGCAGAACGTTCTCCACGGCGTCTCCAGACTCTGTCACATCTGTCACATGTGCTCAGTGTGAACCTGCTTTCATCTGTGAAGAGCACAGGGCGCCAGTGGCGAATTTGCCAATCTTGGTGTTCTCTGGCAAATGCCAAACGTCCTGCACGGTGTTGGGCTGTAAGCACAACCCCCACCTGTGGACGTCGGGCCCTCATATCACCCTCATGGAGTCTGTTTCTGACCGTTTGAGCAGACACATGCACATTTGTGGCCTGCTGGAGGTCATTTTGCAGGGCTCTGGCAGTGCTCCTCCTGTTCCTCCTTGCACAAAGGCGGAGGTAGCAGTCCTGCTGCTGGGTTGTTGCCCTCCTACGGCCTCCTCCACGTCTCCTGATGTACTGGCCTGTCTCCTGGTAGCGCCTCCATGCTCTGGACACTACGCTGACAGACACAGCAAACCTTCTTGCCACAGCTCGCATTGATGTGCCATCCTGGATAAGCTGCACTACCTGAGCCACTTGTGTGGGTTGTAGACTCCGTCTCATGCTACCACTAGAGTGAAAGCACCGCCAGCATTCAAAAGTGACCAAAACATCAGCCAGGAAGCATAGGATCTGAGAAGTGGTCTGTGGTTACCACTCCAGAACCACTCCTTTATTGGGGGTGTCTTGCTAATTGCCTATAATTTCCACCTGTTGTCTATCCCATTTGCACAACAGCATGTGAAATTGATTGTCACTTAGTGTTGCTTCATAAGTGGACAGTTTGATTTCACAGAAGTGTGATTGACTTGGAGTTACATTGTGTTGTTTAAGTGTTCCCTTTATTTTTTTGAGCAGTGTATTTTCAGCTTTTAGTGGTATTTATTAAAAGTACATTTTTATATGTAGGAAGGTGTCAAAATTTGTATTTTGCTTCTATACTTCCTCACTGTGGTATTCTGCCATTCCTGGCGAGTTTTGTATAATGTGTCTTACATGAACATCAGTGACAGATGTACACCAGTACTTGTATGTCCATTTACTTTGTTATATGTCATCTGTTTATACAGGGTTGGACTGGTCTGAGTACCAGAGGATCTTCTGGTGGCACAGTCTCTCCACAGATCTCCAAAGGTCCAGGAGAAAAATCCCATTTGGAGCTACTTTTGGAGCTAATGACTTGCCACTAGGCTCTATTTAATTGATGCAAAACCTATTAGACTTTTGATGATAAAGAGGTTGGACCCCAAGAATAATTTCTTCTGGTGGGCCCAAAGAACCCTAGACTGACAATCAGGGGCATAACAACCATAGCGACAGACCATGCGACTATGGGGCCCAGGGCAAGAGGGGGCCCAGTTGGGATCATCCCCTCTTCTACTGGGGATGAAAACTTGGTCAGGAGCCTCTAGAACAACTTTTAGCAAATGAGGCAGAGACATTGAACAGGGTTTAAGCAGGAACCCTTCTGTCCTGTGTGGGGGGTCTGGTTTGATCCTTGCTATGGGGCCCTTACTTCTCTATGTACGCCACTGCTGACATTGTATACAGATACCATAGACCAGGGGTGCCCAACCTGCAGCCTAGAAGCCACATATGACCCATGATAATATTATCCATGCTTGTCTTTGTCTGTTGGTTGCTCTCTTGCATTTCTATGTGAGAGAGAAGAATGGTGGGTACTGCAGAAGCAGGGATTGTTAAGTACTAAAGGTACACTTAATTGCCATCTCTAAGATGCTCATTTATCTGCAGAATGAGGGTTTCCAGAAAGTAAAAGATGACATGGGGACATGGCCATTCATGTGCAGTGGCCAGGTTTGGTGTGGCCCCAACGCTATGCTGGACTCCCCGGACACTGTTGAGGTGTCACCATGTGTTGCTGCTCTCCGGAACGGATGTTAAGGCATGGTGCACCCAAATGGGAAATTAGTCATGGGAAAAGTGTCAGGGTCTGCAGTAAACCAGTGTGCTTCTTTACTGGAGGAATTCAGGTGCAAAACAATACAGGCGAGGCATTAAGTTGGCCTCTCCAGTTTACTCCATGGCAAAAGAACGGGGAACTGCTCTCCTTATATACAGTTTGTTGGTGAACTAGAACCTTCTAGTGGGAGGGATGGAGTGGAGAAACTCAGCATAAAAAAATACAACGTTCCAATTTTGGTCTCTCAAACACTTGCACACAGCAGTTTTACTAGACACAAACAAGTCTTCATACATAATAACATAGCTAAATCAGACATTTACAAGGTCAGTTTGTCTGGTTTTTGTGGTAAACAAGTCTGGCTTTTTCCCTCCAAAACATGATCTTCTTTAAACCCTATGGTAGCTGTGGAAAATTACCAGCTTTTTCCTATTATCTAGAAAGTCCCAAAAGTTTCTCAGTTTTTATTAACCCTTTCCACAGTGCTGTCCAAATGCCTTACATTGGAGAACGTTGTCAACCAAAAGAAGTAAGGGCGGGTTCATAGTTAGCATTTTCATGCAGAGTTGGGAAAAATAATTATTTTCAATTATCAAAGAATGAATAGAAAAAGCTTATTGAATTGCACAGGATGTACGAAGATTTTGGGCTTCGACCTTTAGAACCCTAAGATCACGTAAGTTCAGTTCAGGTGAGCCATGGAAGTCTTGGCATTGTGGTCATATTATAAATGCCTGTAGCCTTAATGAGTTCACACAAACTCAGCACTTAATTTTACTGAAAGTCACCCAAATTAATGATACAGTATTTATTTTAAAGGCAGGGATTCTATTAGTATGATAAGAAATATATATATATATATATTTATATATATATATACTCATATATATTCCCTTCATTTCCGCATAACCACTCTGTCCTTCACACTACTGAAGCCATGATCTAATGTTGCTGGCCACAGCCATAATGTGTCTGTATACCACACAATTACTGCAACCGATCACTGCTCTCAGTGGTATATGGCTTGAGACCATTGAGGTCATTGGTTGCTGTGGTTTTGTACAGTATATGGGCACGTCATCACTACAAACAGGATAACAAAGCCCTGTGGGGAGAATGGAGCAGTTATGCTGGAAGGGTTCGGGATTTATATATATATATAAATATATATATATATATATATATATATATATATATATATATATATATGTATATATATATATATATATATATAAAAATGTTTGTTGTTGTTTTTATGATAACACACTGAGTAGAAATAATAGGCTACCAGTAAGTTGTGCCAAATGCAACACTGCTATATCTGTATGTCTCCAGCATGATTTAGATATCAGGGAGGGTCTTCCAAACCCTTTGTGTGTTTTTATTTACATTGTCATTTCTGATTGATGAGGCAATGCATTAGCCCTCTTATATAGGCTGAGAGCTTCTGCTCTGTCACTTAATAGGTGATGATATTTATGCACCAAGTGGCAGTCACGTTCAGTAGAGGAGACCAGTCAAGATTTCAGAAGGAAAGAAATAATCATCAGACAAGGATCTAGCTTGATGTAGTGTGTTATTTAATACTTTACTGATACAAGGGGCTGGCTTTTTTATTTGCAATTCCTCAAGTTTATTATATGTTCCTTTTGAAGACAATAGTCCTTGAATAATTTACAGCTGCACACATCAGAATTATATTAACCCTTAAATATACAAATCTCTCATATCAACTGAGCTACACAAGTGTGAAAACAGTCCGTTAGCACTGTGCCCTCGGCAAATTGCCTGGGGCATTGTTTCACAGTGATCTACGTATGTCAAGGAGCCTCCTGAAGATTTTAGAAAAGAAACTTTACAACAATGAAGACATACTATATTACCCTTAGAACTCAGAACAAATAAGAATATATGAAAATCAGTGTTCTACCAAAGTGGACAATTATTTCCTAATAAGGATACGGCCAAACAGGGTTTTTTAAACAAGATTTTGAGGCAAATCTGTTTGCAGAATTTTTTGGTCAAAGTCAGAAGTGGATTTGAAAGGAATTGAAAATATAAGGGAAGGACCTATGCTCCTTTTATATTGTGGATCCACTTCTGGCTTTGGTTGAAAATCCTGTAGGCAGATTTGCCTCAAAACCGAATTCAAAACCTTACCCCAACTGGGATACTAGGTGTGTACAAAGGTTAGAGGGAGCTATCCAAAGGATAAAAAGCAAACTATTTTGAAACTTACCACATCAAAGAAAATAAATCTATGCAGTACATCTAAAATGAATTTATGTAGGAGCTAAAAAACATTCATCCTGGACCACTCCTGCAAATGCTGTGATGGCGTCATTGGCATAGAGGGGGATTTATCATGAAGATAATATTTTATGCCAGTTATGTTTGAGCCTATGTTGTTGAGTTTTGTACCAAATTTACCAAATATTGCATGTTATTTGTTAAAGTTGGCAATTTTTACACCACCTCTCTATTAGAGTGAGCTTACAACATTTTTGCAACTTTAAAAAAAATACAGTATTTTTTGTATCAGAAGCACAGGCCCATAAGACACACCTAGGTTTTAGAGGAGAACAAACAGGAAAAAATATTTTTCATTAGACCTCAGATCAGACCTCAGCTAACAGCCCCAATCAATGTTAATAAGACCCCAACAAGACCTCAGATCAGACCCACAATCAGACCTCAGCTCAGACCCCAATGAGAATGATCCCCAATCAGACTTCAGACCCCAATCAGACGTCATATTAGCCCCCAGCAGCCCCAGTTGCCTCATATCAGCCCTCAGTTGCCCCCATTGCCTCTCATATTGGCCCCCAGCAGCCCTCATTGACTCATATCAGCCCTCAGTTACCCCATTGCCTCTCATATTGGCCCCCAGCAGCCCCCAATGCCTCATATTAGCCCCCAGTAGCCCCCATTACCTCTCATATTTACCCCTTGCAGCCCCCATTGCCTCATATCAGCTCTCAGTTGCCCCCATTGCTTCTCATATCAGCCCCCAGTAGATACCATTTCCTCTCATATTAACCCCCTGCACCCCCATTGCCTCATATCAGCCAGCCCTCAGTAGCCCCCATTGCCTCATATTAGTCCTCAGTAGCCCCCATTGTCTCTTATATTGGCCCCCAGCAGCCCCGATTGCCTGTCATGTTAGCCCCTAGCACCCCCCATTGTCTAGGATCAGCCCCTATTGCCTCATGTTTAATAAAATAAATAAACCACTTACCACTCCTGCTCCCAGATGCCGCCGCTCCTCACCACCCGCACTCTTCTTACTCCTGCTGTGGGCTGTGCTGTGAACCGGCTTGCATAGCGTGAGGTCACAGAGTGCCCTCACGCTGTGCGCAGCCACAGCACAGCTGACAGCCAATGACCAGGAAGCGGTGAGTACAGAGCCTTCACCGCTTCCTGGTTCTTCGGTACTAATAGGCGCTTCCATAATGGAAAAAAATGGGGTGAAAAATACGGTAAAATCTGTTATACAACTTGTTGAAACCAGAATTCTGGAGCGCAGAGCTTGGTAAAGTCTTCTTATTGTCTCCTATGCAAATCCAACATACATTTGAGCACAATAACTTAGATACAGGAAGAACCCAGGTACATTGAGGGTTGAAACCAGGCTAGGATCGTATGATCCAGGAACTGCATGCAAACTAAGGCTAGTTTCGCATAAGTGTTTACTGATCCGGCAGGCTGTAACAGCTTGCCAGATCCGTCACTGCCAGACACTGCCAGAGAGCCATCCGACCCCATTAATTAAAATGGGATCCAGCGGATATCTGGCGGAAATCTGGCAAATATACCGGACGAGTTTGCCGGAATGCTCTAGCAACATAAGGCAATACACTTCAAACGGGACAAGATGAGATTAAAATATTAATATATTAATTATTAATAAATAGGGCAAGCAATAGTAGTTTTAGGTAAGCAAAAGTTCCAAAGGCGCATAACAGAAGTTGTGGATTTTTTCATTTTTTTATGTTTATGCAAGCAAATGTTTCGATTTAGTACATCTGTGAGGAGATTGTTGGCTTGGTAACAGCAATAACTCCTTTGTAAGACAGAAGGAAAAACTGTGACTTTTACAGAATTACCTCATTATTCTTTTACAGGCATGAATGTAATTAAAAGTAAATTGTGAAATAGCATCATAGGCGCAAGTACTTTTTTCACCTCATCTACTTGAAAGCAGAACACACTGTAAAATCTGAGATTGCTTGGAAACAAAACAGACAATTACATATACGTTGCACATATTTTTACAGTTCCTGTTCCCTAAGTAGGTAGTTATAGAAAAAAAAACATCTTTTAAAAGAGCAATATATATATATATATATATATATATATATATAGTCCCAGCTAAAACAGAGGGCAGACAGCATGGAAACCTTGACATGAATCTCCCAACGGTATCTTGTAGCTTGCATATGGAATTTCCCGACACCTTGCTGAAGAGGATAATTTATGAGCACATTACACTTTCTGATGTTTTGAGCATTAAGAAAAATATAGCTGTGAATAGACTTGATTAAGTGCAGGGGAACTCACAGCGAAGTATGGAAGATGATTCTTAATTAGCCAAGCAATATAATAAAATGTTGGGGGCACTAAGGTATGCATTAATATATTGTATGATTCGGAGTGGTAAATACAGATGTTGCCGGGCTGAGTTTGCTTATATCACAGAGATAAGTTCTCCAATTAGTGGTCCATTATGTCATTGATGTGTTTTTTTCAGTAGAACAATAAAAAACCTAATACATCTTCTTTGTCAATTAGTTCTTACATTAAGAAATGAAGACCTATGTGGTTCCATACTGCGGAGTCAATGAGATTGTTTGTCTCCATAATATTGTTTGCCACCATTTGTATGGTTCAGTTTCCACCTATAAGCAATGCTTCTAGGGTAGAATAACCCCAAATTGCATCTGGTCTAGGGTGGAATTAGTCTGATGGAGCATGTTATGAATTCTGACATGAAAAAAATCTGCATGTCTTATTACAAAAACAGAGGCATATGGAGATACACTATGGTCCTACTCCATTTAGTGGAGGCTCTATTACAATTATGTGCAAAACAAAGCTGAAATGTGTTTGATGCCTTTATTTTCAGATTCTGTATGATATTTCTAAGGTTAAGTACACAGTAACATAAGATGACATCTTGAATTGTGTGCATCACCAATTCTGTAGATCAGTAGATGTTATGTTGAGCAGAGGCTTTTATTGACCTCATGTGGTGCAACAATCTAAACACATACAATAGTGTTAAGGTATGACCACACAGCAAGGTTGTGAGCTATTTGGATTGCGGCCAGCTGTGGTCTAGAACCACGTGGCCACTTAGGCCACAGCTGCCTTTTATTTAACTAATGAAGACTGCACTGTATAGCTGGTCTTCATTGTTAATGGCCGCACGGTATCTTCAGTACTACAGCCGGCCGTGACCTGAACTCTCACGTCACGACTGCACAGTCAGACCACAACCCTTAGGGTACAACCACACAGTCAGGTTTCAGCATTGCAGTTTTGGAAGCCAAAACCAAGAGTGAATAAATAAAAGAGAAGTCGCATGTGTCCTTTATACTTTCTTTCCTTTCATGATCCTCTACTGATTTTGGCTTCCAAAACTGTATAAAAATAAACCGACCGTGTGGCTGTACCCTTAGAAGAGTCAATTGACCTAGTGGTGTTAGGCTACGTCTACACGACGACATTTGTCGCGCGACAGTCAGATAGGGCACAACTACACTGCAACATTTGTAGCGCAACATTTTGTTGCACTAATGTCGCGCGACAATTTTTATAATGGCAGTCTATGGTGTCGCGCTGCAACATGCCGCGACTGCGACGCAACAGTCGCTGAAAAATCCATCTTGAATGGATTTTCTGCGACTGTTGCGTCGCAGTCGCAGCATGTTACATGTTGCAGTGCGACACCATAGACTGCTATTATAAAAATTGTCGCGCGACATTAGTGCAACAAAATGTTGCGCGACAAATGTTGTCGTGTAGACGTAGCCTAAATCCCACTTAGGGTAACAAAGTTATGGTTGCAATAGTCTCGTAGTGAGAGCAGTGACAAGCAGTAGGTTAAATGTGGACACTGGTAAAGTTCACAGAAGAACTGCACTCTATGGGGGAGATTTATCATTTCCCCTGTCTTTAAAAAGTTGCATTTGCCTCTTTTTACTCTGCCCTCAAAACTTTTCTAAAATGGGTGTGGCAAGGGTGGGGAAGGTGCTGGCTGGCCTCCCCAACAAATTTATCTTCATTTACACTAGTTTTCTGGTATATCAATGAAAATAAGCGAATAATGCCGTATCAGTATGGCTTCATGAGGGATCGGTCATGTCAAACTAATTTAATGAGTTTCTATGAGGAGGTAAGTTCTAGACTTGACCACGGTGAGTCAATGAATGTCACATATCTTGGCTTCTTCAAAGCATTTGATACTGTACCACATAAAAGGTTAGTATGTAAAATGAGAATGCTCGGACTGGGAGAAAACGTCTGTATGTGGGTAAGTAACTGGCTCAGTGATAGAAAACAGGGTGGTTATTAACGGTACATACTCAGATTGGGTCACTGTCACTAGTGGGGTACAAAGAAGAAAAAAGAAAAACAAGGTTATCCCAACTCTATCTAGGGATCAAATAAATGACCCTGAAGAGAAGGAAAAAGGGCGCCAACAGGACTGTAATGATGTGAGGATCAAGATAAAGAGTCACTAGAAAGAAGTAGGCAGTTCAAATTAGTGAAAACAGAGTTTTAACACTGAGTCAATGAACATGAGACAGAAAAAACAAAATCCATAACCCGTGAAGTGATAGAAACGACACCGGGGAGGAAAAAGATGAGCGCCAAGCTTTCAGTCTGTGATGTATATATAGAAGAATAGTGAACGAATGAGTGAATACCCCAATAGATACACGTACAAGACAGACGAATATAGTATTGATATTGTTGGTTCTTATCGGTATTAGTGCCAGTAAGGCCTTCACTATAATGAAATATAGTTCCAACTAAACCAAGACCCAAAATCTGAGCACTTCTCAGCAGAAGAAGTAATTTGAATAAAGCTCAAAAAAAGAAAGAAAGTTGGTACATATATGTATATATAAATATATATATATATATATATATATATATATATATATATATATATATATGTAATAAATACGTAAAAACAAGTAATATGAGCCTAGAGCTTTTCCACTCACTTCACAAGGGGGTCACCTCCAGGATAAACTCAAGACACCTGGGGTGATACTCCCCTGATCCGAGGTCGTTCGTAGAATGGTAGAGATCCAGGTAAGTGGACCAAATCTGCGATGGAGATGGAAACAGCAGGCGGATCCTTTACTTCATGAAATCTCTCTTTTATTCAGAATAAAACAAGCTCAACGCGTTTCGGGGGTCCATATAATATCCCCCTTCCTCAGGAGCAAATAGAGAAACAAGGGGGATATTATATGGACCCCCGAAACGCGTTGAGCTTGTTCTATTCTGAATAAAAGAGAGATTTCATGAAGTAAAGGATCCGCCTGCTGTTTCCATCTCCATCGCAGATTTGGTCCACTTACCTGGATCTCTACCATTCTACGAACGACCTCGGATCAGGGGGGGTATCACCCCAGGTGTCTTGAGTTTATCCTGGAGGTGACCCCCTTGTGAAGTGAGTGGAAAAGCTCTAGGCTCATATTACTTGTTTTTACGTATTTATTACCTATATATATACATATATATATATATATATATATATATATATATTTACATATATGTATCAATTTTCTTTCTTTTTTTGAGCTTTATTCAAATTACTTCTTCTGCTGAGAAGTGCTCAGATTTTGGGTCTTGGTTTAGTTGGAACTATATTTCATTATAGTGAAGGCCTTACTGGCACTAATACCGATAAGAACCAACAATATCAATACTATATTCGTGTCATGGTCTTACCTGCTTGCTGCTCTCCTTCGTTTGACATGTGCTGGCGGCCATCTTGGTTTCTGGGTTTCTTGTAGCCTTCCACCCTGCGGCTCCTCCTTCCCCTGGGAGGAGCTGGATGCCTAGCTCATATATATAGGAGGTCTGTGGCTTCAGTTCCTTGCTTGGTCCTCTTGTGTTCACATGCTTCTAAGACTGCTGCTGCTTCTGATTCCTGATCCTGGCTTCGTCTGACTACCCTGCTGGTTCCTGATCCTGGCTTCGTCTGACTACCCTGCTGGTTCCTGATCCTGGCTTCGTCTGACTACCCTGCTGGTTCCTGATCCTGGCTTCGTCTGACTACCCTTCTGGTTCCTGACCTCTGGCTTCGCAAAGACTCTGCTCGGTTTCACCATCCGTTTGGACTTTTGCTTTACAGCTTTATTTTCAATAAAGCCTTCTATTTTCACTTATCTCTTGTTGTACGTCTGGTTCATTGTTCCGTGACATTAGGACCAAGCCATGAATTCTGACGGTACAGGGCCATCCTCGCTACCCACGCTGGTTGCCAGACTTGATCAGCAGGATCATCTGTTGGGTCGGTTCGCTGTGGCGTTGCAAACCCTGCTTGAACGCACGGCTCATTTCGCTCCCGTTGCCGATGGGTCGGTTGTCGCTCCTGGGCTCGCTCCTACTGCCGCTCCGGTTGTTGCGCCAGAGTCTACCCCGACACCTGTTGTTGCGCCTGCGGTGTTTCGGGGTATGACCGGTTCTGCCCCTCTTCCACAGCGCTTTGGGGGAGAGCCAACTCAGTGCCGAGGTTTCCTTAACCAGGTGGGCATTTATTTCGAGTTGCTGCCACATGCCTTTCCTACTGAGAGATCAAAGGTGGGCTTCTTGATCTCGCTGCTCTCGGACAAGGCCTTGGCCTGGGCCAGCCCTTTATGGGAGAACAACAATCCGGTGGTTGCCGAGTTTTCCGGTTTTGTTGCTTCTCTTCGGAAGGTATTCGATGTGCCGGCTCGTGCTGCCTCTGCTGCGAAGCTCCTTATGTCCATCAGACAGGGTTCACGATCCGTAGCTGAATACGCCATTGAGTTTCGTATCCTGGCAGCAGAGGTGGGCTGGAATAATGAGGCTCTGGTCGCTGCTTTCTCTCATGGTCTCTCGGATGCCTTGAAGGATGAGGTTGCAGCTAAGGACCTACCAGTTGAGCTCGAGTCTCTTATTTCTTTCCTGATTTTGATTGACACCAGACTCAGGGAGAGACCGTCCTTTAAGGAGAACCTGCGGAGGTCTTCTAACAGATTGGTGCCTACGTTTGCTGTCCCACCCGTGCCTCCCTCTCCTCCCACGCCTCCTGGGGATGACTTGTCTGGGGGTGAACCCATGCAGCTGGGGTTTGCTCGCCTGTCCGAGGGGGAGAGGGCACTCCGGAGACGCGAGGGCCGATGCATGTACTGTGGTCTCGGTGGGCATTTTCGGTTGGCATGTCCGAACCGTCCGGGAAACGCTCGTACCCTGAGATCCTGTCGGGGGCAGATCTTGGGTGGAGTCTCCTCGTCCCCGGTTTCCCGTGTTGACAAACCACTGATCACTGTTGTCCTCTCCTGGGTCGGGGGCTCGGTGACGACCCAGGCATTGGTGGACTCTGGTGCTGGTGGTTTGTTCATTGATAGTGTGTTCGCTGCCGCCAATTCCATTCCTCTGCAGGCTCGAGGTTCCCCACTGGCTCTTGAGGCGATAGACGGCAGACCCCTTCTGCCGCCACACGTGACTCATGAGACCCTTCCAGTGGGGATAGCCATTGGTGCCGTTCACAGAGAGTCGGTCTGCCTCCAGGTTATTTCGTCTCCACACTACTCGGTGGTCTTGGGGTACCCCTGGCTCCAGAAGCATAATCCGACTTTCGATTGGAGATCGGTCGAGATCCTCTCGTGGTCACCGCAGTGTGGGGCTAGTTGCATCCATGGGTCTGTCAAGTTGCTGTGTACTTCCTCGGACTCTCTGTTGCCTCCTGAATACGAGGAGTACCGGGAGGTATTCGATAAGGTGCGCGCGGTTGCCCTACCTCCGCACCGCCCATACGATTGTGCCATAGAGTTACAATCTGGTGCCGTTCCTCCTCGTGGCAAAGTCTATCCACTGTCGGTATCGGAGAATGAGGCCATGGAGGAGTACGTGAGGGAGGCGCTTTCACGCGGACACATTCGCAAATCTTCGTCCCCGGCAGGGGCTGGATTTTTCTTTGTGAAAAAGAAGGGCGGTGAGTTGAGGCCTTGCATCGATTACAGGGGTCTCAATCGCATCACGATCAAGAACGCTTACCCGATACCCTTGATTTCCGAGCTGTTCGATCGCCTTAAAGGGGCCACGGTCTTTACCAAACTCGACCTGAGGGCGGCATATAACCTGGTAAGGATCAAGGCGGGCGATGAGTGGAAGACCGCGTTTAACACCAGGACCGGTCATTACGAATCCTTGGTTATGCCCTTTGGGTTGTGCAATGCGCCCGCAGTCTTTCAGGAATTCATCAACGATGTTTTCCGTGACCTGTTGCAGCAGTGTGTGGTAGTCTATTTGGATGACATCTTGGTATATTCTGAATCCATGGAGGCCCACATTCTGGATGTCAGACGAGTGTTGCAACGGTTACGAGAGAACAAGCTGTTCGGTAAGCTTGAGAAATGCGAATTTCACCGATCCCAGGTAACCTTCTTAGGTTACATCATTTCCGCTGAGGGGTTCTCCATGGATCCTGAGAAGGTTTCGGCTGTCTTACAGTGGCCCCAGCCCAGTGGTCTTCGTTCCCTGCAGCGCTTTTTGGGCTTCGCCAATTATTATCGGAAGTTCATCAGGGACTTTTCCATGCTGGCCAAGCCTCTCACGGATCTGACCAGGAAGGGCAGTAATTCCCAGGTCTGGCCGCTCGAGGCCATCCGAGCTTTTGAGGCCCTAAAGTCTGCCTTTGTGTCGGCTCCGATTCTGTCGCATCCCAACCCTGGGTTGCCCTTTGTCCTCGAGGTGGACGCGTCTGAGACGGGAGTAGGCGCCCTTCTGTCTCAGCGTAGAACACCAGAGGGTCCTCTGCTTCCTTGTGGGTTTTACTCCCGGAAACTGTCTTCCGCGGAGTGCAACTATCAGATTGGTGACAGGGAGTTATTGGCCATCGTGCAGGCCCTTAAAAAATGGAGGCACTTGCTCGAGGGTTCGGTGGTTCCGGTTCTCATCCTGACGGACCACAAGAATCTGACCTACCTTTCTGAGGCCAAGAGATTGACACCACGTCAGGCCAGATGGGCTCTGTTCTTGTCACGTTTTAATTACGTGGTCTCCTACCTACCCGGTTCCAAGAACATCAGGGCGGATGCCTTATCACGGCAGTACTCCGAGCTGTCCAGGGAGGAGTCGATTCCGACTTCGGTCATACCTCCGAATCAGATCCTGGCCGCCATTCGCACCAGCCTGACCTCTCCCCTGGGTGAGCAGATTTTGGCGGCTCAATCTGGTGCTCCCTCTGGGAGACCCAACGGCAGATGTTTTGTGCCTGAGGAGTTGCGCACTCGGTTGTTGCGAACCTACCATAACTCCAAGACCGCGGGGCATCCTGGAAAGAATCAGCTGTCCTGGGCTGTTTCACGTCTGTTCTGGTGGCCTTCCCTACGTTCCGACATCGCCGCATATGTAGCGGCATGCTCCGTTTGTGCCCAGAGTAAGTCCCCTCGGCACCTTCCGTTGGGCCTTCTGCAACCCATAGCCACCGGGGAGCGCCCATGGTCACACCTGGGGATGGATTTCATTGTGGACCTCCCTGCATCCCGAGGCCATACGGTCATTCTCATGATTGTGGATCGGTTTTCCAAAATGTGCCACTGTGTTCCTCTCAAGAAGTTACCCTCTGCACAAGAGTTGGCCACGATTTTTGCCAGGGAGGTCTTCCGGTTGCACGGTTTGCCTAAGGAGATTGTGTCGGATCGGGGGAGTCAGTTTGTGTCCAGGTTCTGGCGCGCCTTTTGCTCCCAGTTGGGGATTCATCTCTCCTTCTCCTCGGCCTACCACCCTCAGTCCAATGGGGCCGCAGAACGATCCAATCAGGCCTTGGAGCAATTCCTTCGTTGCTATGTCTCCGATCACCAAGACAATTGGGTTGACCTCCTGCCTTGGGCTGAGTTTGCCAGGAACACGGCGGTGAACTCTTCCTCTGGGACGTCTCCCTTCATGGCCAATTATGGGTTCCAACCTGCCGTGTTACCGGAGGTATTCTCTCCCCAGGATATTCCGGCTGTGGAGGATCACCTTTCCGTCCTACGTGCTTCTTGGGTACAGATCCAGAAGTCCCTTGAGGTCTCTGCACAGCGCCAGAGACTCCAGGCTGATCGCAGACGAGCGCCTGCTCCTTCCTACCAGGTCGGAGACCGTGTATGGTTGTCCACCCGCAACCTCAACCTTCGAGTGCCCACTCCCAAGCTGGCACCTCGCTTTGTTGGTCCCTTCCGAGTGCTTCGCAGGGTAAACCCGGTAGCCTATGCCCTTGCGCTTCCTCCTGGCATGCGGATCTCCAACGTGTTTCATGTCTCCCTGTTGAAGCCTCTGGTGTGTAATCGTTTCACTTCCTCGGTTCCTCGGCCTCGTCCGGTCCAAGTGGGCAATCGTGAGGAATATGAGGTGAGCAATATCCTGGACTCACGCCTGGTCCGCGGTCGGTTGCAGTTTTTGGTCCATTGGCGTGGTTATGGTCCAGAGGAGCGTTCCTGGGTTCCCTCCGCAGATGTCCATGCTCCTGCCTTGCTCCGAGCCTTCCACGCACGCTTCCCTCAGAAACCGTTTTGTGCTCCGCGGAGGAGGGGCCCTTGAGGGGGAGGTACTGTCATGGTCTTACCTGCTTGCTGCTCTCCTTCGTTTGACATGTGCTGGCGGCCATCTTGGTTTCTGGGTTTCTTGTAGCCTTCCACCCTGCGGCTCCTCCTTCCCCTGGGAGGAGCTGGATGCCTAGCTCATATATATAGGAGGTCTGTGGCTTCAGTTCCTTGCTTGGTCCTCTTGTGTTCACATGCTTCTAAGACTGCTGCTGCTTCTGGTTCCTGATCCTGGCTTCGTCTGACTACCCTGCTGGTTCCTGATCCTGGCTTCGTCTGACTACCCTGCTGGTTCCTGATCCTGGCTTCGTCTGACTACCCTGCTGGTTCCTGATCCTGGCTTCGTCTGACTACCCTTCTGGTTCCTGACCTCTGGCTTCGCAAAGACTCTGCTCGGTTTCACCATCCGTTTGGACTTTTGCTTTACAGCTTTATTTTCAATAAAGCCTTCTATTTTCACTTATCTCTTGTTGTACGTCTGGTTCATGGTTCCGTGACAATTCGTCTGTCTTGTACGTGTATCTATTGGGTTATTCACTCATTCGTTCACTATTCTTCTATATATACATCACAGACTGAAAGCTTGGCGCTCATCTTTTTCCTCCCCGGTGTCGTTTCTATCACTTCACGGGTTACGGATTTTGTTTTTTCTGTTTCATGTTCATTGACTAGTGGGGTACCACAGAGGTGAGTATTGGGCCCTATTCTCTTCAATATATTTATTAGGGCTGCAACGATTAATCAACGTTTTCGATAATATTCGATAACGGGATTCGTTGCTATTCGGGCAGGAGCGGGCGGTCAGGCGCTATGCCTGCGGGTCCCGTAAATCCCGCACTGCCGCAGTTAAAGGGAATCTGTCACCTAGTTTTACCCTATAGAGCTGCGGACATGCAGGGATAGATCTCCGCTAGCATGTCCGCAATATACCTGTCCCATAGCTCTGTGTGGTATTAATTAGTTTAAAAAATGATTTTATAGATGTGTAAATTAGCCAAGTAAGGTGCCCAAGGCGTGGTTACTTACGGTTAAGGAGCTCAACCACGCCCCCTGTGAAGGAGCCCAGCACCGCCTGCATCCAGGAATCTCCTCCTTGCTCACAAAGTTACAGTGCCGTAATCTCGTGATGCGCAAGCTAGCGCATGCACAGTGCCGGTGTTCTAACAAAAATCCTTTCTCGTGAAAATACCTTACCCCTCATGACTTCCGGGGGTGTGTGCCTCAACTTCCGGGGGTGTGCGCCTCAGCACAAGCGCACTACCACGGCATAGGTGAGGTAAAACTACAGGAAGCGCTGACTCACGGACACCGCGCGTGCACTTTAGGGGTAAGGAGATCAGACAGTCTTTTCTCCTTACCCTCACACTGCGCACGCGCGGATTGTGAAATCTCCTTACACAAGGGTTATGGTTAGGGTTAGGGTTATGCCCCCCAATATGCTGCACCCACCCCCCACCCCCCAGATGGCTAAGAGTGCTGGGAGCAAAAGGAGATTTCACAATCCGCATGTGCGCAGTGTGAGGGTAAGGAGAAAAGACCGTCATCTACTTACCCCTGAGGGCGCACAAGCGGTGTCTGTGAGTCAGCGCTCCCTGTAATTTTACCTTACCCGTGCTGTGGTAGTGCGCTTGCACTGAGGCGCACACCTCCGGAATTTTTTTTATTAATTTTGCACTCAGATGCCACGATCATGTATGAATGTGGCATCTGAGGGGTACAATGACGGGGGCAGCACTATTGCAGCTCCCTGTCATTGCACCTGCTACTTACAAAAAAATGCGCTTTGTGATGAAGTAATTCGTCGCAAAACAAATTATTTTTGCGAAATTCAGCGAATCAGCCGAATCGAACTTTTAAGAAATTCGTACATCTCTAATCATAGGTAATATCCACTAAAAGGTAAACAGCTACAATGTGCTTGACATGTTAAAGAGGATCTGTAACCTCTCCTGACATGTCTGTTTTAGTAGCTACTTGCATTTTCCATCTAATACCAATTCTGGATCATACACTGCTCAAAAAAATAAAGGGAACACTTAAACAACACAATGTAACTCCAAGTCAATCACACTTCTGTGAAATCAAACTGTCCACTTAGGAAGCAACACTGAGTGACAATCAATTTCACATGCTGTTGTGCAAATGGGATAGACAACAGGTGGAAATCATAGGCAATTAGCAAGACACCCCCAATAAAGGAGTGGTTCTGCAGGTGGTGACCACAGACCGCTTCTCAGTTCCTATGCTTCCTGGCTGATGTTTTGGTCACTTTTGAATGCTGGCGGTGCTTTCACTCTATGGTAGCATGAGACGGAGTCTACAACCCACACAAGTGGCTCAGGTAGTGCAGCTTATCCAGGATGGCACATCAATGCGAACTGTGGCAAGAAGGTTTGCTGTGTCTTTCAGCGTAGTGTCCAGAGCATGGAGGCGCTACCAGGAGACAGGCCAGTACATCAGGAGACGTGGAGGAGGCCGTAGGAGGGCAACAACCCAGCAGCAGGACCGCTACCTCCGCTTTTGTGCAAGGAGGAACAGGAGGAGCACTGCCAGAGCCCTGCAAAATGACCTCCAGCAGGCCACAAATGTGCATGTGTCTGCTCAAACGGCCAGAAACAGACTCCATGAGGGTGATATGAGGGCCCGACGTCCACAGGTGGGGGTTTTGCTTACAGCCCAACACCGTGCAGGACGTTTGCCATTTGCCAGAGAACACCAAGATTGGCAAATTCGCCACTGGCGCCCTGTGCTCTTCACACATGAAAGCAGGTTCACACTGAGCACATGTGACAGATGTGACAGAGTCTTGAGATGCCGTGGAGAACGTTCTGCTGCCTGCGACATCCTCCAGCATGACCGGTTTGGCATTGGGTCAGTAATGGTGTGGGGTGGCATTTCTTTGGAGGGCCGCACAGCCCTCCATGTGCTCGCCAGAGGTAGCCTGACTGCCATTAGTTACCGAGATGAGATCCTCAGACCCCTTTGTGAGACCATATGCTGGTGCGGTTGGCCCTGGGTTCCTCCTAATGCAAGACAATGCTAGACCTCATGTGGCTGGAGTGTGTCAGCAGTGTGTGTCATTGATGCTATGGACTGGCCCGCCCGTTCCCCAGACCTGAATCCAATTGAGCACATCTGGGACATCATGTCTCGCTCTATTGCACCACAGACTGTCCAGGAGTTGGCAGATGCTTTAGTCCAGGTCTGGGAGGAGATCCCTCAGCAGACCGTCCGCCACCTCATCAGGAGCATGCACAGGCGTTGTAGGGAGGTCATACAGGCACGTGGAGGCCACACACACTACTGAGCCTCATTTTGACTTGTTTTAAGGACATTACATCAAAGTTGGATCAGCCTGTAGTGTATTTTTCCACTTTAATTTTGAGTGTGACTCCAAATCCAGACCTCCATGGGTTAAAAAATTTGATTTCCATTTTTTTTATTTTTGTGTGATTTTGTTGTCTGCACATTCAACTTCATAAAGAACATAGTATTTCAGAAAAATATTTAATTAATTCAGATCTAGGATGTGTTATTTTTGTGTTCCCTTTATTTTTTTGAGCAGTGTATATTCTATGCTGTGCCATTCCTCTACTTTTCTAGCTAGAAGTTTATGGATAAAGATACATCTGGGTGTTAACAGTTGGGCATGTCTAAAGTCAGTAATACACAGGCCGATTAAGTAAGTGTCTGGAGCGAAGCGTTCCCTCCCAGCAATTGCTTTCTAGCTAGCAGTGAAGACCGCTGCTATTACATGCCATCGCTCACCCCCATACTGTCTAGTGGTTTGCAGGCGGCAGATCCCTATTAGATAGCACGATCTGCTGCCAGCAAGTGCTCAGTTTTAAGCATGCTTAAAAATCTGAATTTTCCGATGGTCAAGCAATCGGCAGTAGTATTATACTGAAAGATGATCGCTAACGAGCGTTCACTGAAAAATCCACCCGTGTAATACAGCCTTAACACTGGCAGCACTGATTGAATACTAAGTGTAAGACCTTGCAGGACACACTCCAACTGGTAATGCAGCGACCGGGTCCGCAGGGGCAACACGTGAGGCACGGTGGGCAGATGGGGGTAGTAGTTGTTTTACTCACGGTTAGCAGCGCTCCCTGGGCCGGCATGCAGTGAAGGGAAGGACAGCACCAGTTCCTTCAGGGCACTCTCTGTTGTCCAGGGATCCCCGCAGGTGGAGTTTGAGGTACCCTGAGTGGAATGGGTTTTTGTTAAGGTGCCTTGGCGGCAGGGTTCCTGGTGTTTGTGACGCCAGCACAGTTATGTGCAAAAGAGAAGTAATAAACTGGGTCCAGACCTTGTGTGAAGCTCAACAGCAGCTTTACTTGAATAAAAGTTTCTCCAACAGTTTACAGACTTTATCTTGGTTCCAACAGGTGTTAGCATTAACTCTGGCAGGCAAACCCCTCTCTGCAACATCTGTTGCTCTCTGGCTCTGCTGTGCTGACAGGCTCAAATGAAATCTTTGCTTTCTGCTTTAGGCTGCAACTTCTCTCTCTGTAGTATGACTCTAGATTATTACAGGAAACCTTTCCTCCTGGCTTCAGAGGCTCCAAGCTGTGGCTCCACATCCAGCATAGAGCCAAAGGTGCTCTAACTGGCTTAGGCAGGACAAGTCCAGCAGAGACGTGGACCCGCTTCCTCCCTTGGCAGGGGGTGTCTCTCAACTCACTCTCACTAACTGGTCTCCTCCTCTCCTTAGAGAGGGAGTTTAGAATGGAAAGTATTCCATCTTCTGCAACATTAGCACTGCCATGTTTGCTGCCACCTCTAATGAGCCAGGCACATTACATCTGAACATAACTTTTACTTAATCAAATGAACTGTCATCAATACAGTTCATTTATACGGTAAAGATGATGATCCAAATACTATCTCAGCTGTAATCCTAGGAGCAGGCTTGACAATGGGTTTCTTAAGATTGTCCTTCAGTAGGCAGGAAAGGTTCTTTTTTTATATCTGTCTACTTTTCTGAAATATAGGCTAAATTAGATTTAAGTACACTGGGTGTCCCCAAGCACTGACTCTATATATGGACATAGTTATATATGGAGTCAGAGCAGAGACTCCTAAGCTGAGGGATTCCCTCACTGTACAGCGATCTTCTGCATAGAAATAGAGGCTAAATTAGATTTAAATACACTGACCGAGCATCGCGCTCAAGCACACGCGGTGTTCGGCCGAACTCCGCGATGTACCGAGCATGCTCGCTCAACACTAATAATAACTTCTTAACTTGCAATCCACAGGGTGGTCTCCCTAATGGCAGGCAAAATTATCTGCTCCATTATTTGTTCAGGATGCTTTCATATACTATGATCCACAATGTCCATAGAGGCATGTGGTAATAGACAACTTTGTGCCTAGTCATCCGGCTGTGTCCAGGTGCTTTTAGGCTTCTCCCAGTCACTGTTGCTGTGGAGTCCATAAGCTAATGCTACTTCTACCTCCACTAAACTTTATCTATATCCATACATTGACTCTTTGGTCTGTGCTAGGTATGTGTAAGAGATTTGCCCACACTCCCTCAGCTTGATCAGGGCCAAGGGGCTAAAGTGGCAGCTACATACTGGACTTGTGCTGTTCCACACCTCCATTAACTTCCTCTCTTCTGTTCTCCTGTTCTACACGGCATAGGCACAACATTATATGTATATCTATATATATATATCTATATATATATATATATATATATATATATATATATATATATATATATATATTAGTGCAAGCACCACCTAGGGGTGAATAGTTGTAATGACACTAAAACAGCCTGCTATGAGGAATTACAGCTTGATACAACAATACATTTGGTATACATATGCCCAAAGTTATACAGGGGCCTACGACCATCACTGAGTGGGACACCGCAGTAATACCCAGATGGACCTTTACCCATAAAATTCTAGCAAGAATAGTATTAGACCAACATAGTGTCAAAATAATAAATTATCCAAAATTGTAATTTCATATAGAATACAATTATTCACTAACAGACATGTCAGAAGTAGTGACAGGTCCTCTTTAAATGATGAGGCATCTATAAGCATTACAATATTATGACATAATAATATTATTTAAAAAAAAGTAGTTACATACTAAAGTTTCAGTATACATGTATCCCTGCTGGACTATTACACGGTCGAGGGGAGATTTATCAGAGTTGCAAAAAGGGATTATTATTGGCTTTTTGGCCAAGTGGGGCAGTATTTCTGAAACTGTGCAGTTTGTGAACTGTTCATATGCTGCTGCACTGAAAGTGCATTTTGAGAGGCAGGGCTTTTTTTCTGGCGGAACCAGTGCTTTAAGTGGGCCAAAAGAGGTGCCGGTACTCCCCCCCCCTGCACATCAGACCCCCCCATCACACACATATATATTAGTTCCTCTATGTACCAGTACAGTACCCCCCCCACCACCGCACATTCGTTCCTCTCTGTACCAGTACCCCCCTGCACATCAGACCCCCCCCCCCCCACTCATCACACACACACACATTAATTCCTCTCTGTACCAGTACCCCCCTGCCAGGGGGGTACTGGTACAGAGAGGAATTAATGTGTGTGTGTGATGAGGGGGGGGTCTGATGTGCAGGGGGGTACTGGTTCAGAGAGGAACGAATGTGCGGTGGTGGTGGGGGGGGGGGTACTGGTACATAGAGGAACTAATATATATGTGTGTGATGGGGGGTCTGATGTGCAGAGGGGTACTGGTACAGAGAGGCACTAATGTGTGGTGGTGGTGGGGGGGGGGGGTACTGGTAAAGAGAGGAACTAATGTGTGTGATGAGGGGGGGGGGTCTGATGTGCAGGGGGGTACTGGTACAGAGAGGAACGAATGTGCGGTGGTGGGGGGGGGGGTCCTGGTACATAGAGGAACTAATATATATGTGTGTGATGGGGGGTCTGATGTGCAGAGGGGTACTGGTACAGAGAGGCACTAATGTGTGGTGGTGGTGGGGGGGGGGGGGTACTGGTAAAGAGAGGAACTAATGTGTGTGATGAGGGGGGGGGGGTCTGATGTGCAGGGGGGTACTGGTACAGAGAGGAACGAATGTGAGGTGGTGGGGGGGGGGGGTCCTGGTACATAGAGGAACTAATATATATGTGTGTGATGGGGGGGTCTGATGTGCAGGGGGGGTACTGGTACAGAGAGGAACTAATGTGTGTGGGGGGAGGGGGGATGCCTGTCACTCACCAGTACTCTTCAGAAGTTGGATTCCAAAGCAAAGTCGATGTTCTTTGCTGCACCGTCCGACTCCTGACTCCAAGGAGGACCAGTCACTGGTCGCCGCACTGATCGCTCCTCAGTCACAGGCGCGCGGGAAGGAGTTGACGTCACCTAACGTGAGGTCAACTCCCTGCCTGCGCCAGCCTGAGCCGTACTCTGCAACGACCCGCCCCCCTCCACTAGCTGCCCAGCCAACGACATTAGGGAGGAGATACTGCCAGCTCTCCGCTGCGCTCCGGTACCGGAAACCCACGTACTGGGCGCACGGAGAGGTGCTGGTACTCTCCAGGGCAATTTTTGGAAGTGGCGGTACTGAGTACCGCCGCGTTCCGGCCCACTTCAAGCACTGGGCGGAACGCACCGAAACGCCGTTCCGCCACCTTTTGACATCGCAGCCTGCCATGCTCCAGCATCGCAGGCTGCGATGTATCAGCGGGGAGGGACTGGGAGGAGGAGCTGGGGGCCGGTGCGTTCACTGTGCTCCGGCCCCCAGCTCCAGTACAGTTATAAAATGTGTAAAATTAATAATGATTCTATTCATGAGGCTCCCTCTGTAGTAGAACATTCAATATATCCATCCTACTCACAGGGCTGTTATCGTAATCCAGGCCTGCCGGGCAGACGAGCGGCAGCGTCACTGACTGACGTCACGTGCCTGCCCGGCCTACTTTATGAATGAAGCAGGGCGGCGCAGGCACATGACGTCAGTCAGTGACGCTGCCGCTCGTCTGCCCGGCCGGCCTGGATTACGATAACAGCCCTGTGAGTAGGATGGATATATTGAATGTTCTACTACAGAGGGGGCCTCATGAATAGAATCATTATTAATTTTACACATTTTATAACTGTACTGGAGCGGCAATGGGGGGGTCTGTGGATGGCAGTGTTATGGGGGGGGGTCTGTGGATGGCACTGTTAAGGGGGGGTCTGTGGATGGCACTGTTATGGGGTGGGGGGGTCTGTGGATGGCACTGTTATGGGGTGGGGGATCTGCGGATGGCACTGTTATGGGGTGGGGGGGTCTGTGGATGGCACTGTTATGGGGTGGGGGAGTCTGTGGATGGCACTGTTAAGGGGGGGTCTGTGGATGGCACTGTTATGGGGTGGGGGGGTCTGTGGATGGCACTGTTAAGGGGGGTCTGTGGATGGCACTGTTAAGGGGGGGTCTGTGGATGGCACTGTTATGGGGTGGGGGGGTCTGTGGATGGCACTGTTATGGGGTGGGGGGTCTGTGGATGACACTGTTATGGGGTGGGTGGGTGTCTGTGGATGGCACTGTTATGGGGTGGGGAGGTCTGTGGATGGCACTGTTATGGGCTGCTGGGGGTCTGTGGATAGCACTGTTAAGGGGGGGGTCTGTGGATGGCACTGTTATTGGGGGGTCTGTGGATGGCACTGTTATGGGGTAGGGGGGTCTGTGGATGGCACTGTTATGGGGTGGGGGGTCTGTGGATGGCACTGTTATGGGGTGGGGGGGTCTGTGGATTGCACTGTTATAGGATGGGGGGGTCTGTGGATGGCACTGTTATAGGGTGGGGGGGTCTGTGGATTGCACTGTTATAGTATGGGAGGGTCTGTGGATGGCACTGTTATGGCGTGGGGGGTCTGTGGATTGCACTGTTATAGGATGGGGGGGTCTGTGGATGGCACTGTTATAGGATGGGGGATCTGCGGATGCCATCCCCAGATCCCCCATTAACAGTGCCATACCCAGATCCCCCATTAACAGTGCCATCCCCATCTGGGGGGTTTCTTTGCTGAGCTGGACTTTTATAGTCCCCCCAAATTTTACTTGCATCCCTGTTCTCTAAAGGGGCGGTTTTAGGGGGCGGTCCTAGGGGTGGGTAGGGGCATGGCCAGGGGAGGGGGGCTGAGTTCCACCACCTTTTCTCTGAGAAAAAAAGCCCTGGCACTGAGAGGACATTGTGAAGTGCCATTAATATGACTAGAGATGAGCGAATCAAAGCTGACAAAGTGGAATTCGATCCAAATTTCAGGAAAAATTTGATTTGCACCGAAGCCGAATTTCCTTGCGATTCGTGGTAACAAATCAAATTTTTTCCTAAAATGGCTGCTGCACGTGTGAGGACAAGGAAAAAAGAACTCTGGGAAGGAGGGATCACCTACAATGCCATGCATGCAGCCAATCAGCAGCCAGCCATCCCCTGTGATGTCACAGCCCAATAAATAGCCTCAGCCATCTTAGATTCTGCCATTTACCAGTGTACTTAGTGCAGGGAGAGATGTCTGCAGGCGCTAGGGACAGTGTTAGGAAAGACTTCATTGTGCTAACAAAAACGATTTACAAGTGCAGGGTAAGATTATTCAAGGTGTAGTAAAAGGATAGGGAGGAATAATTCCACAGCATTTATGTTGAACAGGGTTCAGTAGGTGAGGTTACAGCCTGGGTAATAGGAACATTCCTATTAGACCTTGCTGCACTGACTGGGGACCCACATTGCCATTATACAGCTCTGTAATTCCAGCAAACAGTTCTTATTAGGATGTAAGTGCTGTGTGATACAGGCATTAACAGGGGTTATTACAAGGAAATATTTATATGTCTTATTTGCCCTTGTGCGGTGCAGTTATATGTTCTAAAGCATTTTTTGGCTTGTATTAGAGGGAAAAAAAGGACTTATTAGCCGTTGTGGGGTGAAGTGAGAAAATTACAGCCCTTTTTGTCGTGTATTAGACGAAAAGAAAAAATATATTTGCCTCTCAGCGGTGCAGTTATCTGTTCTAAAGCCTTTTGTGGTGTGTATTAGCAGAAACAGAAAATGTATATTTGCCGCTCAGCGGTGCAGTTATCTGTTCTAAAGCCTTTTGTGGCGTGTATTAGTAGCAAAATGAAAATATATTTGCTTCTCAGCGGTGCAGTTATCTGTTCTAAAGCCTTTTGTGGTGTGTATTAGCAGAAACAGAAAATGTATATTTGCCGCTCAGCGGTGCAGTCATATGTTCTAAAGCCTTTTGTGGCGTGTATTATTAGACAAAAATGAGGGCCTATTTGCCGTTCAGCGGTGCCGTTATATTTTCTAAAGCCCTTTTTGGCGTGTATTAGTGGCACAAAAAAGTATTTGCCGTTGTGTGGTGAAGTGAAAAAATTACAGCCCTTTTTGGCGTATATTAGTGGTAAAAAAAGGGCTTATTAGTCATTGTGTGCTGAAGTGAGAAAATTACTGAGTTTTTGGGAGTGTTTTAATATCCTTTTTATTCATTTATCTGATCTAACAGTATGTCAGACAGAGAAGTGCCAGGCCCTGCACAGGGGAGTGGCAGAGGCCTAAATGTTTACAGCGCAGGTAGAGGTCGCAGCAGAGTAAGGGGCGTGGCAGCAGGAGTCGCAGCAAGAGGCCTGAGCTCCCAGTGTCAGCTAGCGGTCGGGTCTTGACCAGCAACCCAGCGGTTCTTGAATGGTTGACTTGGTCATCTCTGTTTTGGACCCACTCCTGTTTTTTTTGGCATTGGAAATACTGATGGATTACTGACCAAATGCTGACCGAGTGAAGGCAGATGCTCAACAGACAGGATCCGTTTTTTGGTGGTTATTGTTCTTGCGGATCAGAGGATGAGCAAAATAATCAGTGATGTCAACACAAACTTACTGCTGACACCCACTCCACTCTGTCGTGGGTGCTCTACTTGTATAAGTGTTTAATAGAACAGGTTCTGTAGACATTTATGTGGAGTCAGCTGACGACGGTGTAAAAGGAGTGTGCTTATTCTTGGAGCTAACATCGACATGTAAGGCTGAGTTAATACTTGAGTTATTTGACCAGTTTTGGCCCCGTGACTGACCTAATAAGTTAAGTGTGTAGTGATTCTAAGAGCGATGCCTGTCATCTGCATGTCATACTGCCTCACAGTATTATTTCACTACCAAAGCAGACTCCCTATGTGTGTTACTACAAGGCACAGTGTTCTACACCACTATAAAGGCTTTCTGTAGCCAGGAAATAGCAGTTTTTTTATGAAATTCGCTGCAAGTATATTCGGATCGAACCAAATGTTTTCCAAAAAATTGGCGAACCAACTAATCAAATTTTTGAAATTTCGTTTAACTCTAAATATCATAGGTGAACATCGGCTACCAAGTTGCTCAAGGGTAAACTCACACACTACAGTGGAGCAGCTCACTGCTAAATAAATCACGGTGATAATATATGTGAGTCTAAAACAACAGTACAGAGAACCCTACTGCGTATGAGGCTACGAAGCAGACTTATGGTCACTGCACCTCTGCTAACGAAGTTGCATCAGCAGAAATTAAATAAAATTCCCAAAATTATCGGGCAGATGCCTGCCTGTGTATATACACATTTGTCAGTATCAGAAAAATCAATGGCTTTATTTTTTTTTTCTCCAAAAATTCTCCTTTTTCGGAAGCAGCACCAGTACAGTATGAAACCTTGCAGACAAGGCAGGAGGTGTGTGGCTGTATAGAGGTAGCAGTATCATCAATAGTAGCAGCAGTAGCAGTACAATATGGAACCTGATGGACAAGGCAGGAGTTGTGTGGCTGTGTAGGGGTAGTAGAAGTGGCAGTAATAGCTGCAGCAGTATAGTATGGAACTTTACAGACAGGGCAGGAGGTGTGAGGCAGTGTAGGAGTAGTAGCATTGGCAATAATTACTGCAGCAACAGCACAGTATGGAACCTGACAGACAAGGCAGAAGGAGTGCGGTTGTATAGGGGTAGTAATAGTGGCAGAAATAGCTGCAGAAGCACAGTATGGAACCTGACAGACAAGGCAGGAGGTGTGCGGCTATGTAGAGGTAGCGGTATCAACAATAGTAGCGGCAGCAGTGGCAGTACAGTATGGAACCTGATGGACAAGACAGGAGATATGCTGCTGCGTGCAGATAGTAGTAGCAGCAGCAGTAGTCATAGCAGCAGTACAGTATGGAACTTGACAAAGAATACAGTAAGGTCCATAAATATTGGGACATCGACACAATTCTAACATTTTTTGCTCTATACACCACCACAATGGATATGAAATGAAACAAACAAGATGTGCTTTAACTGCAGACTGTCAGCTTTAATTTGAGGGTATTTACATCCAAATCAGGTGAACGGTGTAGGAATTACAACAGTTTGTATATGTGCCTCCCACTTGTTAAGGGTCCAAAAGTAATGGGACAGAATAATAATCATAAATCAAACTTTCTCTTTTTAATATTTGGTTGCAAATCCTTTGCAGTCAATTACAGCCTGCAGTCTGGAACGCATAGACATCACCAGACGCTAGGTTTCATCCCTGGTCAGTATATGTCTTCTGATAGCATATAATAACAGCCTGGACACGTTGAAAGTTTTAGTTCTCTTCTCATACCTCCCCCCTGTACTTTCCATTGATAGCATATAATAACAGCCTGGATATGCTGAGAGTTTTAGTTTTCTCCCCTTGTACCTCCCCCTGTACTGTCCTCTGATATCACATAATAACATCCCGGACTTACTGGGAGTTGTAGTGGAAGGTAGAGGTCATCAGAGTTGAGTCTACTTATGTGTAGACCCATGAGATTTACAAACCATGATGACTTTATGCTCAATAAGAAAATAAATGTTAATTCACATTTAGTGAGATCTCTTCATGAGATGGCTAGGTTATGGCAGCATAATTATTAATAAATCACATAATAATTACGGTAATATGGCTTTAACGCTTAGGCAATGTTGGTTTTCCAGGTGGACCATTTTGGGCACTCCTGCATTAAACAATCCCGCTGATAATCTTAATGAAATACAATATGTGCATTAATTAACATGCACATAATGCGAGACTGAGTCAACATGCAAATGAGATTAGGAAAGATGGGCAGATAAATGGGGGAGTGAAATATGTAAACGTTAGGAAACAGGGGGTTGTAGTTTCCACACACGCATACAGCGGAGACTGGTAAATATTTTTCAGTTTTCATCATATCACTACAAAACTGTTGGGAACAAGTATATTTGTACATGATGTGTGAAATTCAATAATTATTGCTGACTATATATACATATAGATGTTGGATGAGTTATACATGATAGACATTAATGTTACAGTGATGTTGACATTGATTAAAAAAAAATTGTATAATCATGGGACATTGACAAAAAATTTATATATAATAATTACACTTTATGATATACAGGATTTATTGTAATTTATTTTCCAGTTTCTTATATAGCAGTAATAGGATTTTACCCTGTGACCCGCCCCGGACTGCCCAAACGTGACGACACAGGAGGAAAAGGCGGCTGTATATCCCTTTATAAGGTCAGTTGGTGCATTGTTACCATGCCACTGCCAAACCTAGATATACTGCTTCCTGAGGAGGCCTATGAATATAGGCGAAATGCGTTGAAGCTATCTAGGGCAATTTAATGAGCAGGAGATTAGGGAATTGAAGTTAGGTGCGAGGTATCCTAAGGCTGGGGGTCGCTCTTTTCAGGGCGGGCGCTCGGACATACAGCCAGCTATCTATTCCCCACCTGTAGACTAGGGCTGTGAGGAAAAGCTCTATTAGGCTAACTTATTAGATAGGAGACCGCAATATTCAGCATACCCTCGCCTCATAAGAGTGATAGCCGGGGCCGTTATATTCTTCTCAGTGCTCTGAATCATTCACTACTACTTGACCTTTATTGAATTTTAATCTAAGACAAATAAAAGTAACTTTTTAATAAAAAGGCATACTTAACAATAACACTAATAATTCTTATATAGCACCTGCATATTCCGCAAGATTAGTGTCAGCCAGATTCAATGTTTTTGGAGGGATTGATTGACCCCCATTAGATACACAGTTTTATAGACAGTAAGGCAGAAGAAAGTACTCATGATTTTCATGCTATATTTTACTATTTATAGTATCTTACAAAAGTGAGTACACCCCCACACATTTTTAATAAATATTTTATTCTATCTTTTCATGGGACATCATTGAAGATATGACACTTTGATACAATGTAAAGTAGTCAGTGTACAGCTTATATAGCAGTGTAAATTTGGTGTGCCCACAAAATAACTCAACACACATCCATTAATGTGTAAACCACTGGCAACTAAGTGAAAATGGCCAAATTGTGCCCAAATTGTCAATGATTTGTGTGGCCACCGTTATTTTCCAGCACTGCCTTAACTCTCTTGGGCATGGAGTTCACTAGAGCTTCACAGGTTGCCATTGGAATCCTCTTCCACTACTTTATGACAACATCACGGAGCTGGTGAATGTTAGAGACCTTGCTCTACTCCACCTTTCATTTGAGGATGCCCCACAGATGCTAAATAGGGTTTAGGTCTGGAGACATGCTTAGCCAGTCCAGCACCTTTACCCTCAGTTTCTTTAGCAAGGCAGTGGTCGTCTTAGATTTGAGGTTGTTATCATGTTGGAATACTGCCCTGCGGCCCAGTTTCCAAAGGGAGGAGGTCATGCTCTGCTTCAGTATGTCACAGTACATGTTGGCATTCATGGTTCCCTCAATGAACTGTAGCTCCGCACAGCCCTCATGCAGCCCCAAACAATGGCACTCCCATGAGGTGTACAAAGACAAGTGTGTCTTGCCTACAGTCAAGCATGGTGCTTGACTGTAGGCAAGACACATTTGTCTTTGTACACCTCACCTGGTTGCCGCCACAGATGCTTTACACCATCTGAACCAAATAAGTTTATCTTGGTCTCATCCGACCACAGGACATGTGGTACCAGTCATCCATGTCCTTAGTCTGTCTGTCTTCAGCAAACAGTTTGTGGGCTTTCTTGTGCATCATCTTTAGAAGAGGCTTCCATCTGGGACGACAGCCATGCAGACCAATATTCTTATAGCCTAGGCCATATTTATGTAGACCAACAATTCTTATTTTCAGATCCTCAGAGAGTTCTTTGCCATTAGGTGCCATGTTGAACTTCCAGTGACCAGTATGAGAGCATGTAAGAGCAATAACACTAAATGTAACACAACTGCTCCCCATTCCAACCTGAGACCTTGCAACAGTAACGAGTCACATGACAATGGGGAGGGAAAATTGCTAATTGGGCACAATTTGGCCATTTTCACTTAGGGGTGTCCTCACTTTTGCCACTGTTGCAAGTGGTTTAGACATTAATGGCTGTGTGTTGAGTTATTTTGAGGGCACGCCAAATTTGCACTGTTATACAAGCTGTACAATGACTACATTACATTGTATCAAAGTGTCATATCTTTAGTGTTGTCCCATGAAAAGATATAAAAAAATATTCACCAAAAATGTGAGGGGTGTACTCACTTTTGTGAAATACTGTATGTTCATACTGCATGTTTTGATGTATGATATGCTCTTGTTTGCTATTACTGCAGCTGTCTAGCACTGGTTGCTATGGCTCCACACACTTTTTACTGATTAAAGTGCTTTTCATAATAGTTCTTCCCAATATATTTTTTTTGCACATTGCCTCAGGCAGCACCAAGTAGGGGCAAGAGGGGAAGAGGGGGGGGGGGCAGCAGAAGGGCCACGAGCAATGAGCGCTTTCATTATGGCAAAGGGGTTAGGTTAAGAAATTGGCATTGGGGGGAGGTCGCCGTTTCAGTTTTCGCCTCAGGTAGCAGGAAGGCTAGGTGCACCCCACCATTCAAAATAATACCTTTAGAATAACTGGGTACCAATACAATTTTGCATATTCTTTGTTTCCGTGACAAGGCTGAGACTAGGAAAATAATTTAACCCTTTCCCGAACACACAACAAAACTTTACGTTGGCGGCCAGGTGTCTGTTGTCCGGTAGAGGACTTTTAACTAAGGATGAGCGAATTTCAAATTTTGAAGTTTGTGTGCAGGTTCATGTGGTGGTATTTACTGAATTGCATTATGGATTCTGTTACCAAGGACCATAACGCAATTCCATCCTGAAATGCACAACGGAATGCCTTTAGAGGTTATTCATTCCGTCATATAAGTCTATGGCCTGCATAAAGGATCCGTACGGTGTACATTATGCAGGAGAGGACTCCAGCATTCCGTTCTGCATTCCGTCATGGAATTGCGTTATGGTCTGTGGTAACGGACTCCATAACGCAATTCAGTAAATACCACAACACGAACTTCAAAATATGAAATCCGCGCATCCCTACATTTAACCCTTCCGATGCCGTGGTCAAATGTAACCATGGCATCAGGGTGCCCTAAAAGCCCGAAAGCGCGCACTTCCAGGTGTGCTCTGACTACCCCCTGTAAGGATCGGGGGAGCTGGAGTGTGTCTGCGGCAGCCTCTGTCCTCCTGTGTAACAGGAGGCTGCTGAATATTAGTTTCCCTTTGGGAACGATAAAAAAAAGTGTAAAAAAAATATGTAAACAATAAAATAAATACACATTATGGGCATCAACCATGCTATTAAAATATAAAATATTTTTCCCATACAGAAAACGACGAATCTGAAAAAAGTAAAAATGGCCAATTTGCAGTTTTTCCTCTCAGAGAAAAATGAAATAAAAAGTAATCAAAAAGTCTTACGTACCCCAAAAGGGTATCATTAAAAAGTACAGATCATCCCACAAAAATTGAGCTCTCACAAAGCTTCGTACACATAACTTCAAAAAGGTTAGAAAGGTCAGAATATAGTGATTAAAAGGAAAAAACATTTTTGTTGACGTTTTTTTTTCAGTATTAAAGCACAAGAAAAACAATACATACAGTACAGACCAAAAGTTTAAACACACCTTCTCATTCAAAGAGTTTTCTTTATTTTCATGACTATGGAAATTGTAGATTCACACTGAAGGCATCAAAACTATGAATTAACACATGTGGAATTATATACATAACAAACAAGTGTGAAACAACTGAAAATATGTCATATTCTAGGTTCTTTAAAGTAGCCACCTTTTGCTTTGATTACTGCTTTGCACGCTCTTGGCATTCTCTTGATGAGCTTCAAGAGGTAGTCCCCTGAAATGGTTTTCACTTCACAGGTGTGCCCTGTCAGGTTTAATAAGTGGGATTTCTTGCCTTATAAATGAGGTTGGGACCATCAGTTGCATTGAGGAGAAGTCAGGTGGATACACAGCTGATAGTCCTACTGAATATACTGTTCGAATTTGCATTATGGCAAGAAAAAAAGCAGCTAAGTAAAGAAAAACGAGTGGCCATCATTACTTTAAGAAATGAAGGTCAGTCAGTCAGCCGAAAAATTGGGAAAACTTTGAAAGTAAGGCCTATTTGGCCATGAAGGAGAGTGATGGGGTGCTGCGCCAGATGACCTGGCCTCCACAGTCACCGGACCTGAACCCAATCGAGATGGTTTGGGGTGAGCTGGACCGCAGAGTGAAGGCAAAAGGGCCAACAAGTGCTAAGCATCTCTGGGAACTCCTTCAAGACTGTTGGAAGACCATTTCAGGGGACTACCTCTTGAAGCTCATGAAGAGAATGCCAAGAGTGTGCAAAGCAGTAATCAAAGCAAAAGGTGGCTACTTTGAAGAACCTAGAATATGACATTTTTCAGTTGTTTCACACTTGATTGTTATGTATATAATATGTGTTAATTCATAGTTTTGATGCCTTCATAGTCGTGAAAATAAAGAAAACTCTTTGAATGAGAAGGTGTGTCCAAACTTTTGGTCTGTACTGTATGTGGTATTGCTATACCAACCTGTAGAATAAAATTAACAGGTCAGTTTTACCGCATAGGAAATAGTGTAAAAAAAAAAATGGTATTTTTTTTTTTTATAATTCCATGCCATTTGGAATATTTTTTCCAGATTCCCACCACATTTATGCAACTGTATATGGTGCTATTAGAAAGTGCAAAAAACAAGCCCTCATACAGTTATGTGAATGAAGAAATAAAAAAGTTATGGCTTTGGAAGGGCTGGGAGTAAAAAAACTAAAATGAAAAAATTGAGAATTTCCCAGTCATTAAAGAGTTAAATATTGAAATGAATACAATTTCCGCATACAGCACCATATTATGCAGTCAATAGAATCGACATAGAGCAGAGAGCTCTAAGGTATATTACATTTTACATGGCATTTAATTTAGTACATGACTTTTCAAATTAGAGAATGCGTCCCGTATGAAAAATTATGAGATATCAGTGCTATAGGATCATATGCCTATGATTATTATCTTCATTATTAATACAATGCCATTAAAATGTGCATACCATTATGATAAAATTTGCTGGAGCCTCCGAGAATATTCAAGACTTGCATTCATCATCACTGATTATTTAATAGAATCCTTCATAGAAACTCTAATATATGAATTGTAGCAATGCCCCTTGAGTGCTAGCTTTTATTAGAACACCCTGGCACCAAATTTGTCAACAGATTGTATCCAGGAAAGTATCTGTTTGCATTTCCTGACTGTTGTCACCTAGCTATTGTGACACAAAGTGATGGAATTTTCAACGTTACGCTCTTTGACTCCTGTGGTTTCTTAGCACCTGTGCCCTAGGGGAAGGATACAATCAACCTGCAGATTGGGCAGAGTGCCATTATAACAGATTGCTCTACATGCCAACAGAGGCCAGGCAAGTATATATAGTTTTTATATTGAGCAAACATAACGCATACATACATACATACATATATCACCAATGTAAAGATGGAAATGAGAAACTTTCTGTTTTATGAATATAATTTCTAGTAAAATAGAACATTCCTGTATTTCACTTGGAAAGCTTCCACATTGGACAGCATAAAAATGTGCCTCTTCATTTTTCTGTAATATATATCACCCCAAATGGAGGCCACTATTTATTGATTTTAACGGCTAATAGGTTTGCCTCAAATTCAAATGACTGGAAAGTCAATCTCCTTACATCACTCAAAGATCTGCACTCAACCCGTCCACCAACAGTTGGGTGATCACTCCCATATTCCACTTAACCAAAAGAAATCAAGAGGTTACTATGTGAAGCTGCCCATATAAATATTATGTGCCATTATTAGTCATCAAGCTCCACTCTGAACACTGTAATAAAATAAATGTCCCAAACCACAGAAGCCACACAACTATAAAAAATTACATCACACCAAATATAAGAGCTACAAGGTATTTTATAGTAAAGACTTCAAAGCTTCTGCAACAATTTCTGTCCTCCTATTGATATGAACTATTCTACTTGTAATATTTTAAGTTGCTGCAGGAGACTACTGTCCATCATGATATATTCCTTGACAAGAACATACACTGGAGACACCAGGGAAGAAATACTAAGAAACTGCACAAGATTTCTGGCTCAGTTTACTCCAAGAACTGACCAACATGCATTGAACCACATTTAGGTGTTTAGAACCTGTTTATGACTTAAAGGGAGTCTGTCACCAGCATTTCACTTTTTTAACCCTTCCCACAGCTTCCTAGCATGCTTACAGTTAATAAAAACGTTACCTCTGGCATCAATCCTGGACTTATAGAACCCTCAAAAACGATCTTTATAAGATATGCAAATGAGGGCTCGCTAGTGCCCAGGGCGGCGTTACTCTCTTAGGTGCCCTGCTTGCTCAGCCTTCTCATTGCGTCCCCCCGCCCCTTCCTACCCTCTGCCCGCCCATCCTTTCCCTCTGACCGCCTTTGTACTAACTTGTTATGCTGCCGATATCCCGCGCCGGAGCACTCATTCCTTTGGCCGGCGCACTGCAATGCCCATTCCTTGTACGGCATCACAGTAACTATTGCGCATGCGCCGGCTAACGACGCTGATTTTCGCGCCGTTAGCCAGCGCATGCGCAATAGTTACTGTGATGCCGTACAAGGAATGGGCATTGCAGTGCGCCGGCCAAAGGAATGAGTGCGCCGGCGCGGGATATCGGTAGCATAACAAGTTAGTACAAAGGCGGTCAGAGGGAAAGGATGGGCGGGCAGAGGGTAGGAAGGGGCGGGGGATGCAATGAGAAGGCTGAGCAAGCAGGGCACCTAAGAGAATAACGCCGCCCTGGGCACTTGCGAGCCCTCATTTGCATATCTTATAAAGATCGTTTTTGAGGGTTCTATAAGTCCAGGATTGATGCCAGAGGTAACGTTTTTATTAACTGTAAGCATGCTAGGGAGCTGTGGGAAGGGTTAAAAAAGTGAAATGCTGGTGACAGACTCCCTTTAAAGGAGCTTTGTGTGTATTATCATTAATGACCTATCCTCTAGCTAGCACATCAGTATCAGATTGGCAGGCATCCGACACCAGCGATCCATGCGAAGCTCAAGAATCCAGAAGATTTGTGAGTAGTGATGGCCGAAAATCGGCCGGGACGATTTGCGAACGCGCGTTCGCGATCAAATAACGGGCCCCATTCACCTTAATGGCAGGCGAACCTGAAAAACCTTCAGGTCATATTTGCAGCCAGCAAACACTTACTAGAAGTACACAAATAGTTCCACAACATGGACAGTGACATACCAGAGGGGGATCAATGGCAAAAATTCCCACAAAAAATATGTATTTTAATCAGGGGCCATTTTTATGCATCTTAAAGGGAAACTCTCACAAATGTGCCCTGCTCGGGCCTAGAAAAAATTAATTTCCTATCGGTGTGATGTACACAAATGTGCAGCACTCCACATTTTTGTATCCTGCAGAGTCCATAAAAAAATGCATACGTTAACGTAAAAATTTATCTACCATGGAACTGTATGGTGAACGGACGCCACTGTACGGCATCAGTCTGAGGCATCTGTTAACGCATACATTTTTGGTATGGATTAAATGGATGGCAAAAATAGGATGTGAACCCAGCCCTAGTGTCAGAATAAGTACCAGTGCACAGCGGAGCAGCGTGGCGGAGAGGGGAGGCCGCCATGTACTGACAGAGTGCTGCCTGGTCCTGGTGGTCAGGGATGAGGACTGTGTTTTCCAAGGATCATTTTCTACTGGGAAATACTGGGCACAGTATAATACATTATAATATAAGGATATTAGCCCTACCCCTGAATAATAATTCAATTAGGTGGTCATTTAATATATAGAAATTTGTCTATGTTAGGCGTATTTCTGACACAGATTGTGTCGCAAAGGTCCTTAGCACCGCAATCTGCATATTTTTCCCGCTCATGCCAGGTCTAAAAAAGGATGGCATGGGCAGGGAAAGGGATACAGTTATGGCCATCCAGTTACTGGATACCACCGCCATACATTGACCGAATAACAGCTCTGTACAGTGACCGGATAACACTGCCATACAGTGACCGGATAAAAGTATATAAGAGGGCACAGTACAGGGAATGACTAGGGGCACTGCACAGGGTGTGGTAAGAGGGCACAATGCAGGGAATAAGGGGGCACAGTACGGGATGAGGGGCACAGTACGGGATGAGGGGCACAGTACGGGATGAGGGGCACAGTACGGGGTGGGGGGCACAGTCACATGACCCTGTGACATTAGAAGGTCCTTATGGTGAATGCGGTTCACACGCCACCATAATGAGAGGCAGAGGAGTGAGACAGGGGTGTGATTATGTGGCTAGAGATAAAAAGATTAACTGTCAGCCGGTAAAGGCCCCAAAAATTAGGCAATAGGCATTCACCTGACAGCAAAGAACTTTGGATTCTGTGGCTGGAGGTATATTAGATGGTCACAGGATAAATATGTAACTGTCGGCCAGTATAGGCCCCAAAAATTAGGCAATAGGCATTCACCTGACAGCACAGAACTTTGGATTCTATGGCTGGAGGTGCATTAGGCGGTCACAGAATAAAAATGTAACTGTCGGCCAGTACAGGCCCCAAAAATTTGGCAATATGTCACAGCCACTATCTCTGGCTGTGACCTTCCGTTCTTGCTCGTTTGGCGCTCCTCGCTGAAGTTCTGTTCCTTTGTGTTATTTGTGGTTCTGTATGGGTTAACTCCCCTGTGTGCCTATTAGGAGTTAATCCTCTGTCTGCTCCATGGGTGTGGCTTCTCTGCTGCACCCATGGAACCTGTATATAAGGCTGAGGTTTCCTCAGTTCTGGGTCAGCTCTCCTGGTGTGTGTTGTCTTGTCCTGCTCCTGGTTTGTACTCTCTCTCTCCCATGCTGCTGACCCATGGGATCCGTGTCTGTCTGCCTGTGCTCTGTGGGTTTCCCTACTTGTTCATTTGCGTCCTTTTTCCCGTCCATTTTGATGTCTTCCTTCCTGTCTTTCTGTTATCTGTTCTGTCAGTTATGTTTTAGTTACTTTGTGTTTATTCTGATGTCTGTGTTCAGCAAGCCTTTGCAGCAGAGTGGCATGACAAGGCCATGCAGTTTACTACTGGTGGAGCAAGTCCTTCTCTGCTTATTGCCACTCCTGCTCCCTTGCGTGAACTCCTGCTTGCATCATTAGTTGCTCTGTTTTGTAATTGCCTGTATGTTATGTATGCCTATGTGCCGTCGGTACCTTCTGGTACCTGTTGTCCATTCGCTCCTGCTGTCACTGTCTAGTTCACGCTCCAGAGTGGACCCTGGCAACTTCCTGCGGCTAAGTCTAACCCTACCATCTAGGGCTCTAGTCAAAACCAGGAGTTGCTTAGTTACGCCCCTCTGGAGTATTACTAGACAGTGGCGCAGTGGGGGATTTCTCCCACTGTGCTGACGGTACATAGAGCTCATGTTTTATCTGTGCTGCTTTCCATGTTTCTGTTTGTGCAATAAACTCTTATGTGTCTGTACCTGATTTCCGTTTGTTTATTGCATGACGACGCGGTGGTCTCTCTCGGGACCTCCAACTCGTGACACAATAGGAATTCACCTGACAGCAAAGAACTTTGGATTCTGTGGCTGGAGGTACATTAGGCGGTCACAGGATAAATATGTAACTGTCGGCCAGTACAGGCCCCAAAAATTAGCCAATAGGCATTCACCTGACAGCACAGAACTTTGGATTCTATGGCTGGAGGTGCATTAGGCGGTCACAGGATAAATATGCAACTGTCGGCCAGTACAGGCCCCAAAAATTAGCCAATAGGCATTCACCTGACAGCACAGAACTTTGGATTCTGTGTCTGGAGGTGCATTAGGCGGTCACAGAATAAATATGTAACTATCGGCCAGTGCAGGCCCCATAAATTAGGCATTCACCTGACATAAATGGCCTTTTATGCCGCTGTATATACATAAGGCAAGGACCATTCTTTGTTCTGGGTGGTGGTGCATATGTGTGGGCTGGCATGAGGAAACTCAATTACACGTGGTCATCACATGTGTTGAATTCCTCCGAGGTCCATGCCTCATTAATTTTTAGAAATGTAGGGTAGTCCACACTGTCGTAAGCTAGGTGAGTGCGATTATCGGTCACGATCCCCCTGCTGCGCTGAACTTCCTTTCGGACAGGACACTCGACAAGGGGCAAGCCAAGAGTTCCATGGCAAATTGTGCCAGCTATGGACACAGGTCAAGCCTGCACACCCAGTAGTCAAGGGGTTCCTTGCTTCTCAGAGCATCCACATCGGCCATTAACCCGATGTAGTCGGACACCTGTCAGTCTAGGCGTTCCCTGAGGCTGGATCTGGAGTGCGGCTGTTCATGGGTTGGCTGCAAGAATGTTCTCATATCTGAAGTGACCAAGACATCTTCATACTTCCCTGTTTTGCAGGCACGGTAGGATTGGTACCCGCAACTGTTTCACTGTGGGTGGAAATTCCTCTGCCAGTGCCCGCAACAGCAGGATGCAGAATCTCTCGCAGCAAGACCTGGAAATGCTGCATTCTGCCAGCCCTCTGTGATGCTGGTAAAATGTCCGCCATTTTGTGATTGTACCGGGGGTCTAAGTACGTTGCCACCCAGTACAGGTCTTTGCCCTTTATGATTTTTATATGGGGGTCCCCCTTCAAACACTGGAGCATGAAGGCCCCCATTTTCACTAAATTGGAAGTGGTGGAGCGCCCTTGCTCCTGCTCATCGCACAGGAGAATGTCGTCCTCAGTCTCCTCTCCCCATCCACGGACAACACCAGGGATCCCAGAAAAGTTTAAAGCCTGCTCTTCTTGCTCCTCCTCCTCCTCCTCCCCCAGGCACCATCCTCCTCTGACTCCTTTAGACTCCTGCTGACATGTCTCAGATGGAGTAACCCCCCAGGGAAATAATTCAGCATTGCATGCAACTTCCACATCTTCCTGCTCCTGCCCCTCGACGGCTTGAGCAATGCACGCTACAGAAAGAAGGCATAAGGTACGATGTCACTGATGGTACCCTGGCTGTGACTGACCAGTTTGGTGATCTCATCAAATGGCAGCAGAAGTCTGCATGCGTCGCGCTTTAGCAGCCACTGGCGCGGTGAAAAAAAAATAACTCCCCAAAACCTGTCCTGACCCAGAGTTCGTACAAGTAGTCATTAAAGGCATTTTTCTGCTGGAGAAGCTTATCAAGCATATACAAGGTGGAGTTCCAGCGCGTTGGGCTGTGACAAATCAGACGTCTGACGGGCAGGTGGTGTCGCCGCTGAACGTCAGCAAGGCAAGCCATGGCCTTGTGAGATCTTCTAAAATGGCCAGATATTTTCCTGGCCTGCCGCAAGATGTCCTGGACCCCGGGGTATTTGGCACCGAATCGCTGCACGATTAAGTTCAGGACATGTGCCATGCACGGAACGTGTGTCATTTTGCCCTGTTTCAGCGCGCTCAACAGATTGTCACACACCACTTTACCAACTGTCAAATTGAGCGGGGTTAGCCACTGATCGGCCTGTGACCGCAGAGCTGAAAGCAGTGCAGGATTGGCGTGGCTCTTGGCTTCCAGGCACAACAGCCGCAGCACAGCATGGCAATGTCTCGCCTGGCACGTCGAATAGGTTCTGGGGAGCTAGGGGGGTGCAGCGGAAGAGGCGGTAGTATTGGAAAAGGAGAAGCCAGTTGAGGAGGAGACGGAGGATGGAGTAGGAGGAGGAGAAGAAGAGGCAGGCCTGCATGCAATCCATGGCGGTAACACCAAATCCACACGGGTGCCACGGGTTGAATGCTTGACAGCCGTCAGAAGGTTCACCCAGTGGGCAGTAAAAGTTATGTACCTTCCCTGCCCATGTTTGCTAGACCTTGTTTCTGTGGTCAGATGTATCTTGGCACCGACACTGTGTGCCAGAGATATATTCACTTGCAGCTAATCATGGCCATAAAGCTCTGGGATGCCCTTCTGGGAGAAATATTTCCTTCCGGGGACCTTCCATTGCGGTTTGCCAATGGCCACAAATTTTTTAAAGGCCTCCGAGTACACCAGTTTATATTGCAGTAGTTGGTGGGCTAGCAGTTCCGACAAGCCGGCGGTCAGCCGTTGGGCAAGAGGATTATCCTGCGTCATCAACTTTTTAAGTTCGAACATTTGGGCCACGGAAGCCTGTCTTTTGCCGACGACGGCACGGTGGAAGCTGAAGGACAAATGGGAGGAGAGAGGAAAAGGAGAAGGAGAAGAGGCAGGACATGGAGCGCGGGATTGTGGCTTTGTATGTTCTGACGGCGTTGCTTTTAATGGGCTCGGTGATGGAAGGTTAGGTACCTTTTTAAAGGGGTTGTCCGAGTTATTTTTTTGTTCTTTCTATGTTCCTAACTAGGCAAATATAACAACTTTACAATTAACTCACTTTATCTGCAGTGCCTGGTTTATCAGATTTGACTGAGGGTCACATGACCTGTGATGTCAGCTTCTCTCCCTGCTCTAATAAAGTTTGTTGCACAAGCCTGTAAACGAGACGTCACTGTGCTGGCCACATCCCCTTCACTGCCGGGCCGTCTGCTCTCTCCTAGGATTCTTAACCCCTTCAGCTGCACAGACTGGGTAGCTGCAGGCAGTGACAATTCTGGGCACAGGAGCTGACAGATTAGAGAGAGCATTGCACAAGAAGGTAAGGGGAAGATCCTGTGTGTATTAGCAGTGTCATTATACAAGTGGGACTTGTAGTTCTACACTTACAAGTTGCTGTTGATTTTCCCAGCACTCAGGGCAGCTCTTGAATCCACTCCTATAGCAGTTTTATTATACAGCTGGGACTTACAACATGCTGCTGATTCTCCCAGCAGGCAGACATGTCACTCAGGGCAGCTCTTGTAGCCACTCCCTTAGCAGAGCAGGGGGAGAGGTAGAGGTTGTTGTTATTGCATGTAAACAAGGGCCAGAAAAGAACCAGGGAAATTAGGAAATGTATATTTTTTTTGCATAGAACTTGCTTAGCTTTGTTATATATTGATGCCCATCAGATTTTCAGTGCTATATATTTTTTATAATAACTTGGACAACCCCTTTAAGGCGGTCGTCCCTAGGTGAGTGTTGGGCTTACCGCGACTTATGCATTTACAGCACAGGCTGCAGATGGCAACACTATTGTCAGCAGCTGACACGTTTAAAATAGCCCACACTGCAAAGCCATGTGCCGGCGTCCTGGGAGCGCAAGATGTGACCGTGCATGGTGGATGGCTCGCTCCAAATACATTTGCAGTCTGCTTTTTGCCTCCTGTGCACTGCGAGTTCTGCCTGATTCTCATCCTTCTCCTCCCTATCTGCTGCTCAATCTCTCCCTGTGAACTCCCCTCCACTTACTCTCTTGTGGGCACCCACGTGACGTCCATCGACACGTCATTATCGTTACCTTCACCACCACTGGCATTAGAGATCTTGGAGTAGGCAGCAAGAGCGGGGACTACCCTCCTTGGGCTGATCTGGGTACTGTCGTCAGACCGCTGGGTGGCCGGCGTTGCTACCTTTTCTTCCTGATCCGATGCCAAGAATGGCTGCACATCGGTAAGGTATGGGAATGGATGTGAATATAATTCCTCTGTCTCGAGTGAAGGGGCTATGGTGGTGGTGGTGTCTTTGGGGGTGCACACAGCAGAGAGTGAGGAGGGTGCTGATACAGAGGATGAAGATGGTGCAGAAGCGGAAGGCTGAGTGAGCCACTCAACCAACTCTGGTGCATCCTTTGACGGATTCGCACACACCTTCTCCAACTTCCCACTTAGGCTCCGGGATGGTGCACCTGCCCGACCCCTACCACCCCTGCGGAATGGCCTGCCTCTTCCTCTGCCTGTCATTTTCAAAATGACCCTTTGACAAAGTCCCTATAGAAGAGCAGTATTTGTGGAAGCAGGTATATAGAACACCTTAATGATTATTTGCTGGAAGCAGGTATATCAAACCCTTTAATAAGTGTTTTTGGGGGCAGCAGGTGTATCACACCAGTTGCAATTAGTTGTTCCAATAACGTTTGTCCCTCTGTATAGCTGCGGTATCGCAGCACAACTGCACACAACTGCTACACAATACAAATGCACTATATAGAAATTATACTATAGGTATATCACACCCCTTCCTTAATCAGTTTTTTTTGGGGGGGAACTGGTATTTCACACCAGTTGCAATTAGTTGTTCCAATAGTGTTTGTCCTTCTGTATAGCTGCGGTATCAGCAGAACCACACACAACTGCTGCACAATACAAATGCACTATATAGAAAGTATATTATAGGTTTATCACACCCCTGCCTCAATCTGTTTTTTTTGGGGGGCATTTGGTATATCATACCAGTTTCATATAGTTGTTCCAATATCGTTTGTTCCTCTGTATAGCTGCGGTATCTCAGCAAAACTGCACACAACTGATGCTCAATACAAATGCACTATATAGAAATTATATTATAGGTATATCACACCCCTGCCTTAATCTGTTTTTTTTTTTTAGCAACTGGTATATCACACCAGTTGCAATTAGTTGTTCCAATAGCGTTTGTCCCTCTGGATATCTGCGGTATCTCAGCAGAACCTCACACAACTGCTGCACAATACAAATGCACTATATAGAAATTATATTATAGTTATATCACACCCCTGCCTCAATCAGTTTTTTGGGGGGCAACTGGTATATCACACCAGTTGCAATTAGTTGTTCCAAAAGCGTTTGTCCCTCTGTATAGCTGCGGTATCTCAGCAGACCCACACACAACTGCTGCACAATACAAATGCACTATATAGAAAGTATATTATAGGTATATCACACCCCTGCCTCAATCAGTTTTTTTGGGGGGCCACTGGTATATCACAACAGTTGCAATTAGTTATTCCAATAGCGTTTGTCCCTCTGTATAGCTGCAGTATTGCAGCAGAACTGCACACAACTGCTGCACAATACAAATGCACTATAATATACTTTCTATGTTATAAAGTATATCATAAGTATATCACACCCCTCTGTATGTCACACCTATCGATAGCACACCTATACCAGTCCTTAAAAGGACTTTTGTGGCCCTATTAGCTAGTGTTTGGTGTCCCTAACAGTCTGTCCCTGCTCCACACAGCAACTTCTCCCTACACTGGCAATAGACTGAATGTAAAATGGCGGTCAGATCTGGTTAATTTATAGGGTAGGGAGTGTGTCCATGTGCTGAAACGTATCAATTGGCTGTCCTGTCTCACCTGATGTATGTGTCATGGGTCAAAGTTCTTCACAATGCAAAAGAATTTGGCGCTGGCGGACAACGCCATATGCGATGCGTGGTGCATGCCAATGGGAAATATGTCCAGAGAGTCAGGGTCTGAAGTTAACCAGTGTGCTTCTTTATTGGAGGAATTTAGGTGCAAAACAATACAGGCATAGGGCTGGCTTCTACAGGCTCCTCCTGGGCAGAATAAGGGTTTGATGGTGAGGAAAGGCCTGAGCTAGCTGTCCCTCTCTCTTTCTCAGAAGACTGGTACACTAGTCAAAGGCTTGAGGCCCACGGTTCTGTAGCTCAGTAGTCTAGGTGGCTCCTTAGTCACAGGGCTGATGACCCATGGTGTGTGGCTCAGCATCCCCATCTCAGCGACTTCTTCTGGTCACTCATGCAGATTGGCATGAGTCTTCCCTCCAAGCACTGGTGCCTAACTGCAGAACACTAGGGGCTCTGACTGCTCTTCTTATATACAGTTTTTTTCTAGACAAAAACAAGTTTCCAGACATAACAACAGAGCTAAAACCAGGCATTCAAAAGGTCAGTCTGTCTGTTTTTGGTGGTAAACAAGTCAGTTTTTTTCCCTCCAAACTATGCTCTTCTTTAAACCTTATGGTATCTGTGGAAAATTACTAGCTTCTCATTATTAGCTAGAAAGTCCCAGATGTCTCTCAGTATTCATTAACCCTTTCCACAGAGCCTCACAATTACAGTGCAAATGAACATGCCAACATACATATAAAACGCAGTCACACAGTATTAAACAGTATACGTCAATGCAAGTCCAGACTTCAAAGCATCCCTGCTCCAGGGCTTAACAGATTTACATGGGACGAGGAGCAGCCGATTGTTGGGAAGGGAGTGTTCATTCCCGATAGCTGGCTGCTCGTTAAGTAGAGGTGAAGCACTGAATTTTGTCACATTCCCTCAGGTGACTGATGTCAGGAAATCAATCAAGGAGATTGGCTGAGAGTGGAGGAATCTAACAGCCTCCTTGATTTCTCTTGATTCAGTGTTAATAGGGTTAATGACCACTTCCCTTTTCTCAGCTGTTGCTCAGTGGTCATCACTTCTAACCTTTATAGTCTGACCCCACCCTTCTGACGGTAGATAGCTTCATTTGGGTTTTGCTTAGCCGGTGTGAGTTTGTCTCTGGTGTTCCTGCTCGTCCATCTCTACAGAAGTTAAGTGTCGCATTTGTTTGTGTTTTTATATTCCCTGTTGTTTGTATCTGGGCCTGAGACAGAGACTTCCATTCATCCATCTGGGGAGGAATGGGTTGTCTCTGGTTCTAACCTTTTCCAGAGCCTAATAGGGATATAAATGCCTAGGTATCCTGCATATGAATATTCCTACCTTCAGGTTCTATTCATATTGATAGATAGTTAGGGCCCGGCTTAGGGTTGTCTAGGGGGTGACCTGTTTCTTCCCTAGTTTCCAGGCCCAATTACTGTTCCCATTCCCTCCTGTGTTCAGTGTGGAGTTTCCCCCCCACATTGATCGTAACAAATTTACATGCAACGATCTCCTCTATCACTCGTCCCCATACATAATCATTGCTCCTGGGCAGCAGGGTGCTGTTTAGATCTTCCGCCCTGGAACAATAATTGAGGTGTTCGCACCTCTGATCATTTCATCTGATAGTCAAGCAATTTACTCGTTCATCGGGTAATCTGCAGCACCTATAGACGGGCAGATTGTCAGGAACGTGCGTTTATGGGATAATCGCCTTGAACATTGAGCCGTGGCAATCAACCTTTAGTGTTGGGGCCCACTTGTGATTGCTGTTCTGATAGCCGCTACACTGATTCTAGCTATTTTTAACCAATGAAGGCATGTTTTTTAATCTTTGTATATATAAATGCAGTGTTGGTATAGGAAGATACAGCTGGGGACATAACTCATTATCTTTTAAAAGGAATCTGTTACTAGCGACATCCCTATCAAACTGCATAGACATATAACTGTGGTTCTGTCACAACTAGACAGCTGAGAAGCTCTGACAGGAGCTTTCCAGATCCTCCTCCTTGAGTTTCTTTGTTTTGGTTAAGTTCCTCATCTCGTTAGTCTATCTCAGCTGTCATGCAGTTGGACTGATTGCTTCCCTTTAAGTTCCTCCCCATGATGCATTAGGTTGCGGCTTATACAACTTCCTGGAGTGTGTGTGCATGCTGTTTCTATTCCTCAGTCCTCTGCAAGATAAGTGCTGCTCCTTTATTTGTGATTTTTTGTCTGCTGGATTTTCAGGTGACCCTGACTACCTCCGTGTCTTGTGTAGGGAGCCGGTGGTCGTGTCCCCTCACTATTGTAGGGTCTTCAGGTATTAGATAGCCGAGGTACGTGGATATGCGCCCATCCACCTTTGGGGTGTTCGCATAGGCTGAGCAATTAGGGAGAGTGGCAGGTCTCATGTAGGGGTCTCCCTTTTGTTCCTTAGTTGTGGATCCAGTGAGTCATTAATTTTATTGCATTGTCTTGTTTCCTGTACACCATCCGTGACATTATAAGCCGCCAAAACCGTCTCAAACATGGATCCGGTTTCACTTTTGGCTGAGCACTTCCAGGGTCTTTCATTGGAGGTAGCTGATCTCCGTAAGACTTTTTCTCAGTTTCAAGTGACCGGTTCAGCTTGCGTTCATGGAGTTTGTTCTGAGCCTAAGATCTCGCTCCCGGATACGTTCTCCGGGGGTAGTGAGTATTTTGTGCGTTTTAGAGAGGCTTGCAAACTCCATTTTCGCCTTCTTCCCCATTCCTCTGGTGATGAAGAACGGAGGGTGGGGTTCATTATATCGCTGCTCAGGGGTAACGCTCAATCCTGGGCCTTTTCGCTGCCGGAGGGGGCACGGCCCCTCCGTTCAGTGGATGAATTCTTTTTAGCCCTGGGTCAGATATATGATGATCTGGATCGTATTGCTCTGGCTGAGTCTAGACTACGTCTGTTATGCCAGGGTAAACAATCCGCAGAGATATACTGCTCAGAATTTCGGAGATGGGCAGCTGATACTGGTTGGAATGATGCTGCACTCCGAAGTCAATTTTGCCATGGTCTTTCAGAGGGATTGAAAGATGCATTTGCCTTTCATGAGAGACCTACCTCCTTGGATTCTGCTATGTCTCAGGCCGTTCGTATTGACAGGCGTCTTAGAGAGAGAGGAGAGATCTCTCCTTCCTGTCATACTCAGTCCCGGGACAGTGCAGCGGTCTCATTCTGTGCGCAGGGGTCTCAGTCGCTGTCAGCCCCTTCTGAGCAGGAGCCCATGCAGCTGGGGTTGATTGCCTCTGACAATAGAAGATTCAGCCCGCATGGGAGGGTTTGTTTTTGTTGTGGAGGTATAAATCATTTGGCAAATGTTTGTCCCTCTAGGAGATTCAGGCAGTCTTCTGGGAGTATGAAAGAAACAAAAAGGAAAAAATCTTTTAAAAATGTTCCGTCTGTTACTATTGGCAGGGTTGAGGCGGAAATTGAAGGTTTTCCGTTTGCTTGTAGTTCCCGTTTTGTCCTGCCTGCTAGGGTGGCGCTAGAGAGCAAGAGCATTTTTTGTGAGATTTTTGTGGATAGTGGAGCAGCTGTCAATCTCATTGATAATCAATTTGCAATAACTCATGGTTTCCAGGTATGCACTTTGGGAAAGGATATTCCTGTTTTTGCTATTGATTCCGCTCCACTTTCTCAGAAATCATTAAAGGGCATAGTTCACAATATTCGTTTAATTGTGAGTGATGCTTATATTGAGGATGTGTCATGTTTCGTCCTTAGCGGTTTGCCTACTCCTCTAGTGTTGGGGCTACCCTGGCTCACTAAACATAACCCCACCATTGATTGGCAAGCGAGGCAAATAAATGGTTGGAGTGACTTTTGCAGAGAGAATTGCCTCATGACATCTGTTTCTGAGGTTTCTACTAAGACTGTACCACCTTTCCTCTCTGAATTTTCGGATGTCTTCTCTGAGAGTGGAGTTCAGGATTTGCCCCCCGCACAGGGAGTACGATTGCCCTATTAATCTCATCCCAGGCGCCAAACTGCCTAAATCTCGTTTATACAATCTTTCCCAACCTGACAGGGTCGCTATGCGTGCTTATATCTCTGAGAGTCTGAGAAAAGGACACATACGACCCTCGAAGTCACCTGTTGCCGCTGGTTTTTTCTTTGTTAAGAAAAAAGATGGCTCTTTAAGACCTTGTCTGGATTTCAGGGAGCTGAACAGTATCACTATTCGTGACCCTTATCCGCTTCCTCTGATCCCGGACCTGTTTAACCAGGTTGTTGGGGCTAAAGTCTTTTCCAAATTAGACCTAAGAGGGGCATACAACCTGGTCAGGGTCAGAGAAGGAGACGAATGGAAGACGGCTTTCAATACCCCTGAGGGCCATTTTGAGAATTTGGTTATGCCTTTTGGTTTGATGAATGCCCCAGCCGTTTTTCAGCATTTCGTGAACAGCATTTTTTATCATTTAATGGGAAAATTTGTATTAGTGTATTTGGATGACATTTTGATTTTTTCTCCCGATTTCAAGACTCATAAGGAACACTTACGTCAGGTCTTGCTCATCCTGCGGGAGAATAAATTATACGCGAAACTGGAAAAATGTGTGTTTGCGGTTCCAGAAATTCAATTTCTGGGGTTTCTTCTCTCCGCTTCTGGTTTTCGCATGGACCCCGAGAAGGTCCGCGCTGTGCTTGAGTGGGAGCTTCCTGAGAATCAGAAGGCGCTGATGCGTTTTTTGGGCTTTGCCAATTATTACAGGAAATTTATTTTGAGTTATTCCTCTGTTGTTAAACCACTCACTGATATGACCAGAAAGGGGGTAGATTTTTCTTCCTGGTCGGTAGAGGCGCGTAAGGCCTTTTCTAATATCAAGAAGAGTTTTGCTTCCGCTCCCATCCTAGTACAACCTGATATTTCGTTACCCTTCATAGTTGAGGTTGATGCTTCTGAGGTAGGGGTGGGTGCGGTCTTGTCTCAGGGTTCCTCTCCTGCCAAATGGCAACCATGTGCCTTTTTCTCGAAGAAACTCTCCTCCGCAGAGAGAAATTATGATGTGGGAGATAGGGAATTGTTGGCCATCAAGTTGGCTTTTGAGGAATGGCGCCATTGGCTAGAGGGAGCCAGACACCCTATTACCGTGTTTACTGACCATAAAAATCTCGCCTACTTGGAGTCAGCCAAGCGTCTGAACCCGAGACAGGCCAGATGGTCTTTGTTCTTTTCAAGGTTTAATTTTGTTGTCACGTTCCGCCCTAAGGGTTAAGAATGTGAAGGCAGATGCCCTGTCACGTTGTTTTCCGGGAGGTGGGAATTTTGAAGACCCGGGTCCCATTTTGGCTGAAGGTGTGGTGGTCTCTGCTCTTTTTCCTGAATTGGAGGCAGAGGTGCAGGCAGCCCAGTCAGAGGCTCCTGATCTTTGTCCTCCTGGGAGGTTGTTTGTGCCTCTCGCTTTGAGACACAAGATTTTTAAGGAACACCACGATACGGTCCTTGCTGGGCACCTGGGGGCAAGAGCCACACTGGATCTCATCGCTCAGAGATTCTGGTGGCCTGCGCTTCGTAAGTCGGTTGAGGGTTTTGTGGCAGCTTGCGAGACTTGCGCTCGTGCCAAAGTCCCTCATTCACGGCCATCAGGTCCTCTCCTTCCCTTACCCATTCCTTCCCGTCCTTGGACACATCTGTCCATGGACTTCATAACGGACTTGCCTCGTTCCTCGGGGAAGACTGTGATTCTGGTGGTGGTGGACCGTTTTAGCAAAATGGTGCATTTTATCCCTTTTCCTGGTTTGCCCAATGCTAAGACGCTGGCGCAGGCATTTATTGACCACATTGTCAAATTGCATGGTATTCCTTCAGTTATAGTCTCTGATAGGGGCACGCAGTTTGTTTCCAGAGTCTGGAAGGCTTTCTGTTCTCGCTTGGGGGTTCGGTTGTCATTCTCTTCTGCTTTCCACCCGCAGTCGAATGGCCAGAAAGAGCGCGTCAATCAGAATCTGGAGACATATCTGCGCTGTTTTGTGGCGGAGAATCAGGAGGATTGGTGTTCTTTTTTGCCCCTTGCTGAGTTTGCTTTAAATAACAGTCGTCAGGAGTCCTCTGATAAGTCACCATTTTTTGGTGCATATGGGTTTCATCCGCAGTTTGGGACTTTCTCGGGAGAGGGGTCTTCTGGTTTACCTGATGAGGACAGATTCTCCTCGTCTTTGTCATCTATTTGGCAAAAGATTCAGGATAATCTAAAGAGCATGAGTGAGAGATATAAGCGTGTGGCAGATAAGAGACGTGTGCCTGGTCCGGACCTGAATGTTGGTGATCTGGTGTGGTTGTCTACCAAGAATATCAAATTGAAGGTTCCCTCCTGGAAGTTGGGTCCTAGGTTTATTGGGCCTTACAAGATCCTGTCTGTCATCAATCCTGTTGCCTACCGTCTTGATCTTCCTCAGACTTGGAAGATCCATAATGTTTTTCATAAGTCCTTATTGAAACCTTATGTTCAACCTATTGTACCCTCGCCTTTGCCTCCTCCTCCGATTATGGTTGATGGAAATCTTGAATTTCAGGTCTCTAGGATTGTGGATTCTCGTCTTGTCCGCGGTTCCCTCCAGTACCTCGTTCATTGGGAGGGTTATGGTCCTGAGGAGAGGATGTGGGTCCCAGTGATGGACATTAAGGCCACTCGTCTCATCAGGGCTTTCCATAGGTCCCATCCTGAGAAGGTGGGCCCTGAGTGTCCGGAGTCCACTCGTAGAGGGAGGGGTACTGTCACAACTAGACAGCTGAGAAGCTCTGACAGGAGCTTTCCAGATCCTCCTCGTTGAGTTTCTTTGTTTTGGTTAAGTTCCTCATCTCGTTAGTCTATCTCAGCTGTCATGCAGTTGGACTGATTGCTTCCCTTTAAGTTCCTCCCCATGATGCATTAGGTTGCGGCTTATACAACTTCCTGGAGTGTGTGTGCATGCTGTTTCTATTCCTCAGTCCTCTGCAAGATAAGTGCTGCTCCTTTATTTGTGATTTTCTGTCTGCTGGATTTTCAGGTGACCCTGACTCCCTCCGTGTCTTGTGTAGGCAGCTGGTTGTCGTGTCCCCTCACTATTGTAGGGTCTTCAGGTATTAGATAGCCGAGGTACGTGGATATGCGCCCATCCACCTTTGGGGTGTTCGCATAGGCTGAGCAATTAGGGAGAGTGGCAGGTCTCATGTAGGGGTCTCCCTTTTGTTCCTTAGTTGTGGATCCAGTGAGTCATTAATTGTATTGCATTGTCTTGTTTCCTGTACACCATCCGTGACAGGTTCACCTGCTTAAAACACAGTTTTTCTTTTGGTTAAAATATATTTAGTCGGATGCACAGGGTGGTAGCCACAACAAAAAAGGGTGCTCTCAGTCTTACAGCGTCACCCCGCTGTTGAATGGGAATTGAATACAGAGAAAATGACTGGGCACACCTAAGGATATTTGGTTACCAATGTTTATTAGGTAAAAAGACAATAGGTGTAATGAAGTTGATAATATCAGATATAAACTTGCGACAGTAAAATTGTGTAACGTGTGTACGTTGAACAACACTTCGTATAAAGTTCTATGTATTTGTAGTTGACGTGCGCATATATACATTGTTGCTTTTATACGAGGTTGTCTTTTATGCATTAATTCTATCTATTTATTTGTACCTGGAGTGTAGCTATTGGTCACAGGCTGTACCGCTATTTCATCAGTGATTAATGCGCACGTCAACTACAAATACATAGAACTTTATATGAAGTGTTGTTCAACGTACACACGTTACACAATTTTACTGTCGCAAGTTTATATCTGATATTATCAACTTCATTACACCTATTGTCTTTTTACCTAATAAACATTGGTAACCAAATATCCTTAGGTGTGCCCAGTCATTTTCTCTGTATACAGTTTTTCTTTTGTTCATCCAAGGCTCTGATCCCGAGTTATGATACATTTTTTAAATATACAAATTAGGCCTTTGGTGCAAGGAGGGAGTCAATGTTGCTATCATTGCACCCATCTCCGCTCCTTTCTATTGTCAGCCCCTCCCTTTCTGCTTTTATTGACAGGACGAGGCAGTGGCAAAGCAGCAAGGGAAGGGCTGGCAACAGAAAAGAGTGGAGTTTAGGTGCATAAAGAGCAATGGTGATGTCCTCATTGCACTAAAGGCCCAATTCGCATATTAAGAATAAGTATCATAACTCGGGAACAGAGTCTCAGTAAAATAAATGTAGTGTTTTAACACCTTCAACCCCGGGCCTGTTTTCACCTTCCTGCCCAGACCATTTTTTGCTAATCTGACATGTGTCACTTTATGTGGTAATAGCTTTGGAACACTTTTACTTATCCAAGCCATTCTGAGATTGTTTTCTTGTGACACATTATGCTTCATGATAATCATAAACTTGAATCAATATATTTTACCTTTACTTGTGAAAAAATCGCAAATTTACCCAAAATTTTGAAAAATTCCCAAATTTTCACATTTTAATTTCTCTACTTTAATAATAAATAATGATACCTTATATAATAGTTATTACTTTAGATTTACCATATGTCTACTTCATGTTTGGATCATTTTGAAAATTACATTTAATTTTTTGGGGACGTTAAAAGGCTTAGAAGTTTGGAAGCAAAACCCACTTTTCAAGGACCAGTTCAGGTCTGAAGTCACTTTGTGAGGGTTACATAATAGAAACCAACCAAAAATGACCCCATTCTAGAAACCACACCCCTCAAGGTATACAACACTGATTTTATAAACTTTGCTAACCCTTTAGGTGTTCCACGAGAATTTATGGAAAATGGAGATAAAATTTCAGAATTTCACTTTTTTGGCAGATTTTACATTTTAATCAATTTTTTCCAGCAGCAAAGCCAGGGTTAACAGCCAAATAAAACTCAATATTTATTACCCTGATTCTGCGGTTTACAGAAACACCCCACATATGATTGTAAACTGCTGCACGGGCACACGGCAGGGCACAGTATGAATGGGACGCCATATGGTTTTTGGAAGGCAGATTTAGCAGAACTGGTTTTTAGATGCCATGTCCCATTTAAAGCCCCTGTGACGTACCCCTACAGTAGAAACTCAAAAAAGTGACCACATTTTGGAAACTACGGGATAAGGTGCCAGTTTTATTGGTACTATTTTGGGGTACATAAGATTTTTAATTGCTCTATATTCCGTTTTTTGTGAGGCAAGGTAACCAAAAAATTGATTTTTTGGCGCCTTTTTTATTTTAAATTTTTAACAATATTTTTAGCGCTATTTTTATAGAGCAGGTTGTTATGGACGCAATGATATCAGATATGTCTAATTTCTACAAATGTTTGTTTCAGTTTTACATAATAAAGCATTGTCGAAAACAAAAATTAGGTTTTTGTATCTCCATTTTCTGAACGCCCTATTTTTTTTAATTTTTCTGTCGATCGTCTTGTGCAGGGGCTCGTTTTTCGCAGGAAGAGTTGACATTTTTATTGGTACCATTTTTGGGTAAATATGATATTTTGATCATTCATGATTACACTTTATGAGGCAAGGTGACCAAAAAATTGGTTGTTTTGGAGCAGTTTTTATTTATTTATTTTTACAGTGTTTAGCTGAGGGATTAGGTCATGTGACTTTTTCATAGAGAAGATCGTTACGGACGTGGCAATACCTATTGTGTCTACTTTTTCTTATTTATTTAAGTTTTACACAATGATAGCATTTTTGAAACCAAAATAATGATATTTTAGTGTAGAGCCATATCTTTTTTATTTTTTGACCGATTCTCTTAGGTAGGGACTCATTTTTTATGCAGTATAAGGTGATGGTCTGATTGGTACTATTTTGAAGGGCATATGTCTTTTTAATCACTTGCTGTTGCAATTTTTGTGATGTAATGTGACAAAAATAGCTTTTTTTTACTCATTTTTTATTATTATTTTATTATGGTGTTCACCTGAGGGGTTAGGTCATGTGATATTTTTATAGAACTGGTTTTTACGAATGTGGCAATACCTAATATGTATATATTTTTTTTATGTATTTCACTTTAGCACAATAATAGCCGTTTTGAAACAAAAAAATTATGTTTTAGTGTCTCCATGTTCTGAGAGCTAAAGCTTTTTTGTTTTTTGGGCGATTGTCTTAGGTAGGGGCTGATTTTTTGCGGGATTAGGTGACAGTTCTATTGATACTATTTTGTGGGACATATGCCTTTTTAATCGCTTGGTGTTGCACTTTTTGTGATGTAAGGTGAAAAAAATTGTTTTTTTTTACACTTTTTTTTAATAGTTTTATGGATCCTGTGATATATTTATAGAGTCGGTCATTACGGACGCGTTGATATCTAATATGTGTTGGTTTTAGTTTTTTTTTCTATTTTTTATTATAAAATATGGGGATAGGGGCGTTTTTTCCCCTATTAATTTTATTACTTTATTAATTTTATTAAAAACACTTTTTTTCAAAGTTTTTTTCTGATCCCCTCTGCAATGCATTACAATACATCTGCAATGCATTACAATATTGTAATGCATTGCCTGTTAGTGTATGACGCTGAGTCATACACTAACAGGTTGCCTAGGAGACCCAGCCTGAGGCTGGATCTCCTCGGCACCCGTAGAAGGCAGGTCCCGATGCCGTGCAAGGCATTGGACAGCCTCTGCATGGCATCAGGCTGCCTTGTCACGCATCGGGTCCACGCCACAGCAGCGCTGGGACTCGATGCGCTCACTCACCCGACACAAACCCCTTCTATGTCACGTTCAGCGCGGACCGCCGCATAGAAGGGTTTAATCTGCCGGCATCGACTTTTACACCGATGCCGGCGGATACAGCAGGGATCCGGCTACCAGGGATTGCCGGGCTGATCACCATGACATACTATTACGTCAAATTGCGGGAATGCAGTGGTTTCCATGACATAGTAATACGTCCTGGGTCGGGAAAGGGTTAATCAGTTAAACCACAGCTATGTGTCTATGCAAACAGTTGGATAGGAAGGTCGCTGGTGATAAATTCCTTTTAAGTTACAGTTTCTGACCATTAAAAAATATTATTTAATGTGCCTTGCTTTATACATGATAACATTTTTCACAGGTGATTACAGGAAACATTTACTGTATAAATCAGTACACAAGCAATCACATGGCAAGGAATAATATTACATTTTAAAAATGCAGGTAAAGTAAAACTTTCACTTTTTCTCCAGGATGTCAAACATAGGAAACGCTGTCATATGGTTTTTTACATTCATTTTACCAATTGTAATTGGATATCCTAAAACATTTTGCTATGTAAACTGATAATCATGGCAGCTTGTAGGCCAGAGGGCCTATCTGTTCTCAATCAGTCTGTTCTCTGCAAATATTACAGATTAGCTTTTTAATGTTTAAAGAGGATATCAGTCACTCTCACTTTCCATAAAACATGCAGTGCTTGTAATCTCCTGCTTGAAGATAATGGGAAATCATGCGACTCTAGGTAATATTCAGGCCATATGCACAGTGCAATTGAGGACGTTTGTCACGAACCAGTGGGTGTGAACCCACTGTACCATGTGTCTTACCTCCTCTAAGGGAGTTGTCTAAATGAACCCCTTGATCTTCACAGTACCCCTGATGGGGATACATTTTCCCAAGAGGAATACCAGGTCGCTACCTCCTGAGGAGGATTGGCATATGAGGCAGCTGGTCCAGGCGGACCTGGAGGTACCTGAGTAAGGTACCAGAGGTACAGGCGTTGTCAGCAGGCTGAGTCGTAACCAGGGGCAACAGTGCAGGATTGAATGATGAGACAGAAGCGTAGTCAAACAGGCAATAGGTCAGGGCTAGCGGCACAGGTCCAGCAATCTGGGTAGGCAACAGGAGAGTCAAGGCAAGCAGGCATGGATAAAACAGGTAGCAGAGTCCAGGAATTCAAGTATGAGTCAGGAACACAGGAACACAAGCAGATATCAGGAACCTTAGCAGGACACAAGTACCTTGACACTGAGGCATCTGGGAAGGGGGCTGATCCACTTATATATGTGCAGGAGGGCTAGGATTGGTCAGCAAGGTCACATGATTCAACCCATAAAGGACAGGAAGTGACGCGAATCGGCCCTTAAGGAAATGCTGCAGAAAACAAGCAGCAAGCATGCTGTGGCCAGGGCTGAAAGGAAACACTGCAGCAGATCACCGCTAAACACTGCGTCTGGGAGCGCGTCGGTAAGCAGGGGAACAGAGGCACACAGCAGCCGCTGTTACAACGTTCATAAGAATAATTTCTAGGACAACCTGGGCAACTAAAACTGAGCATGCGAACATGGTACTAACAAGCTTGTGTCATTTGACTAGACCATAAGTGCCCATTTTCAGCCAGGCTTGGTGTAGTGAATAATTTCTTATTATATCCATATGGATCAGGATAGGTTGGAGGTTTGGGCAGAGAAGTGGCAGATGAGGTTTAACACTGACAAATGTAAGGTTATGCACATGGGAAGAAATAATGCAAATCACCAGAACATACTAAATGGTAAAACACTGGGTAACACTGACTTTGAAAAGGACTTAGGAATTTTAGTGGACAGCAAACTTAGCTGCAGAATACAGTGTCAGGCAGGTGCTGCCAAGGCCAGTAAGTCAATGGGTTGCATCAAAAGGGGCATAGATGCATGTCATGAGAAGATAGTCCTGCCACTTTACAGACCACACATGGAGTACTGTGTACAGTTCTGGGCTCCTGTGAACAAGGCAGACATAGCAGAGCTGGAGAGGGTTCAGAGAAGGGCAATTAAGGTAATAACTGGAATGGGGGGACTACAGTACCCAGAAAGATTATCAAAATTAGAGTCATTCACTTTAAAAAAAAAGACGACTGAGGGGAGATCTAATAACTATTTATAAATAAATCAGGGGTCAGTACAGAGATCTATCCTATCATATATTTATCCCTAGGACTGTGACCGTGATGAGGGGACATCCTCTGCGTCTGGAGGAAAGAAGGTTTGTGCACAAACATAGAAGAGGGTTCTTTACGGTAAGAGCAGTGAGACTATGGAACTATCTGCCTAAGGAAGTGGTGATGGTGAACTCACTAAAAGAGTTGAAGAGGGGCCTGGATGTATTTCTGGAGCGTAATAATATTACAGGTTATAGCAACTAGAGATGGGTCGTTGATCCAGGATGTAATTCTGATTGCCTGTTTGGAGTCGGGAAGGAATTTTTTCCCTTAAAATTTGAAAAATTGGCTTCTACTAGAGTTGAGCGAACACCTGGATGTTCGGGTTCGAGAAGTTCAGCCGAACTTCCCGGAAATGTTCGGGTTCGGGATCCGAACTCGACCCGAACTTCGCCCCGAACCCGAACCCCATTGAAGTCAATGGGGACCCGAAATTTTCGGCACTAAAAAGGCTGTAAAATAGCCCAGGAAAGGGCTAGAGGGCTGCAAAAGGCAGCAAAATGTAGGTAAATCCCCTGCAAACAAATGTGGATAGGGAAATGAATAAAAATAAAAATAAAATAAATAAAAATGAACCAATATCAATTGGAGAGAGGTCTCGTGGCAGAGAATCAGGCTTCATGTCATAGCAGAGAATCAGGCTTCATGTCACACACCACTGGAACAGGCCATTGTCAGATATTTAGGCCCCGGCACCCAGACAGAGGAGAGAGGTCCCATAGCAGAGAATCAGGCTTCATGTCATAGCAGAGAATCAGGCTTCAAGTCATAGCAGAGAATCAGGCTTCATGTCATAGCAGAGAATCAGGCTTCACGTCACCCACCACTGGAACAGGCCATTGTCAGATATTTAGGCCCCGGCACCCAGACAGAGGAGAGAGGTCCCATAGCAGAGAATCAGGCTTCATGGCATAGCAGAGAATCAGGCTTCACGTCACCCACCACTGGAACAGGCCACTGTCAGATATTTTTAGGCCCCGGCACCCAGACAGAGGAGAGCGGTCCCGTAACAGAGAATCTGGCCTTATGTCAGCGCAGAATCTGTCTTCATGTCATAGCAGAGAATCAGGCTTCACGTCACCCACCACTGGAACAGGCCACTGTCACACATTTAGGCCCAGGCACCCAGGCAGAGGAGAGAGGTCCCATAACAGAGAATCTGGCCTTATGTCAGCGCAGAATCTGTATTCATGTCATAGCAGAGAATCAGGCTTCACGTCACACTCTGCTCTGACATGTCGGGGTAGTTGCGAATGAACTTCTGCACCACCAAATTCAGCACATGCGCCAGGCAAGGGATGTGCGTCAAACCGGCTAGTCCCAGAGCTGCAACGAGATTTCGCCCATTATCGCACACCACCAGGCCGGGCTTGAGGGTCACCGGCAGCAACCACTCGTCGGTCTGTTGTTCTATACCCCGCCACAACTCCTGTGTGGTGTGGGGCCTGTCCCCCAAACATATGAGTTTCAGAATGGCCTGCTGACGTTTACCCCGGGCTGTGCTGAAGTTGGTGGTGAAGATGTGTGGCTGACTAGATGAGCAGGTGGAAGAAGAGGAGGAGGAAGCCGAGTAGGAGGAGGAGGCAACAGGAGGCAAAGAAACGCGTCTGGCGTGAACCAGCATACTACTCCCTTTGGACAAGAAAGAGGCCTTTATACGAACATCTGCAGAAATCTGAAAATAATTTTTCGGGTAACTTCCGAAAGATTGGAGCGCTCCGAATTTCATAACAGTTTTTCTTCATCCGAAATTTCGGCACCAACCCTTGTGATACTTTCTGCTGTGAATCACACGCTACAGCCTTGCAAAAAATCACGTGACATACTGGCGTCCGTGTGAACAAGTTGGAGTCAGCTAACACATTAGCGCTCATTCAACACAGCAGTTTCTACAATATCCAGGTTTGAAAGACCGTTACTCCGGATATATTGCCTCAAGCAAGAAGAAGGTAAGACCCATACTGGGTTTTAATATAGTGCATCCTAGCACTCTATATCGCTTTGATAACTGAGTCTGGACATTGATAAATCATCTGAAATCAAATAGGACTCTTGTTTCAGCAAAGGACTTTGTGTTTGGAAATAGACAATATACGACTTGACCTACAGGGAGTGCAGAATTATTAGGCAAGTTGTATTTTTGAGGATTATTTTATTATTGAACAACAACCATGTTCTCAATGAACCCAAAAAACTCATTAATATCAAAGCTGAATATTTTTGGAAGTAGTTTTTAGTTTGTTTTTAGTTTTAGCTATTTTAGGGGGATATCTGTGTGTGCAGGTGACTATTACTGTGCATAATTATTAGGCAACTTAACAAAAAACAAATATATACCCATTTCAATTATTTATTTTTACCAGTGAAACCAATATAACATCTCAACATTCATAAATATACATTTCTGACATTCAAAAACAAAACAAAAACAAATCAGTGACCAATATAGCCACCTTTCTTTGCAAGGACACTCAAAAGCCTGCCATCCATGGATTCTGTCAGTGTTTTGATCTGTTCACCATCAACATTGCGTGCAGCAGCAACCACAGCCTCCCAGACACTGTTCAGAGAGGTGTACTGTTTTCCCTCCTTGTAAATCTCACATTTGATGATGGACCACAGGTTCTCAATGGGGTTCAGATCAGGTGAACAAGGAGGCCATGTCATTAGATTTTCTTCTTTTATACCCTTTCTTGCCAGCCATGATGTGGAGTACTTGGACGCGTGTGATGGAGCATTGTCCTGCATGAAAATCATGTTTTTCTTGAAGGATGCAGACTTCTTCCTGTACCACTGCTTGAAGAAGGTGTCTTCCAGAAACTGGCAGTAGGACTGGGAGTTGAGCTTGACTCCATCCTCAACCCGTAAAGGCCCCACAAGCTCATCTTTGATGATACCAGCCCAAACCAGTACTCCATCTCCACCTTGCTGGCGTCTGAGTCGGACTGGAGCTCTCTGCCCTTTACCAATCCAGCCACGGGCCCATCCATCTGGCCCATCAAGACTCACTCTCATTTCATCAGTTAATAAAACCTTAGAAAAATCAGTCTTGAGATATTTCTTGGCCCAGTCTTGACGTTTCAGCTTGTGTGTCTTGTTCAGTGGTGGTCGTCTTTCAGCCTTTCTTACCTTGGCCATGTCTCTGAGTATTGCACACCTTGTGCTTTTGGGCACTCCAGTGATGTTGCAGCTCTGAAATATGGCCAAACTGGTGGCAAGTGGCATCTTGGCAGCTGCACGCTTGACTTTTCTCAGTTCATGGGCAGTTATTTTGCGCCTTGGTTTTTCCACACACTTCTTGCGACCCTGTTGACTATTTTGAATGAAACGCTTGATTGTTCGATGATCACGCTTCAGAAGCTTTGCAATTTTAAGAGTGCTGCATCCCTCTGCAAGATATCTCACTATTTTTGACTTTTCTGAGCCTGTCAAGTCCTTCTTTTGACCCATTTTGCCAAAGGAAAGGAAGTTGCCTAATAATTATGCACACCTAATATAGGGTGTTGATGTCATTAGACCACACCCCTTCTCATTACAGAGATGCACATCACCTAATATGCTTAATTGGTAGTAGGCTTTCGAGCCTATACAGCTTGGAGTAAGACAACATGCATAAAGAGGATGATGTGGTCAAAATACTCATTTGCCTAATAATTCTGCACGCAGTGTATAAACATTTGTCCACTTACAGTCAGCGGATTCTATTCTTTTCAGCAATATATCAATATTTGTCTGCGCTGACCCATACCTTAGACTCCCAGCCATTTTGTTACCAGCATTTATCACCTTTGTATAATTTTTAGGTGACATATTGCAATTTTATTGGTATTTTATTCTATTTTTATTATTGTTTTACTTATTAAATGTATCTGATCACTTTATATTGTATGAATTATTGATTTTATCCACACATACAGAGTGCCAGTCCATAATTTCCTTTCTATTTCCAATATTTTTATCTGTATGGGTGATACAGCTTTATTGGACTAGAGCACCTGGCCCTAATCACACAGGAGTGAGATATTCCTATAATTTCAAGTTCACAAGGAGGCAAAGAATGTTGCCCTGCGATCCTTGGCGGCGGAAGGACGTGCGCCAAACAGCTCTCCGCCTGGGGCCCAGCCGCCACTACATTTACCCAGTGTGCAGTTAGGGAGATATAGCGTCCCTGGCCGTGCTTACTGGTCCACGTATCTGTGGTTAGGTGGACCTTGCCACAGATGGCGTTGCGCAGTGCACACTTGATTTTATCGGATACTTGGTTGTGCAGGGAAGGCACGGCTCTCTTGGAGAAGTAGTGGCGGCTGGGAACAACATACTGTGGGACAGCAAGCGACATGAGCTGTTTGAAGCTGTCTGTGTCCACCAGCCTGAATGACAGCATTTCATAGGCCAGTAGTTTAGAAATGATGGCATTCAGGGCCAGGGATCGAGGGTGGCTAGGTAGGAATTTACGCTTTCTCTCAAATGTTTGTGAGATGGAGAGCTGAACGCTGCTGTGTGACATGGTTGAGATGCTTGGTGACGGAGGTGGTGGTGTTGGTGGTACATCCTCTGTTTGCTGGGCGGCAGGTGCCAACGTTCCTCCAGAGGCGGAGGCGGAGGAAGAGGCCGAGGCGGCGGCAGCAGCAGAAGAGGTAGCAGGGGGAGCCTGAGTGAGTTCCTTGTTTTTAAGGTGTTTACTCCACTGCAGTTCATGCTTTGCATGCAGGTGCCTGGTCATGCAGGTTGTGCTAAGGTTCAGAACGTTAATGCCTCGCTTCAGGCTCTGATGGCACAGCTTGCAAACCACTCGGGTCTTGTCGTCTGCACATTGTTTAAAGAACTGCCACGCCAGGGAATTCCTTGAAGCTGCCTTTGGGGTGCTCGGTCCCAGATGGCGGTGGCCAGTAGCAGATGGACTCTCTTGGCGGCGGGTGTTCTGCTTTTGCCCACTGCTCCCTCTTTGTCTTTTGCTACGCTGTTAGCTCGGTCTCACCACTGCCTCTTCTTTCGAACTCTGAAAGTCAGTGGCACGACCTTCATTCCATGTGGGGTCTAGGACCTCATCGTCCCCTGCATCATCTTCCACCCAGTCTTCCTCCTTGACCTCCTGTTCAGTCTGCACACTGCAGAAAGACGCAGCAGTTGGCACCTGTGTTTCGTCATCATCAGAGACGTGCTGAGGTGGTATTCCCATGTCCTCATCATCAGGAAACATAAGTGGTTGTGCGTCAGTGCATTCTATGTCTTTCACCACTGGGGAAGGGCTAGGTGGATGCCCTTGGGAAACCCTGCCAGCAGAGTCTTCAAACAGCATAAGAGACTGCTGCATAACTTGATGCTCAGACAGTTTCCCTGATATGTATGGGGGTGATGTGACAGACTGATGGGCTTGGTTTTCAGGCGCCATCTGTGCGCTTTCTGCAGAAGACTGGTTGGGAGATAATGTGAACGTGCTGGATCCACTGTCAGCCACCCAATTGACTAATGCCTGTACCTGCTCAGCCCTTACCATCCTTAGAACGGCATTGGGCCCCACCAAATATCGCTGTAAATTCTGGCGGCTACTGGGACCTGAGGTAGTTGGTTCACTAGGACGTGTGGCTGTGGCAGAACAGCCATGTCCTCTCCCAGCACCAGAGGGTCCACTAACACCATCACGACCATGTCCGCGTCCCTTACTAGATGTTTTCCTCATTGTTCCCGTTCACCACAATAAGAAAAAAGAATTTGGGCCCAATGTATTGAATTCAAATTTAGGCCTTTTTTACAGGCACCTAACACTATCTAGCTATCTACTTAGGTACCGTATTACACTAATACAGGCACAGCAGTAACCACAGATTTAGCTGAATATAAATTGTAGGCCTATTATTTAGGCGGTGGATGACAGGTATACGTTTACGGACAGAATTAGACTTGGAGATGCACGGTAGCGTTTGAAGTTATTGAGAATGAACCTATCCGCACCTTCAATCTATTTATGGAATTGCTAAGTTGGGAATTGCATTCAACCCAGAACAAAAACTGTGCTTTGGCAGACACTAAATAACTTTGCCAGGCACAGCAGTAACCACAGATTTAGCGGAGTATAAATTGGAGGCCTAGTATTTTGGCGGGGGATGACAGGTGTACGTTTACGGACAGAATTAGACTTGGTGATGCACGGTAGCGTTTGAAGTTATTGAGAATGACCTTATCCGCACCTTCAATCTAATATACCCTTTTATGGATAGATTTAAACTTGGCCTGATACAGCAGAAAACAATTATTTAGGGAATTGCTAAGTTGGGAATTGTATTCAACCCAGAACAAAAACTGTGCTTTGGCAGACACTAAATAACTTTGCCAGGCACAGCAGTAACCACAGATTTAGCTGAGTATAAATTGGAGGCCTAGTATTTTGGCGGTAGATGACAGGTATACGTTTACGGACAGAATTAGACTTGGTGATGCATGGAAGCGTTTGAAGTTATTGAGAATGACCCTATCCGCACCTTCAATCTAATATACCCTTTTATGGATAGATTTAAACTTGGCCTGATACAGCAGAAAACAATTATTTAGGGAATTGCTAAGTTGGGAATTGTATTCAACCCAGAACAAAAATTGTGCTTTGGCAGACACTAAATAACTTTGCCAGGCTCAGCAGTAACCACAGATTTAGCCGAGTATAAATTGTAGGCCTAGTATTTAGGCGCTGGATGACAGGTATAAGTTTACGGACAGAATTAGACTTGGTGATGCACGGTAGCATTTGAAGTTATTGAGAATGACCCTATCAGCACCTTCAATGTAATATACCCTTTTATGGATAGATTTAAACTTGGCCTGATACAGCAGAAAACAATTATTTAGGGAATTGCTAAGTTGGCAATTGTATTCAACCCAGAACAAAAACTGTGCTTCGGCAGACAGCAGACAGTATTACAATTGGCTAGCCACAGCTGAAACACCAGATTTAGGGTACTGCTATTTTGGCAATTGTATTTTACCCCTCAATAAAATAGCAAGCACAGCCAAGCCCCTGCTGTAGGATATAGCAAAAAAAAAAAAACACACTATTGATGGTTAAAAATGGACTTGGTGGCAGCTTGTGCTGGCGCACCACAAGACACAAAATGGTGATGCACGGTAGCGTTGGAAGTTATTGAGAATGACCCTATCCACACCTTAAATCTAATATACCCCTTTATGGATAGATTTAAACTTGGCCTGATACAGCAGAAAACAATTATTTAGGGAATTGCTAAGTTGGCAATTGTATTCAACCCAGAACAAAAACTGTGCTTCGGCAGACAGCAGACAGTATTACAATTGGCTAGCCACAGCTGAAACACCAGATTTAGGGTACTGCTATTTTGGCAATTGTATTTTACCCCTCAATAAAATAGCAAGCACAGCCAAGCCCCTGCTGTGGGATATAGCAAAAAAAAACAAAAAACACTATTGATGGTTAAAAATGGACTTGGTGGCAGCTTGTGCTGGTGCACCACAAGACACAAAATGGCCGCCGATCACCCCAGAAAAAAGTGACTGAAAAATGCTCTGGGCAGCCTTAAAACAGTGAGCAATTGAATTGCAGAGGTTGTATGATACACAGCTGTACATCGATCACTTCAGTAAGTAAATCCCTGCCTAATCTGTCCCTAACAGCAGCAGCTGCATCCTATCCCTACACTGATCAGAGCAGAGTGACGTGCGGCGCTACGTGACTCCAGCTTAAATAGAGGCTGGGTCACATGCTGCACTGGCCAATCACAGCCATGCCAATAGTAGGCATGGCTGTGATGTCCTCTTGGGTCAAGTAGTATGACGCTTGTTGATTGGCTGCTTTGCAGCCTTTCAAAAAGCGCTAAGAAAGCGCCGAACACCGAACCCGGACGTTTACGAAAATGTTCGGGTTCGCTCATCTCTAGCTTCTACCTCACAGGGATTTTTTTTGCCTTCCTCTGGAACAACTTGCAGGATGACAGGCTGAACTGGATATATGTACTGTATGTCATTTTTCAGTCTTATAAACTATGTTACTATGTAAGTATAGGTATAGCTTTTTTCACAGCACTCGCTCGGGACATTTAAAAAAATAAAGTTGAGTAATTATATAGTTCAGTTTATAAACTGTGTGCAGTAAGCTGCTATGCACCTTCATGATTGACAGGGTGAAATTCCTGCATAGTTATCTTGCCCGCCCATTCGATCAAGAAGGAAAGGAGGGGCTGGCAGTGGAAGCTGGAGGAGCAAAGAAGCACAGAGTGGCTGGGGCCCACTCTTGGTGCATTTTCACATGAATTAAACGTACTTTTTCTCCTTAAAAGGGTTTTTCGAGACTTAAATACTTATGACCTATCCTAGGGCCGCGGTCTTCCCCATGCTCATTTAGTGCAGCACCATACATTGTATAGCGGCTGTGTTTGGTATTGCAGTTCAGCCCCATCACTTCTATGGGGCTGAGCTGCGCCTAGGCCATGAGATCAATCAATGTGTCGTCACTCGGCCTAGGGAAAACTGAGAGAAGGCCACAGTGCTACAGCGAGCACTGCTGCTTTCTTGAGCAGCTGATCAGCGGGGGTCCTGGGTGTCGAACCCTCACTGATCAGATACTGATGGCATCCTGAGGGTAGGACATCAGTAGCGATGGACGAACATCGGTCAGGATGATTCACGAACGCAATCGCGCTCTCAGGTGAACCTGAGAAACCTTCAGATCATATTTGCAGCCACCAAATACTTACTAGAAGTGCACAAATCATCCCACAACATGGACAGTGACATACCAGAGGGGGATCAATGGCAAAAATTCCCACAAAAATATGTATTTTATACAGGGGCCATTTTTATGCATCTTAAAGGGAAACTCTCAAAACTGTGCCCTGCTGGAGCCTAGAATTTTTTTTTTTTAGGCCACGGGAGTACAGCCCCCAAACATTAGGCATTCACCGGACAGAAAACATCTCAAGTGATTATGTGGCTGGAGGTATATTTGACGGTCATTGGATTTCAATTTTACTGCAGGCCAGTGGACTACAGGCCTCAAAAATTATTAATTCACCGTACAGAAAAGAACAATTGACAATGTGGCTGGAGGTACATTAGGCGGTCACCGTATAACAATTTTACTGTTAACCAGTTAGATTACAGGCCCCAAAAATTATGCATTCACCGTACAGAAAAGAACAAGTGATTATGTGGCTGGAGGTACATTAGGCGGTCACCGTATAACAATTTTACTCTTGGCCAGTTACATTACAGACCCCAAAAATTATGCATTCAACGTATAGAAAAGATCAAGTCATTATGTGGCTGGAGGTACAATAGGCAGTCACCGTATAACAATTTTACAGTTGGCCAGTTAGATTACAGGCCCCAAAAATTATGCATTCAACGTACAGAAAAGATCAAGTCATTATGTTGCTGGAGGTACAATAGGCGGTCACCGTATAACAATTTTACATTTGGCCAGTTAGATTACAGGCCCCAAAAATTATGCATTCACCGTACAGAAAATATCAAGTGATTGTGACTGGAGGTATATTAGACGGTCAGTGGATATCAATTTTACTGCAGAAAAGTGAAGTACAGGCCCCAAACATTAGGCATTCACATAATGTGATTATGTGGCTGAAGGTACATTAGGCGGTCACCATATAACAATTTTATTGTTAGCCAGTTACATTAAAGGCACCAAAAATGATGCATTCAACGTACAGAAAAGATCAAGTCATTATGTGGCTGGAAGTATATTAGACGGTCATTGTATATAAATTTTACTGCAGGCCAGTGGAGTACAGGCCCCAAACATTAGGCATTCACCGGACAGAAAACATCAAGTGATTAGGTGGCTGGAGGTATATTAGACAGTCATTGGATATAAATTTTACTGCAGGCCAGTACAAATATATGTCAAATACATATGTTTAAAAGAATTAAAAATATAAAATTGGATTAAAAACATGGCTAACCAAATCCCCCCTCTTGAAAAAAAAAACAAATGATAATAGGTGAAATTCAATTTAACATGGTCATCACAGGTGTTGTGAGGTAGTCCACACTGTCATGAGCTAGGCGAGTGTGCTTATCGGTCACGATCCCCCCTTCTGCCCTGAACGTCCTTTCAGACAGGACATTGGACGAGGGACAAGCCAAGAGTTCCATGGCAAATTGTGCCAGCTCTGGACACAGGTCAAACCTGCACACCCAGTAGTCAAGTGGTTCCTCGCTTCTCAGAGTGTCCACATCGGCCATTAACCCGATGTAGTATGACACCTGTCGGTCTAGGCGTTCCCTGAGGCTGGATCTGGACAGTGGCTGTCGATGGGTTGGCTAAAAGAATGTTCTCATATCCGAAGTGACCAACACATCTTCAAACCGCCCTCTTCTTGCAGGCGCGGTGGGATTTGTACCCGCAACTGTTTCTCTGTGGGTAGAAATTCCTCTGTCAGTGCCCGCAACAGCAGAATGCAGCATTTCTCGAAGCAAGGCCTGGAAATGCTGCATTCTGACAGCCCTCTGTAACATAACCGCCATTTTGTGTTTGTACCGGGGGTCTAAGTACGTTGCCACCTAGTACTGGTAATTGCCCTTTATGCTTTTTATATGGGGGTCCCTCTTCAAACACTGGAGCATGAAGGCCCCCATTTGCACTGAATTGGAAGCAGTGGAGTGCCCTGGCTCCTGCTCCGGCTCCTGCTCATTGCACAGGAAAATGTCATCCTCGATCTCCTCCACCCATCCACGGATAATGCCAGGGATCCCAGAAAAGTTTAAAGCCTGCTCTTCTTGCTCCTCCTCCTCCTCCCCCCAGGGACCATCCTCCTCTGACTCCTTTTCAGACTCCTGCTGACTTGTCTCAGATGGAGTAGCCACCCCTGTTAATTCATTCAGCATTGCGACTTCCTTATCTTCCTGCTCCTCAACGGCTTAATCAATGACACAACGCAATGCACGCTCCAGAAAGAAGGTGTAAGTTACGATGTCACTGATGGCGCCCTGGCTGCGACTGACCAGTTTGGTGATCTCATCAAATGGCTGCAGAAGTCTGCATGCATCGCGCATGAGCAGCCACTGACGCAGTGAAAAAAAACAAGCTCCCAGAACCTGTCCTGCCGCAGAGTTCGTACAGGCAGTCAGCAGCACTTTTCTGCTGGAGCAGCCTATCAAGCATATACAAGGTGGAGATCCAGCGCATCTGGCAGTCACAAATCAGACGTCTGAAGGGCAAGCGGTGTCGCTGCTGAACGTCAGCTAGGCGAGCCATGGCTGTGTAAGATCTTCTAAAATGGCTAGAGATTTTTCTGACCTGCTGCAAGACGTCCTGGACCCTAAGGTATTTGGCAACGAATCGCTGCTCGAACAAGTTTGGGACGTGTGCCATGCACGGCACGTGTGTCATTTTGCCCTGTTACAGCGCACTCAGCAGATTGGCACTATTGTCGCACACCATTTTATCAACTATCAAATTGAGCAGGGTTAGCCGCTGATTGGCTTGTGACTGCAGAGCTGAAAGGAGTGCAGGACCGGTGTGGCTCTTGGATTCCAGGCACAGCAGACGCAGCACAGCATGGCAACGTCTCACCTGGCACGCCAAAGAGATTCTGGGGAGCTGGGGGGGTGCAGCGGAAGAGGCGGTAGCAGTGGAAAAGGAGGAGTCAACCGAGGAGGAGACAGAGGATGGAGTAGGAGGAGGAGAAGAAAAGACAGGCCTGCATGCAATCTGTGGCGGTAACACCAAATCCACACGGGTGCCACGGGTAGCATGCTTGACAGCCATCAGAAGGTTCACCCAGTAGGCAGTAAAAGTTATGTACCTTCCCTGCCCGTGTTTCCTAGACCACGTGTCTGTGGTCAGATGTATCTTGGCACTGACACTGTGTGCCAGAGATACATTCACTTGCAGCTAAACATGGCCATATAGCTCTGGGATGCCCTTCTGGGAGAAATATTTCCTTCCAGGGACCTTCCATTGCGGTGTGCCAATGGCCACAAATTTTCTAAAGGCCTCTGAGTCCTCCAGTTTATATGGCAGTAGTTGGCGGGCTAGCAGTTCCAACAAGCCAGCGGTCAGCCGTTAGGCAAGAGGGTTATCCGGCATCATCAATTTTTAAGTTCGAACATTTGGGCAACGTAAGCCTGCCTTTTCCACAGTGGAAGGTGGAGGACAAATTGGAGGAAAGAGGAAAAGGAGAAAAGCCAGGACGTGGAGCGCCGGGAGTGTGGCTTTGTGGGTTCTGACGGTGTTGCTCCCACTGGGCTCCGTGATGGGAGGCTAGGTGCCTTCTTAAGGCGGTCGTCCCTAGGTGAGTGTTGGGCTTACCGTGACTTATGCGCTGACAGCACAGGCTGCAGATGGCAATACTATTGTCAGCAGCTGACACGTTAAGAAAATCCCACACTGCGAAGCCATGTGCCGACGTCCTGGGAGCGCCAGATTTGACCGTGCATCGTGGATGGCTCGCTCCAGATACATTTGCAGTCTGCTTTTTGCCTCCTGTGCACTGCAAATTCTGCCTGCTTTTCCTCCCTATCTTCTGCTCCGTCTCTCCCTCTGAACTCCCCTCCTCTTCCTCTCTTGTGGGCACCCACGTGACGTCCATCGACACGTCATCATTGTCACCTTCACCACCACTGACATTAGAGATTTTGGAGTAGGCAGCAACAGCGGGGACTACCCTCCTTGGGCTGATCTGGGTAGTGTCATCAGACCGCTGGGTGGCGGCCGTTGCTACCTCCTCTTCCTGATCCGATGCCCAGAATCGATGCATGCCGGTAAGGTCTGGGAATGGATGAGAAAATAATTCCTTTGACTCGAATGGAGGGGCTATGGTGGTAGTGGTGGTGGTGTCTTTGGGGGTGCACACAGCAGAGAGTGAGAAGGATGCTGATACAGAGGATGAGGAGGGTGCAGAAGTGGGAGGATGAGTGAGACACTCAATCAACTCTGGTGCGTTCTTGGACGTAATCGCACGCACCTTCTCCAACTTCCCACTTATGTTCCGGCCTGGTGCACCTGCCTGACCCCTACAAACCCTGCGGAATGGCCTGCCTCTTCCTCTGCCTGTCATTTTCAAAATTACCCTGTGACAAAGTTCTTATAGAAGAGCAGTATTTGTGGAAGCAGGTATATCGCAGGCCTCAATCACTATTTTGTTGAAGCTGGTATATCAATCCCCTCTATCACTATTTTGTGGAAACAGGTATATAGAACATAATAAAGAGTATTTGCTGGAAGCCGGTAAATCAAACCCATTAATCAATATTTGGTGGAAGCCGGTGTATCGCAGGCCTCAATCAATATTTGGTGGAAGCTGGTATATCAATCCCCTCTATCAGTATTATGTGGAAACAGGTATATAGAACCCAATAATGAGTATTTGCTGGAAGCCAGTAAATCAAACCCCTTAATCAATATTTTTGGGAAGCTGGTGTATCGCATTCCTCAATCATTATTTGGTGGAAGCCGGTATATCAATACCCTGTCTCAGTATTTTGTGAAAACAGGTATATAGAACCCTATAATGAGTATTTGCTGGAAGCCGGTAAATCAAACCCCTTAGGCCTCATGCACACGACCGTTGTGTGTATCCGCGTCCGTGGTTCAGTTTTTTTTCGCGGCTCCATTGACTTTCAATGGGTCCGTGGAAAAATCGGAAAATGCACCGTTTGGCAGCCGCATCCGTGATCCGTGTTTCCTGGGCGTGAAAAAAATATGACCTGTCCTATTTTTTTCACGGTCAACGGTTCGCGGACCCATTCAAGTCAATGGGTCCGTGAAAAATCACGGATGCACACAAGATTGTCATCCGCGTCCGTGATCCGTGTCCGTTATCCGTGTCCGTTTTCCCTATCATTTCCAATGCAAACTTGACTTCGTTTTTTTTTTTCACTTTTCATGTCCGTGGATCCTCCAAAAATCAAGGAAGACTCACGGACGAAAAAACGGTCACGGATCACGGACCAACGGAACCCCGTTTTGCGGACCGTGAAAAAATACTGTCGTGTGCATGAGGCCTTAATCATTATTTGGTGGAAGCTTGTGTATCGCAGGCCTCATACAATATTTTGTGGAAGCCGGTATATAAATACCCTCTATCAGTATTTTGTGGAAACAGGTATATAGAGCCCAATAATGAGTATTTGCTGGAAGCTTGTAAATCAAACCCCTTAATCATTATTTGGTGGAAGCTTGTGTATCGCAGGCTTCAATCAATATTTTGTGGAAGCCAGTATATCAATCCTCTCTATCAGTATTTTGTGGAAACAGGTATATAGAACCCCATAATGAGTATTTGCTGGAAGCCAGTAAATCAAACACCGTAATCAATATTTGGTGGAAGCTGGTATATCGCAGGCCTCAATCAATATTTGGTGGAAGCAAGTATATCAATACCCTGTTTCAGTATTTTGTGGAAACAGGTATATAGCACCCAATAATGAGTATTTACTGGAAGCTGGTATATCAAACCCCTTAATCATTATTTGGTGGAAGCTTGTGTATCGCAGGCCTCATACAATATTTTGTGGAAGCCGGTATATAAATACCCTCTATCAGTATTTTGTGGAAACAGGTATATAGAGCCCAATAATGAGTATTTGCTGGAAGCTTGTAAATCAAACCCCTTAATCATTATTTGGTGGAAGCTTGTGTATCGCAGGCTTCAATCAATATTTTGTGGAAGCCAGTATATCAATCCTCTCTATCAGTATTTTGTGGAAACAGGTATATAGAACCCCATAATGAGTATTTGCTGGAAGCCAGTAAATCAAACACCGTAATCAATATTTGGTGGAAGCTGGTATATCGCAGGCCTCAATCAATATTTGGTGGAAGCAAGTATATCAATACCCTGTATCAGTATTTTGTGGAAACAGGTATATAGCACCCAATAATGAGTATTTACTGGAAGCTGGTATATCAAACCCCTTAATCAATATTTGGTGAAAGCTGGTGTATCGCAGGCCTCAATCTATATTTGGTGGAAGCCGGTGTATCACTCCCCTCATTCAATATTTTGTGGAAGCTGGTGTATCACATCTCTCAATCAGAATTTTGTGGAAGCAGGTATATTGCACACCTTAATCAGTTTTTTGGGGGGGCAACTGGTATATCACAACAGTTGCAATTAGTTGTTCCAATAGTGTGTGTCCCTCTGTATAGCTGCGGTATCGCTGCAGAACGGCACACAACTGCTGCACAATACAAATGCACTATATAGAAAGTGTATTTAAGGTATATCACACCCATGCCTCAATCAGTTTTTTTGGGGGGCAACTGGTATATCACATACGGTAAGAGCAGTGAGACTATGGAACTCTCTGCCTGAGGAGGTGGTGATGGTGAGTACAATAAAGGAATTCAAGAGGGGCCTGGATCTATTTCTGGAGCGTAATAATATTACAGGCTATAGCTACTAGAGAGGGCTCGTTGATCCAGGGAGCTAGTATGATTGCCTGATTGGAGTCGGGAAGGAATTTTTTATTCCCCTAAAGTGGGGAAAATTGGCTTCTACCTCACCTCTGGATCAACTTGTAGGATAACAGGCCGAACTAGATGGACAAATGTCTTTTTTTCGGCCTTATGTACTATGTTACTATGTTACATCTATTGCAATTAGTTGTTCCAATAGCATTTGTCCCTCTGTATAGCTGCGGTATCTCAGCCGAACCGCACACAACTGCTGCACAATACAAATGTACTATATAGAAATTATATTATAGGTACATCACATCACTGCCTCAATCAGTTTTTTTGGGGGGGCAATTGGTATATCACACCAGTTGCAATTAGGTGTTCCAATTGCATTTGTCACTCTGTATAGCTGCGGTATCTCAGCAGAACCGCACACAACTGCTGCACAATACAAATGCACTATATAGAAATCATATTATAGGTATATCACACCACTGCCTCAATCAGTTTTTTTGGGGGCAACTGGTATATCATAGTTGCAATTAGTTGTTCCAAAAGCGTTTGTCACTCTGTATAGCTGCAGTATTGCAGAAAAACCGCACACAACTGCTGCACAATACAAGTGCACCATAATATACTTTCTATGTTAGAAAGTATATTATAAGGATATCACACCCCTTAGTATGTCACAACTATCAATAGCACACCTATACCAGTCCTTAAAATGATTTTTGTGGCCCTATTAGCTAGCGTTTGGTGTCCCTAACAATCTGCCCCTGCTCCACACAGCAACTTCTCCCTACACTGGCAAAAGACTGAATGTTAAATGGCGGCCAGATCGGGTTTATTTATAGGGTAGGGGGTGTGTCCATGTGCTGAAATGTCTCAATTGGCTGTCCTGTCCCACCTGATGGATGTGTCATGGGTCAAAGTTCGGCACAATCGTCGGCGGACATCGTCATATGTTCGCATGTTTGGCGAATCGCGAATGAGCAAAGTTTGCCGCGGAACGAACGCCGGGCGAACCACAAGGCCATCTCTATTCATCAGTAATAAAGTCTTGAAAAACCCCTTTAATGAAGCAAGGAATCATAAGTGAAAGGTATCATTACATATAGCTGAGGTAGTTCTACAAGGAATTGTTTAACAATGAATTTCCTAGTGACAGACTTCCTTTAAAGTGGTTGTCTGCAGGAACATATTTTTGTTTAATAAAATCTTTTTAAAAATGAAATCATTACTCACCTTATTGACCCCTCACCACTGCTGACACGGCTCCAGTACACGCTGCTGTCCACTTCCTGTTCCTGGCTTGACATGCAGGAAATAGCCAGAGATGCCTACTTAGTCAAACACTCGCCAAACAGAGTTCTGCCTCCTGTCAATCTATGGCTGTGCAGGATATTTTAAGCTTTGTATTAGAAAACCAACTGCCATAAAAACATATTGTAACATTTATAAGTATGGTATTTTTCAGAGTGTTATAAAGAGAATAGATAGTGAGATGCTTTACCATATAGGGAGGTTTTTGTGCTAGCACAGATGTCCTCCTTCACAATTGTTGATCTCTGATTATTTAATTGCCACTTAAGTAGTTTTGAGCGAACCCGAACTGCAAAGTTCGAGTCCGTACCGAATTTTGCGAGTTTGGGTACCCAAACCCGAACCCGACCTTTGCAGCAAAAGTTCGAGTTCGAGTTTGGTGTTCGGGAATTTAATAAAGCTTGTTAAAAGGCTGCAGGGCAGTCAATCAAAAAACTTTTAAGCTGTGGGAGCTTAGAAGCCATCTCAGCCATGCTTAGTAATGGCATGGCTGTGATTGGACAGTGCATCATGGAACCCAGCCTCTATACAATCGGGATCACGTGTAGCACCGCCCATCAGCTCTGAGTAATGCAAGGACAGGAAGCAGGCAGTTGAAGTGAGGGAGAGTGTTAGGAATCTCATATGGCTATTTATTTTGCGGGTGACCTATAGTTATTTTTTTGTGGGTGCAATACACCAGCTTTGAACCCCTGACACAGAAATGTAATCATTAATCTGGCTGTTAATTCTGTGGGTGCCCTATAGCAATTTTTTTGTGGGTGCAATGCACCATCTTTGTACCCCGACACAAAAATATAATAGTTAATCTGTCTGTTAGTTCAGTGGGTGACATATACCCATTTTTTGTGTGAGGTACACCTGCACTGCATCCGTGACAGGGAAAATAATATAGTTAATCCATCTATTAGATCAGTGGGTGACATATACCTATTTTTGGTGTGAGGTACACCTGCACTGCATACGTGACAGGTAAATTAATATAGTTAATCTGTCTGTTAGTTCAGTGGGTGACCTCAAAGAATGAGGAGAGCATCAAATAAAGGAAGTGGCCCTGGTGTTGCTTGTGTTGGTGGAGCTCCTGTTGCAGGGAAAGTATGTGGTCGATATGTGCCAGCTACACGCCCAAATGAAGGCGACTGAACGTTCAACGTTATTTTGTAGGCCTGAATACCGGTGTACGAGTGGTGAGGTCAGAACAAGTAGAGGGGGTAGTAGATTGGCTGTCTGACAGCGCCTCCAGTTACTTCACATTGTCTCCCACCCGGTCCCCTGCTGAAAGCGCAGCATTCATGGGCATCTGTCTTTCACCTCACCCCCTTGCAAATCAGCCAAGCAGTCTGAGCCCCAAGTCATGCAGCAGTCTATTATGCTTTTTTCCACCTAGCCCTGACCCAGAAGTGGAAGACATTAAGTGCACTGATGCCCAACACTTATGTTTCAGGATGTGGACATGGGAGGACAACCGCAGCACGTCTCTGATAATGACAAAACACAGGTGCCAACTGCTGCTGCTTTCTGCAGTGTGCAGACCAGCAAGGAGGGCAGGGGTGAAGAGTGGGTGAAAGATGATGTCCTAAACCCCACATGGAAGCAAGGTCATGCAAGTGACGTGTGCAGTTCGGAGGAAGAGTTGATGGTCACACAGTGCCAGCCGCACAGCAAAAGAGGGAGCAGGGTGCAAAAGCAGAATGGCCGTCCCCTAGTCAGTATGCCTGCTACTGCTCACCGCACCCATGGACTGAGCACACCAAAGCCAGCTCCAAGGAGTTCCCTGGCGTGTCAGGTCTTCAGACAATGTGCTGACGACAAGAGTGGTTTGCACGCTGTGCAATTGGAGCCTGTAGCGAGGCATAAATGTTCTAAACCTGAGCACCACCTGCATGACCAGGCATCTAAATGCAAAGCACGAGCTGCAGTGGAGTACACACCTCAAAAATCGCAAAAGATCTCAGGCTCCTCCTGTCAATCCCCCAAACACTGAAGAGAAAGAGGAAGTACCCCCCTACCTACCAGCGATCCATGGCCCTGAATGCCTGCATTTCAAAATTCCTGGCCTTTGAAATGCTGTCATTTCGTCTGGTGGAGACAGAGACTTTTAAAAACCTTATGGCAGTGGCTGTACCACAGTATGTGGTTCCCAGCCGCCACTACTTTTCCAGGCGAGCCATCTCTGCCCTGCACAACCAAGTGATGGACAAAATCAGGTGTGCACTGAGCAATACCATCTGTGGCAAGGTCCACATAACCACCGATACGTGGACCAGTAAGCACAGGCAGGGGCGTTATATCTTCCTAACTGCACACTGGGAAAATGCAGTGGCGGCTGGGCCTGAGGCGGATAGAAGTTTGGCCAATGTCCTTCCGCCACAGAGGATTGCAGGACGTTTCTCGTTGCCTCCTACTCTTCCTACTCCGCTTCCTCCTCTACCGCCTACTCATCCGGTCAGCGTAACAACTTCACCACCACAACTTCACCACCAAATTCAGCACAGCCAGGGGGAAACGACAGCAGGCTGTTTTGACACTCATCTGTTTGGGTTAAAAACCCCACACCTCGCAGGAGCTGTGGACAGGCATGGAACAACAGACCAACGAGTGGTTGGTGCCACTGAGCCTCAAGCCCAGCCTGGGGGTTTGCGATAACGGGCAAAATCTCGTATTAGCTCTGGCCCTAGCCAGTTTGACACACATCCCTTGTCTGGCGCATGTGCTCAATTTGGTGGTGCAGAGGTTCCTGAAAAAATTGCCCCGATATGTGCTGCTGCACAAAGTGCGGGCCGCCTGTGCAAGCTTTCTGTGTTCTCACCCTGCTGCTGCTCACCTGTCTGCGTTGCAGCGTAACTTCGGCCTTACTGCTTACTGCCTTATATGTGACTTACCCACAAGGTGGAACTTCAGCTTGCACATGCTGGAGAGACTGTGCGAGCAGCAGCAGGTGATAATGGAGTTTCAGCTGCAGCACGCATGGTTGATTCGCCCTGCGGAACAGCACCACTTCACCACCAACGAGTGGGCCTCCATGTGGGATGTGTGTGCTATGTTGCGCTGTTTCGAGTACTCCACCAACATGGCCAGTGCCGATGACGCCGTCATCAGTGTTACTATCCCACTTCTGTGTCTCCTTGACATGATGATGGAAGAGGATGTGGCACAGGAGGAAGAGGAGGAGGAAGAGGGATCATTTCCACGGTGATCAGGCCAGTCATTAACAAGTGGCTCAGAGGGGGGGTTCCTGCACCAACAGAGGCCAGGTACACAACTCTCCAGCCAGGACACAGTTCTGGAGGAGGAGTAGGAACCGTGTTCACAGCAGGGTGGCACCCAAAGCAGCTCATGGGCATCAATGAAGCGTGGCTGGGGGCATAGAGAGGACACAGACGATACACCTCCCACAGAGGACAGCTTGTTGTTTCCTCTGGGCAGTCTGGCACACATGAGCGACTACATGCTGCAGTGCCTGCGCAACAAACGCCAAGTTGCCCACATTCTAACCAGTGCTGATTACTGGGTGGCTACCCTGCTGGATCCCCGCTTCAAGGACAGTGTGCCATCCTTAATTCCGTCACTGGAGCGGGATCGTAAGATGTGCCAGTACAAGCGCACGCTGGTAGACACGCTGCTGATGACATTCCCACCTGACAGCGGGGGCTCAATGGAAGCACAAGGCGAAGGCAGAGGAGGAGGAAGAAGTTGCCAATACAGCTGGGGCACCGCCAGCACCTCAGAAGGGAGGGTTAGCATGGCCGAAATGTGGAAAAGCTTTGTCAGCACGCCACAAAAACCAGCACCAACAGCTGATAAGGAACGTCTTAGCAGGAAGCAGAATTTCAGCAACATGGTGGAACAGTACATGTGCACACGCTTACACATACTGACTGGGTCTCCAAATTGGGCACATGGCCTGAGCTTGCCCTTTGCAGGAAGGTTGATCACAGACCAACGCAGCCTCCTGTCCACAGCCAACGTGGACAAGTTCACGTTCATTAAAATGATCCAGGCATGGATCCCACAGGACTTGTCCGTACCTTGTGTTGAATAGACAAGTATACCGGCCGCACCCAGCCATTGTTATACTCCAGCGCACTTTCTCTTTGCATTCTGTTTTCCATTTCCAATGATTTGGGGCCTTCCCAAATTTATAAAAAATAAATAAAGGAAAACAAAAAAACAAAAACAGTCTTGGCTATCTCCTCCTACTCAACCTACACCACCCTGTCTACCACCTCCTTAACCTCCTACTTCACTTTAACCTCCGCCTCCTAGTTCAAGATTATTATTTTTAATTTTTTTCTATTCTATGTTATTTTAAGTCATTTTGCTATCTACATTTTTTTGTAGGACAATTGTCCTGCTTTTACCCCCATTGTGCTTAATTTTGCAGCCCTCTAGCCCTTACTATGACTATTTTATAGCCATTTAATGCACCAAAGTTGGGGTCCTATTGACTTCAATGGGGTTCAGGTTCGGGTTCGAGTTTGGGTCAAGTTCGGGTCCCAAACCCGGCGAACCCGAACATCCATGGGTCCGCTCATTCCTACACTTAAGGATGTATTACACAGCTCAATGTGGCAGACGATTTTCGGGAGGGAAGTGTTCACTCCCGACAATCGCCTGCTCACTAGTGAAGGAGACTGCTGCTATTACTTGCAGCGATCTCCTAAGCAGTATGGGGAGGAGCGATCACTATGCCAACGTTCCCATGCTGTACAGTTGTTTGCCGGTGGCAGATCGTATTGTCTGCAAGCGATACATTTTTAACACGTCAAAAGATTTGGATTGCCTGATGAAAGAGTGTTTGCTCGTTCATCAGGCAATCGGCAGCAGTATTAAACTGCCAGATGATCGCTAACAAGTGCTCATGCGATCATATGCCAAAAAATCGGTAGGTGTAATACAGGCTTTAGTGGAGATGGCACTGTAAGCAGACCCACTGTCTCAATTAAGCCTAAATCTTTATTAACATGCAGTTGGAAGGATAGATAGTTACTTGCATTTGAGTGAGTGCAGTATGTGTCAAAAAGGGCCCACCTGAGAATGTAGTGTTCTATATTGATGTTTCTATATGGCCTTCCCTCCTCAATAAACCTATATGGGGCAGCAAATTAAAATATATGATGCATTAGTTATAGCACTTACTCAAAGGTGTTGGATGAGCACTAAGCTATTGATCCCTTAGTGATGAAAGGCGTGGCAACATGCATGCTCTAAAACCACTCTATTTATATGAGGGGACATAGGACCCCCATATTTGATGATGGTGGGATAGGATATAGATAGGGAAAAATGTAATTCTTGGGACAACCCCTTTAAGTCAATGACCTAATCACCATATAATTTCTTTTTTATGTCCTGTCTTCAGACTTTTCTTCAACCACAGTTGACCCCTCTTAAGGAAGCACAGTGAAACACAATAAATTATATAGCTGAAGAACAATAAATTATATGGCTTTACAGAACAAAATGTGCAAAAGACAAAAATAGATCAAATATAGTGTTCCATCAACATTTCTGTGGCCAGTTCTTTGGATTTAGCTTTGTTTATGTCTTAAAGTGAGTCTATCAATAGGTTTACCTACGTATATCCTAGATTGGTAAAATCAATATCACTCAGCTTTCTTAACATGTGGTCTGTCTGAAAGTGAATTCAATATATAGTACAAGAAAGTACTGCATTAAACCTTTCTTAGACCAAAATTATTCCAGAAAAGCACTATTTTGTTATTATGTTTGACCTAGATTACATAATGCTATATATGAAAGGTAAAATACAACATGAACAGACTTGCACAATACTTCTCTATTATTTACATAGCTTAAACTTATTTCAGAAGACTTGAGATTGTATATATTTATACCATAATTTTTAGATCAGTTACAATTTTCCTAGATATTAAAGGGGTATTCCATGATTAATGTAAAAAATGAAAATCAGACATCATATAGTACATGACAACCCCTGTTAACAAAGCTTGAACCAGCCCTGTCCCATTCATTGTTCTACTAGATTTATATTATGCTGTCAGCTCAAGGAGAGTGTCTTTCCTGCTGCAGCTCTCTCCTTATCACAGATTAGGAGGCAGTTTAAGGATAAAACTGAGCATGTGCTGCCATCTCAATGAGCAGGACAAAGAAATAAGAAACAAAGAGCAGGTGGGGCTATACACATACATTTTGTTGAATAACTCAGTAGCTATACTAAGTTTTTAATTACATGTAATATTCAAAAATATTCAGACTCACGTACTGGTTTGAAAACTGCTGAATATTTTTCATGGGACAACCTCTTTAAAGAAACAGTTTAAAGACAAGAAAAACTGTTTTTATTGTGCATAGCAACCAATGACCATGTAGTTTCCTTTTATGAGAGCAGAATGTAAAAATTAAAGTTGTGCAGTGATTGCTTGCTAGAGGCAACAAAGAGAGGGCTGCACATTTACTAAAGACTGGTCTTACAGTTGAAACCAGAAGTTTACATACACAATATAAAAAGATACATATGCATGTTTTTCTCAATATCTGACATGAAATCAGAATAAAGCTTTCCTGTGGGAAATTAGGATTACAAAATGATTATTATTATTTGCCAAATGCCAGTAATAATAATGAACGAGAGAGAATGTTTTAAAGCATTTTTATTACTTTCTGCAATGTCAAAAGTTTACATACACTAAGATTACTATGCCTTTAAACAATTCTGGACTGCCCATATGATGATGTCATGTGTTTGGAAGCTTCTGTTAGGTTTGTTGGCAACATCTGAGTTAATTAGAGACACACCTGTGGATGTATTTAAATGCACACCTGAAACACACTGCTTCTTTGTGTAGCATCATGGGAAAGTCTAAAGAAATCGGCCAAGATATCAGGGAGAGAATTGTGGACTTGCACAAGTCTGGCTCAACCTTGGGTGCAATTTCAAGATACCTGAAGGTGCCTCGTTGATCTGCACAAACAATTATATGCAAGTACAAAAAAGATGGGAATGTCCAGCCATCATACCGCTCAGGAAGGAGACGGGTTCTGTGTAAGAGAGATGAACGTGCTTTGGTCCGACATGTGCATATCAACCCAAGAACAAAAGCAAAAGACCTTGTAAAGATGATAGCGGAAGCTGGTAAGATCATGTCAATATCCACAGTGGAACGAGTACTCTATCAACATTGGCTGAAAGGCCACTCTGCCAAGAAGAAGCCATTACTTTTATAAAAAGAAAAAAGAATGGCGGATAATTGTAAAAAGTTGTTAATTTTACACAGATTGCCTTTTGCACACTTGTCTACGGCAGTCATAACACTAATATATGTGCCCATCTAGTTCTTCCATACAGTTTAATATGTCTCCTCATGACAAGTTAAAGTCCCATTTTCTTGTCAATTGGACAAATATTGGATTCCTGGTTTGCAAATGTCTATACCAAGTATGGAAGTGAAAGAAAGGAGTCATTTATTTTCATTACCACTGTCTGTGCTCTATTGGTAATCCATACTTCAGCATAGAATGTGATCAGAACCACATACATCCAATGTCAGACAGAAGGATCATCACTGGGGATAAAATAAGCAGAACTTATACGAACTTCCGGGGGCGGAGCATCCAGTATGGCCGCATTTTAGCAGCGCTCCTCCGCACCACCAGGAAAAACAGAGGCACATGGGTCACCTGCCTAACTCACCACGGGGGCACCCCCCTGATCAGCGTATACCTGGACACGGGAGTCGGCTGTGAGGCTGCAACTCTGCTCCTGAAGTCAGGACAGGAGCACCGCTGGGCCGTTTCCCAGCTGCTCGTCTAGCAGCCACATGCGTCACGGCGCGGTCACCATTGCCATCCAGCGCAGCAGAAGGCCTCAGAAGGCCCTACAGGAATGAAGGTCCCACTACAGGCAGAAGGAAACATCCTGCAGAAGACGACCACTGCCAGGTACAGTGTCGGCGGCATCTCTGATCGCCAGACCCACGGACACGTTGTTTAACACTGCTGGGCCTATACCACACCCCCTTCTCCCATTTACTGAGGCACAGGGAGCCTCACATTACAAGGGGAGCACACAGCACAAAGAGTGGACACCCCCCTGCATTTATAACTCTGTGGAGAAGGGATGGCGGCCACCTTAAGGAGACGCCATTTTAAGACTTCTGAGGTTAAAGAAACACTACTAGCTGCAGCAGTGCAGGTGAATATGGGGCCTGGCAAACCTGGGGAGAAGCGTCGTTTAGCAGGACTGTAACATCACTGACTCCCTCTTGTTAAAATCAAACTGCGGACTCATGCTGCAGATATTCTGAAGGTGAGGTTCGGTTTCCTATGTAGCCAGCTGGCTCTTTACTGGTCCCTCTCGCTTTAACCGCTTCAACCCTCTCTGTTTTGGCATTGGAATGTAAAAATACCTTATGGAACCTCAACCACAAAGACAGCTGCGCAAAATGTTTTCAGCCAAACTGCACCCAGATCACGAATGTTTAAATCTCAAAACAAAGCCACAATGAAGAACAAACATGCCAATCCTGGACTTGCCTCTTTTCCCACAGGAGCTGTTGTCAAACGATATCACACCTCCGAATATCTCACCTCCACATAGCCTGCCGCCTCAGTCTCCTCCAGATAATATACAAGCTACGGCGGTGGCACACGAGGTGTCCCGTTTGCTGCTACCACTTTTTGACAAAAGATTGGATTTCCTACATGCCTCCATTAATTCCGCCCTGGCTCAGATCACCTCTAATGCGCAAAAGATCACAGAATTAGAAAATAGAATGGTTAAAGGGGAAGCAAACATGGAGCAGTAATGGCCTCATTGCGGCAACGTGAAATTACAGAGACATTGCTTAGAGAAAAATTTGAAGATCTGGAAAATAGAGATAGGAGAAATATTCTCCAATTTGTAGGAATTCCGGAGTCGGTGACGGGAGAGGCCCTAACAGTTTTTCTGGCGATCATAATCCCGCAGGCTCTGAATCTCAACTTGCCTATGATGATAGAGAGGGCACACCGAATAAGACCACCCAGGGATCAAGTTGGGGGCCGCCCCAGACCAGTTATTGGCAAGTATGTTCATTGGGCCACAAAGGAGAGAATTCTACGAGCATATCGTAACCAATGGCAACTGGTAGTAGATGGTCAGAGAATACTCAATTTCCAGGACTTTTCTGCAATGGTGGCACAGAAAAGTAAATCTTTTGCATACGCCTCTAGCTTTTGTATCCAGCTAAGCTGCGAGTGTAACATGAAGGCCGAAGTCACCTTTTTGATGACCCAGGGGACACCAGAAGATTCTTCGGCCAGCACGACGCAGGATGACCTTGCGTCAGAATCGGGGGGAGCGAACTTCCATCCTCAAGCTATTTTCTTGCCTTTCACTTCTTATATTGTTCTTGATTGTTTCACTGAGGGGATGTCATTCGACATCTACTGATGTTAGATCTTGTTTGCTATAAGTTATGTTTTATGTTACAGGTTGATAACTGTGATGCTCGGAATCTGGGACCCCCTTCTCTGCTGTGTGGGACAACTCTTGCTCGCTCGCGGGGATGGGTGGAAGAGGACTTCTATGTGATAGACCCATATGATGACTACCGTGTACCCCCATATCCAGATGAGTACCATACTTGAAAACACTATGCCCACATACAACACCTCAACACACCTGAAACTACTCACTTGGAAGGTAGGTAGTGACACACCTCAAGCGATTTAAACCAGACATTGTGTTTATCCAGGAAACACATTGGAAGGTGTCCTGCTGGTCCACTCTTAAGGCTCCTTGGCTCTCTGAGTGCTTGACGGCTCTGCATACTTCTAAGTCTAGGGGAGTTGCGACGCTGTTTAAGCAAGGTCTGCACTACAAGATACAGGACTCATTGGTGGAACTGGCGGGACGCTATCTCCTTATAGATATCTTGATAGAACATGTACCATATACCTTGCTAAATATATAAGTCTAACTCCTCAGACTCAGCTTTTTTCACTATAATATCAGAAATTCTCACTAACCATGCGACACGCAAAGGCATATTGGCAGGAGACTTTAACACTGCACTAGACCCATAGCTAGACAGATCCTACACTAGATCACAGAAGTCCCCGGCTTCTCGTGCGGTATTACAGTTTATGGAAAGACTACACTTATGTGACACATAGAGAACGATACATAACGAAGCCCGAGAATATAGTTGTTATTCTAAAACTTACGATTAATTTTCGCGTATTGACTAAATTCTGATCTCCATCGCCTTATTAGATAATTTGATGGATGTTACTATACACCCCATTGCAATTTCGGACCATGCCCCTGTCACAGTCACATTTCAGACACTACAACCACAAACATGGTCCCGCCTGTGGAGGTTCCCCACATACCTCTCCGAATAGGAGGAATTTGGGACATATCTTAAGGTCCACTGGAATAATTATCTGGATGATAACTATATTCATCTAAATGATACCCCACTTTTATGAGTGACCTCCATGCGTGGTCATATAATAATAGCCTATGTAACACACAAAAAGAATAAGGCTAGGGAGCGCTTTAACTTGCTGCACTCTGGTCTCTTGTCAGCCCAGCAAGCCCATGCAGAAGCCCCTACACCGCTAACACGTCAAGCGTTTTTAGACACAAAGTCATTATTAGACACGTTTGTTCAGGGACAGGCACACTGGTTCACCCGATGTATACCAAACAAGTACTTCCGTTGGGGAAATAGGGCAGGAACATTACTTGCCTTCCTTACCAAACCCTTTAAAAGTAACAAACCAATAACCCGAATTAAATGCCCAGACACAGGCCATCTGTACTCCACGACTGACGAAATAACCAAAGTCTTCTTTAAATATTATTAGGACCCTTTACAGGGCTTCCCCTACGAATCAGGAGAGGACGCGGTCTTTCCTGGATTCCTTTCACATGCCCTCCCTATCTGAGGAGCAGAGAGTGTATTTAGATGCAGACATCACAGAGGAGGAGGTGAAACAAGCTATTTCCGGATCTCATAACTGTAAAACGCCAGGACCAGATGGCCTGACGGCAGAATATTATAAAGTGCTAACACTAGAGATCATACCCATCTTGACAATTCTGTACACTTAGATATATAGAGAGGGCATGGACATAGACTAATTCATGGAGTCTAGGGTGATTGTACTTCCTAGGCTAAATAAAAACCATGACCTACCGCAGTCCTATAGGCCAATCACCTTAATGAATTAGGATTCTAAACTCCTAGCTTAAATTATTGCCAATAGAATGCAAACCTTTCTCCCAACCCTGATTCACCCTACTCAAATGGGTTTCACTCAGGGGAGACATGCGGTTAACAATGTACGATGTGCGGTGGCAGCCACAGTCGCAGCTCAAAATCCCATGTAGTCCCAAATGCTTCTCCTTAGTTTGGATGCTGATAAATCATTTGACAAGGTGTCATGGCCTTTCCTACACACAACCCTAGACGTCAGTGGTTTTGGAAACGGGTTTAGACAGTTTATAGTTAATATGTACACTGATGTAACAACCATGATAACCATTAATGGGCAAAACTCACGGGTTTTTGGTTCTCTTTAGAGGCACGAGGCAGGGATGCCCCCTAACCCTGATTTTATTTCATCTGACCTTGGACCCGCTCTTGTACCATCTTCACACCACGCATAGTTTCCATGGGGTGAGGATAGGTAATAGTGAACAGAGAGCGTCAGCGTTTGAGGACGATGTTCTGTTGATGATCTCTTATCTTAAGGACTCGCTCGAGATGCTGCTAGCCAAACTCCAAGATATTGGCTCCCTATCGGGATATACCATCAGTTTGGATAAAACGGAGGCACTGCTTCTGAGTGGACCCAAAAGACCGACTTGGACTGGAGTATTCCCATTTTCATGGAAGGATGGGGCCATAACATACCTGGGGGTCTCCATCCCTAAAAAAAAAATCTCAATTGTACAATTATAATGTGAGACCTTCTCTTTCCTCCTTGGGGTCTACTCTCAAGGTCTGTAAACACTTCTCACTATCTTATGTGGAAAGAATAAATCTCCTAAAAATGACCGAGTTTCCCAAGCTACTATACATGCTTAAAATGTTGCCTATTTACCTTAAACCCAAGGATGAAAAGCGAATAAATTACCTTGGAATGGGAGACACCCCAGAATAGCCTTGCACACACTGCAGCAACCCAAACTAAATGGGGGTTTAAATTTTCCTAATATCAGACTGTACAATATTGTAGCCTTGATGAGGGTGGTACAGGATTGGCTACACTCCTCATCGCAATATACCTCAGTGACCATAGACCAATCCTTTACACTGCACATAGCACTGTCAAATCTACTACATATCTCACATGGGGATCTCCCCTAAACAGCGAAGGATAACCCACTTCTCATGACGACGTGGCAAACCTGGTGTAAGTCAAGGGGTCTGTGCAAAATGCACTCTTCATTTTCGACACATCTAACATTGGTATTGAATCCCTCTTTCCAAAACGGGTCTTCACACTCCATCTTTGCCTGCTGGCAAGCCCAAGGCATCACCAGCACAGACAAAATGTGCAAACCAAGTCGGTTAAACCGATCCATGAGCTACAGAAAGAATAACCAGATATAGTTTTTCCCTTTTTCTCGTATTTGCAGGCAAAGAGTTACATTACTAGGGTAATCTCCTCTGTGCCAGATACTGAATGGAGTCCATATTTGAAAAGATGGTACTCGAGTCCTAGTGAGGGGAAAAGTCAAATCTTGGTTAAATATAAGTTCCTACATGTACCTTTTGATTATGCTGTATCCAAAGTTCCTTTGACTAAATGGAAAACTGAGGTGCCACAGGCCACTCTATCTGTGATACTTAGGGCACTGGAGCTCTTATACAAGCACTTGCCCGTAACGCGTTATAAAGTAATGGTCTTACAAATTTGCCATAGATCCTATTTAACCCCGAGAAGAGGATTTAAAATTGGCATTTATGATTCTACCTGCTGTTTTAAGTGTGGCGCTCTAGATGTGGGACTATATCACTGCTTGTGGGATTGTCCAAAAATCAGAGAATTCTGGGACAAGATCATCAATTTCACTAACACACATCTGACTAATTTCACCCCAACTGATCCCCTTTGGGCTTTGTTTGGTTACCTGGACACAGACAAGTATACTTGCACCCCAGGATGCCGGAAACTGTTACACTTTGTGGCAGCGGCAGGCACCAAGGCAATTTTACAAGTCTGGCTGAAACCTACAATCCCCCCTTTCAAACTATTCTTGAAAAAACTTTCATATATTATGCACATGGATTGGGTCGAGGCTTCACATAAAAAAGACAAGAAAGTAAAACACTTCTTCCAGGTGTGGGAAAGCTTTATTAACATATTTCTGGCAATGCACCAAGCTATAATCAGTATCTGTATAATGAGAAAATGCCATAGGGCAATTACCCGCCTGTCATATTGGCAGACCGTATATGTCCAGTACACCTTGGACTTGACAGGGACATATATTGATGTATACTACTGTGATAACTTTGTTCGAACTGAAAGTACAATATTAACTAGATAGCTTGTCTGTATGACTATGGAGAACCGTAAATAGCAAACACGTTTTTGACAGATATTATTATGTGATATAATGACAAAATGTTTTTTTTTTTATTTGTTTATTTTTCTAAAATTTTAAACTCAATAAAAACTGTTGTTTTTTTTTTTAAACCAGAACTTATATAAGGCAAGCATTATCTCAAATTACTTACTGGACATATCATGCCTTTACAGACACCAATATTTACATCTGTGTTACTCATGGTAGGTTTCTTACTCAATGTCACCTTTAAAGGAAGACATCTGGTAGACACCTTTAATGCTTTCCTTAGAAGAAGTTTGAGAACAATTTCACGATTTTGACATACATGGAAACCTGAATTAGAAAAAAACATACATAAACTGTTATATAACTATTACCTTTTCTGAAAGTAGTATCCCTTTGCACCCATGAGCAATTTATAAAACAAACTTGTGAACCACACATAAATGTAAACCACACAGCACCTCCTAAAGTAAATATTCAAGATGTGCAAAGGTCATAGGCATAAAAAAAACTCCATAATTCATATGCCTCTAGACATTTGAGACACAGAGTCCACAGATGGTCAGATCAAGCAAATTGGGTGATCAGATGTTTAACTTCTTATTCCATTCATAGAAACAGAGCACATGAGATAATATAAAATTCCTGTGCCACCAAGGATCACTGGAGGCTGCATGGAGGGGCAATAAAAGACTGTGATCTTTCCTCCTTATACTTATGTAACTTGCAGCTTAACGTCCTCCACCCAAAACCAGGAAGTAAAACTTGTCATGCTGCTTTTTAAATTTGAAAGAGTGTGGTTACTCCAATTTTATACCTAAAATATTGAGCCTAGTATAATGTGAAACCACCTAAGCTTTAGCTGTTACCGCTAATAAAACAGACCAAATGAATGTTTGTGCAAAATTGTTACATGTCTTTATTTTGGACCCTGGACCCGGACCCTGACCAATATTCTAGATGACAATAATCTCAGCCATTCAATTCTATTAGTAGAGAGTGTTTTGTGTGATTTTTTATGTATTCAAAGAGATAGAGGCGCTAAGGATAAGCTGGTTCTACCAGTTTGTATTTGGTCTGAACTTCTCAAAGAGTTTGGATTCAAATGAACCCAATTTTTTTGTGATTCCTTTTGGGTGAGAGAAAGCCTAGTACTCAAATGTGTGTTTCTGAACAATATATATGTGTTGTCTAGGGGGTGTTCTTTTTCATTAGGGAGAACCATGGTACGCCGAGTATGTAAGTGCAGAATTGTAGATCTGGCAATGGCCCTAGCATACCGAGTAAATGTGAGCAGCATTGCAGCCTTCCTGTCTTTTACACTTATGTAACAAAGCTAAAATAATTGCTGCCAGCCTCATATCTGCAACTAGTTCTTTCAGGACAAAAGCCTTTAACCAGAGAAAAGCAAATGAGAACATTTATAATACAAGACCTTAGGGGGAACATCTGGGTTGGTACTATTTTTATTATTGAGAACAGTTGATGTACGTGATGACTATTGTAGGCTAGAAAATGCTCCTCTAGATGTCTGTGTAAAATATATCCTAATTTATTATGTCTAACATCTGCCGGCATCATATAGGTTTCGGAAAAAAGCTAATTTGAATATCTTTCCCAGAAACCTAGAGGAGCATCACCTAGCCTACAATACTGAGCACACATACTCAGCGTACCATTGGCTCTCTCTCTCTCTCTCTTTCCAAGTTTTTTTCAAAAAATAGTCAAACTAAACATATGAAATAAACCTTGCCTGGTTCGCTCATCTCTAGAAGGTAATATATGATGACTAGTTTGTAGTTTCGATATGACTGTTAAATGCAATACTGATATTAAAGGGGTTTTCCAGGCTCCTGATATTGATGGCCTATCCTTAAGATAGCTTATTAATATCAGATTGATGAGGATCCAATGCCCTGCACCCTCAACATCTGGTGAGCATTCATTTCGCAGACATGGTCATACACATTTTTGTCCAAATTGACCATTACAGTTGTTCAATCTGGTTATACACGGTCAATGAAACCGAGTGATGGACCAAAGATCTTTCTCGAAGTGTTCTTTCAAAGAAATGTTTTTCGTTCAAGAACATTCTTTCTTTGAACTAAAGATCATTAAACTAATCAACAAAAATATTAAACTCGGTTGACTTCCTTTCAGATGATGATGTTTTGTCAATGGTCGACTAAAATTATTGTTAAAATTCACCCAACAAATGTTCCTTTTGGTTGTAATAATCTGTTAAAAAAATAAATAAACTTTAGATTTTATGTGTATGGCAACGTTATTTCAGCTCAGCTCTCTTTTAAGTGAATGGGAGATGAAATTGAGCAATCCAACATGACCACTATACTTTGAATGGAGCTGTGCTTACTGTTCCATTCAAGAGCTACTCCCAGCACTGGAGGCAGCCGGAACAGCAGAAAGGTGGGGATGCATGGCATCATATCCTTATTGATCTGATATTAATGACCTGTCCTAAGGATATGTCATCAATATCAGGAGACTGGAAAACTCCTTTGAATCTCAAAATACAGTAACAATTGTTGTAAATTGTGACTTCATACTGTAGCTGCAAATATTAAAGCTGCTACAACCAGCATTTTTCATTTCCAAAAAAGGTCCCTTTAAATGGGATCATATTACAACAGATTGTAGGGAAGAAAGCCTTCCTTTCCGACAATCTGCTACTCGCCGGTGGAAGAGACCGCTGCATTAACATGCAGCGATTTCCTCCGGAGATGAGGTGGAGCAAACGCTAATGCCATCGCTTTTCCCCATAACGACTCGTTATTTCCCAGCAGCAAATCGCGCTTACACAGCACGATCTGCTGTCGGAAAACAAGGAATTTTGATCCAATTACCTGATGAACGAGCATTTCTCTTGTTCATCGGGTAATCGGCGGTATGTTTGCACCACCAGATCAACGCTAATAAGCATTACTATGATCGCCTGTTTGTAATGATCTATGTGATTCTCAGCCCATGTAACGGGCCCTTAAGTCAGGACTCAACACACCTGCCAATAGTGCCCAATGGACCTCATTAGCTTATAAGTAGAGATGTCCCGAACGATTCGCCGGCTAACAGTTCCCGGCGAACATCGCTTGTTCGCGTTCGCCGCGGCGGGCGAACATATGCGATGTTCGGTCCGCCCCCTATACGTCATCATTGAGCAAACTTTGACCCTGTACCTTACAGTCAGCAGACACATTCCAGCCAATCAGCATACCCTCCCTCCCAGACCCTCCCACCTCCTATCAAAAAGCAAGGATAGCATCCATCTTAGATTCATTCTGAAGCTGCAGTGTTAGTTAGAGCAGGGAGAGTGCTGCTGCTGCTGAATTAATAGGGAAATCGTTAGCTAGGCCAGTGTTCTGTGTCCACTCCAGTCCTCAAAGACTCATCTGCTGTAAGAACAGCATCCTGACAGCACCCCAAAAAGCCCTTTTTAGGGCTGGTACATCAGTCTGCTTTTTTTAAAAATATACAGTACAGACCAAAAGTTTGGACACACCTTCTCATTCAAAGAGTTTTCTTTATTTTCATGACTATTAAGGCATCAAAACTATGAATTAACACATGTGGAATTATATACATAACAAACAAGTGTGAAACAACTGAAAATATGTCATATTCTAGGTTCTTCAAAGTAGCCACCTTTTGCTTTGATTACTGCTTTGCCCACTCTTGGCATTCTCTTGATGAGCTTCAAGAGGTAGTCCCCTGAAATGGTCTTCCAACAGTCTTGAAGGAGTTCCCAGAGATGCTTAACACTTGTTGGCCCTTTTGCCTTCACTCTGCGGTCCAGCTCACCCCAAACCATCTCGATTGGGTTCAGGTCCGGTGACTGTGGAGGCCAGGTCATCTGGCGCAGCACCCCATCACTCTCCTTCATGGTCAAATAGCCCTTACTTTCAAAGTTTTCCCAATTTTTCGGCTGACTGACTGACCTTCATTTCTTAAAGTAATGATGGCCACTCGTTTTTCTTTACTTAGCTGCTTTTTTCTTGCCATAATACAAATTCTAACAGTCTATTTAGTAGGACTATCAGCTGTGTATCCACCTGACTTCTCCTCAACGCCACTGATGGTCCCAACCCCATTTATAAGTCAAGAAATCCCACTTATTAAACCTGACAGGGCACACCTGTGAAGTGAAAACCATTTCAGGGGACTACCTCTTGAAGCTCATCAAGAGAATGCCAAGAGTGTGCAAAGCAGTAATCAAAGCAAAAGGTGGCTACTTTGAAGAACCTAGAATATGACATATTTTCAGTTGTTTCACACTTGTTTGTTATGTATATAATTCCACATGTGTTAATTCATAGTTTTGATGCCTTCAGTGTGAATCTACAATTTTCATAGTCATGAAAATAAAGAAAACTCTTTGAATGAGAAGGTGTGTCCAAACTTTTGGTCTGTACTGTATATATATATATATATATATATATATATATATATATTGCAGTTGCCTGCCCGTGTGTGAGAGGCCACAGGCCCACAGACTGCACTGTGTGCACACCACTCATATCGGGTGGCACAGTAACTTGCAGATAAAAAAGTCATTTAATTTTTTACCCTTTAATATAATTGCAGTTGCCTGCCAGTGTGTGTCAGGCCCACTGACTGTACTGTGCCCACTGCCAGTGCCCACCACTCATATCGGGTGGCACAGTACCTTGCAGATAAAAAAGTAATTACATTTTTTCTCTGTAATATAATTGCAGTTGTCTGCCAGTGTGTGTCAGGCCCACTGACTGTACCGTGCCCACTGCCAGTGCCCACCACTCATATCGGGTGGCACAGTACCTTGCAGATAAAAAAGTCAGTAAATTTTTTCTCTGTAATATAATTGCAGTTGCCTGCCAGTGTGTGTCAGGCCCACTGACTGTACTGTGCCCACTGCCAGTGCCCACCACTCATATCGGGTGGCACAGTACCTTGCAGATAAAAAAGTCATTTAATTTTTTCTCTGTAATATAATTGCAGTTGCCTGCCAGTGTGTGTCAGGCCCACTGACTGTACTGTGCCCACTGCCAGTGCCCACCACTCATATCGGGTGGCACAGTACCTTGCAGATAAAAAAGTCATAAAATTTTTTCTCTGTAATATAATTGCAGTTGCCTGCCAGTGAGTGTCAGGCCCACAGACTGTACTGTGCTCATTGCCCACCACTCATATAGGGTTACACAGTACATTGCACGGCGCACGCGCAGTGCCCCGAATTGGAAGTGAGAAGACCGACCAATCATCTTTTTCCATCTCCCGGTTCCTAAAATCTATTCGATACACGTCCCCTGATATTGGACGTAACAGGGATTAAACTGATAGGAATAGTACTACTTAACACACCACTCATATAGGGTGGCACAGTACATTGCACGGCGCAAGCGCAGTGCCCCAAATTGGAAGGAAGAGGACCGACCAACCATCTGTTCCTAAAATCTATTGCATACACCGGCCCCTGATAGGGGACAAAACAGCAAAACAGAGATTAAACTGGTAAGTACAGATTTTTTTAATTAAAAAAAAAGAGGACAGCCTCTGCGGAGCTGGGTATTTTTTGGCCACGTTACTGAATGCTCATGCACAATGGCTGTAGGATCATGCGTCCTTTTGCGGAGGTGACAAACCTGGTCAGTCAAACCCAAAGCAACATCATCGACCTCATCCCATATGCGTTTTTTATGGAGCGTGTCCTGCGAAGAGTGCTGGATCAGGCCGTAGATGAGCATGAAGAGGAAGAGTTGTGGTCACCATCACCACCAGAAGCAGCCTTGTCGTCGAAGATTGCTAGACCTGCGGCAATGCAGAGAGAGGAGTCCGAAGAAGAGGAGTCAGAGGAGGAAGGTGGCTTTGAGGAGGTAGAAGACCAACCACAGCAGGCGTCCCAGGGGGCTTGTTGTCACCTTTCGGGGACCCTTGGTGTTGTACATGGCTGGGTGGAGGAAGAGACCTTCAATGACGTCAGTGAGGACAAGGAACAGGACATGGCTAGCTTGGTATCCAACCTTGTGCAAATGGGGAGTTTGCGGTTGTTTGCGGTGCGTTAAACGGGGAGTTTGGTCTGTCAGAGTTTGGTCTGTCACTGTGAAGCGGGCGTAACCCTTACACTACCTGATCAATACAACATCATACCTGATCGTATACACACACTGGATGTTTTAAAGCACGTTATTCCAAACAATTTAGGAATGTTAGGTGATTTATGCCCTTTATGGATTAAAACCCGACTCTGCGTCAACTACGTAATTTTCCATGGGAGTTTTGCCATGGACCCCCCTCTGGCATGCCACAGTCCAGGTGTTAGTCCCCTTGAAACAACTTTTCCATCACTATTGTGGCCAGAAAGAGTCCCTGTGGGTTTTAAAATTTGCCTGTCTGTTGAAGTCTATGGCGGTTCGCCCGTTCGCGAACACTTGCGGAAATTCCCGTTCGCCGTTTGCGAACGGAAAATTTTATGTTTGTGACATCTCTACTTATAAGGGGGTCCCTCAAGTTGCAAAATGGTGTCTGTCATTTTACTGCAAAAATAGCTCTGCATTTGAGAGCAGAGTCTGCAAAGGAGCTTCCAACTGTAACCTCCAGCACAGATTGGAACTTAGCCTTAAAAGGTTAAAGGGGTTGTCCACTTTACTTATATTGATGACCTAGCCTCAGGATAGAAAATCAATATCAAATCAGCAGGGACCTAACTCCTTGCACCCCCGCCCATCAGCTGTTTGAAGAGAAGGCTGCACTTGTACAAGCGCTACATTCTCTTCATTGTTTGCCTGCTTGGCACCGCAACGGTGAGAAGGTGTAGTTACACCTAAGTCTTTCCATTCACTTCTATGGCACAGCTTTTTCTATTCAAGTAAATAGGAAAGATCTTTCCCAAAGAAACAGTGTTTATGTTTTGCTATTGTACCAGTTGGCAGGTTCACACAGCCATTCTCTAGCTTATCTCTTTCCAGTAAATAAACTATTTAAAAAAGGAGGTTAGGAAATTATGCAGTATATGCAATAGAAGGGGAGCATTGTGCCTGAACAGAGAAGTGACTGTTTCACCTTTGTGGACCTGTTACATCCTTGCTTTCATTTAAATAATCACCATGTAAACCTACATTTGCCCTGCATTTGATCTTGACTACTCTTGTCTTGTTCCAATTTATTTAAATTTTTGTCTTCTAAATTTTGAACTAAGGTAATGTGGCAACAGTCATTCAGCCATCTATAGGACATGTGAAGACATGTGAAGATTCAGAGAGTAGGAAACACCAAATCCTGAAGAACCTATCTGATCGGTGGGGGTCCAACACCCAGAACCCCCACCGATCAGCTGCTTGAGAAGGCGCTCCTGTGAGTAATAAAATACTGGAAATCCCTTTTAAGGTATGAAGCCTGTATAGCACAGAGTGGAGGCCATACTGTACGTCTCCTTGCTACGAAGCCTCATGTTCAGCATTCATAATTTGTAGTATTCATGACACTCTAGTTATAATGGGAGATGCTGGTTGTAGGTTTCCACCCAGACTAGATATTTGCATAAACATCTGCACGCTCAAAGTTCAAAGGGGAATTTTATTTTCTTAAAAATCACTCAGCAAATCAGATAAAAAGTTGGGCGAACCCGAACTGTAAAATTCGGGTTCGTACCGAACTTTAGCTTTTTCAGGACCCGGACCCAAACCCGAACATTTAAGTAAAAGTTCGGGTTCGGTGATCGGCGCTTTCTTGGCGCTTTTTGAAAGGCTGCACAGCAGCCAATCAGCAAGCGTTTAACTGTGTGCCCTTAGAAGCCATCACAGCCATGCCTACTATTGGCATGGCTGTGATTGGCCAACTGCAGCATGTGACCCAGCCTCTATTTAAGCTGCAGTCACGTAGCGCCACCCGTCACTCTGCTCTGATTAGTGTAGGGAGAGGCTGCAGCTGCTGTCAGGGAGAGATCAGGGAGAAATATTAAGAAGAACTGCCTTTGTACTCAGCGATCTAAATCCAATGTGTTTTGTGGGTGCAGTGCACAATTTTTTTTAGCCTGCACTGAGCCAACTTCTGCTGAAAACTAAAAATTTTTTACTTCAGTTTGTCACTATCAATACCTAATCAGCAGCCATTTTATGCAACGATAGTGCACCAGCACTATCTGTCTGCATGTCTGCTAGTCCAGAAATACATCTTTTTTGCTGACTGTGCTTAAAAAAACATTTTTGTTCATATACTGGTCATCTTTGATTACACGTGCATAGGTGACAGTCACATTTAGGCCACAAATACGGCCATTAGGTTACTGCGGTTAAAAAAGACCGTTTGTTCATATACTGGTCATTTTTTATTAAACGTGCATTGATTACAGTCACATTTAGGCCACAAATATTGCCATTAGGTAACTGCGGTTAAAAAAAAACTTTTTTTCATATACTGGTCATCTTTGATTACACATGCATAGGTGACAGTCACATTTAGGCCACAAATATGGCCATTAGGTTACTGCGGTTAAAAAAAAAAACGTTTGTTCATATACTGGTCATCTTTGATTAAACATACATTGATTACAGTCACATTTAGGCCACAAATATGGCCATTAGGTTACTGCGGTTAAAACAAAACGGTTGTTCATATACTGGTCATTTTTGATTAAACGTGCATTGATTACAGTCACATTTAGGCCACAAAGACAGCCATTAGGTTACTGCCGTTAAAAAAGACAGTTTGTTCATATACTGGACATCTTTGATTAAACGTACATTGATTACAGTCACATTTAGGCCACAAATACGGGCATTTGGTTACTGCGGTTTAAAAAACCCGTTTGTTCATATACTGGTCATTTTTGATTAAACGTACATTGATTACAGTCATATTTAGGCCACAAATATTGCCATTAGGTTACTGCGGTTAAAACAAAACGGTTGTTCATATACTGGTCATTTTTGATTAAACGTACATTGATTACAGTCACATTTAGGCCACAAATACGGCCATTTGGTTACTGCGGTTTAAAAAAAAACGTTTGTTCATATACTGGTCATCTTTGATTAAACGTACATTGATTAAAGTCACATTTAGGCCACAAATACGGCCATTTGGTTACTGCGGTTTAAAAAACCCATTTGTTCATATACTGGTCATTTTTGATTAAACGTACATTGATTACAGTCATATTTAGGCCACAAATATTGCCATTAGGTTACTGCGGTAAGAAAAAAACGGTTGTTCATATACTGGTCATTTTTGATTAAACGTACATTGATTACAGTCACATTTAGGCCACAAATACGGCCATTTGGTTACTGCGGTTTAAAAAAAGTTTGTTCATATACAGGTCATTTTTGATTACACGTGCATAGGTGACAGTCACATTTAGGCCACAAATATGGCCATTAGGTTACTGCGGTTAAAAAAGACCGTTTGTTTATATACTGGTCATTTTTTATTAAACGTGCATTGATTACAGTCACATTTAGGCCACAAATATTGCCATTAGGTAACTGCGGTTAAAAAAAAACTTTTTTTCATATACTGGTCATCTTTGATTACACATGCATAGGTGAAAGTCACATTTAGGCCACAAATATGGCCATTAGGTTACTGCAGTTAAAAAAAAAACGTTTGTTTATATACTGGTCATCTTTGATTAAACGTACATTGATTACAGTCACATTTAGGCCACAAATATGGCCATTAGGTTACTGCGGTTAAAACAAAACTGTTGTTTATATACTGGTCATTTTTGATTAAACGTGCATTGATTACAGTCACATTTAGGCCACAAAGACAGCCATTAGGTTACTGCAGTTAAAAAAGACAGTTTGTTCATATACTGGACATCTTTGATTAAACGTACATTGATTACAGTCACATTTAGGCCACAAATACGGCCATTTGGTTACTGCGGTTTAAAAAAAACGTTTGTTCATATACTGGTCATTTTTGATTAAACGTACATTGATTACAGTCACATTTAGGCCACAAATATGGCCATTAGGTTACTGCGGTTAAAACAAAACGGTTGTTCATATACTGGTCATTTTTGATTAAACGTACATTGATTACAGTCACATTTAGGCCACAAATACGGCCATTTGGTTACTGCGGTTTAAAAAAACCGTTTGTTCATATACTGGTCATCTTTGATTAAACGTACATTGATTACAGTCACATTTAGGCCACAAATATGGCTATTAGGTTACTGCGGTTAAATCAAAACGGTTGTTCATATACTGGTCATTTTTGATTAAACGTGCATTGATTACAGTCACATTTAGGCCACAAAGACGGCCATTAGGTTACTGCGGTTAAAAAAGACCGTTTGTTCATATACTGGACATCTTTGATTAAACGTACATTGATTACAGTCACATTTAGGCCACAAATACGGCCATTTGGTTACTGCGGTTTAAAAAAAATGTTTGTTCATATACTGGTCATTTTTGATTAAACGTGCATTGATTACAGTAACATTTAGGCCACAAATACGGCCATTTGGTTACTGCGGTTTAAAAAAAGTTTGTTCATATACAGGTCATTTTTGATTACACGTGCATAGGTGACAGTCACATTTAGGCCACAAATACGGCCATTAGGTTACTGCGGTTAAAAAAGACCGTTTGTTCATATACTGGTCATTTTTTATTAAACGTGCATTGATTACAGTCACATTTAGGCCACAAATATTGCCATTAGGTAACTGCAGTTAAAAAAAAACTTTTTTCATATACTGGTCATCTTTGATTACACATGCATAGGTGACAGTCACATTTAGGCCACAAATATGGCCATTAGGTTACTGCGGTAAAAAAAAAAAAACGTTTGTTCATATACTGGTCATCTTTGATTAAACGTACATTGATTACAGTCACATTTAGGCCACAAATATGGCCATTAGGTTACTGCGGTTAAAACAAAACGGTTGTTCATATACTGGTCATTTTTGATTAAACGTGCATTGATTACAGTCACATTTAGGCCACAAAGACGGCCATTAGGTTACTGCGGTTAAAAAAGACTGTTTGTTCATATACTGGACATCTTTGATTAAACGTACATTGATTACAGTCACATTTAGGCCACAAATACGGCCATTTGGTTACTGCGGTTTAAAAAAAAACGTTTGTTCATATACTGGTCATTTTTGATTAAACGTGCATTGATTACAGTCAAATTTAGGCTACATATATGGCCATTTGGTTACTGCGGTTTAAAAAAAACGTTTGTTCATATAGTGGTCATCTTTGATTACACGTGCATAGGTGATAGTCACATTTAGGCCATAAATACGGCCATTTGGTTACTGCGGTTTAAAAAGAACGTTTTTTCATATACTGGTCATCTTTGATTAAACATACATTGATTACAGTCACATTTAGGGCACAAATACGGCCATTAGGTTACTGCGGTTAAAAAAAATCCTTTGTTCATATACTGGTCATCTTTGATTACACGTGCATTGGTGACTGTCACATTTAGGCCACAAATACCGCTGTCATATAGAGTTAAAAAAAAAAATATTTAGTGCAATACTCTACATCAGGGTTTTTATTGGCGGTTATTTTTTTTAACATACTTAACCAATTTTTACTTTGCTTTGTGAATGCTAACTATGAGGCAAACATCTTATTAGGGACGCGGTCATGGTCGCGGTGGTATTGGTGGAGCCTCTGGAGCAGGGAGAGGACGTGGCCGTTCTGCCACAGCTACACATCCTACTGAACCTACTACCTCAGGTCCTAGTAGCCGCCAGAATCTACAGCGATATTTGGTCCTAATGCCGTTCTAAGGATGGTAAGACCTGAGCAAGTACAGGCGCTAGTCAATTGGGTGGCCGACAGTGGATCCAGCACGTTCACATTATCTCCCACCCAGTCTTCTGCAGAAAGCGCACAGGTTGTGCCTGAAACCCATGCCCATCAGTCTGTCACATCACCCCCGTGCATATCGGGGAACCTGTCTGAGCCTCAAGTCATGCAGCAGTCTCTTATGCTGTTTGAAGACTCTGTTGGCAGGTTTCCCAAGGGCATCCACTTAGCCTTTCCCCAGGGGTGGAAGACATAGAATGCACTGACACACAACCACTTATGTTTCCTGATGAGGACATGGGAATACCACCTCAGCACGTCTCTGATGATGACGAAACACAGGTGCCAACTGCGTCGTCTTTCTGTAGTGTGCAGACCGAAAAGGAGGTCTGGGAGGAAGACTGGGTGGAAGACGATGCAGGGGACGATGAGATTCTAGACCCCACATGTAATGAAGGTCGTGCCACTGGCTTTCAGAGTTCGGAGGAAGAGGTAGTGGTGAGACCGAGCCATACAGCGTAGCAAAAGCGGGAGCAAGGTGCAAAAGCAGAGCACCCGTCGCAGAAACAGTTTGCCTGATACTGGCCACCGCCACCAGGGACCGAGCACACCAAAGGCAGCATCGAGGAGTTTCCTGGCATGGCACTTCTTCACACAATGTGCTGACGACAAGACCCGAGTAGTTTGCACGCTGTGCCATCAGAGCCTGAAGCGAGGCATTAACATTCTGAACCTTAGCACAACCTGCATGACCAGGCATCTACATGTGAGACATGGGCTGCAGTGGAATAAGCACCTTCAAAACCAAGAAAGGGCTCAGGCCCCTCCTGCTGCCTCTTCTGCTGCAGCCTCGGCCTCTTCCTCCGCCTCTGGAGGAACGTTGGCACCTGCCGCCCAGCAAACAGAGGATGTGCCACCAACAACACCACCCCCGTCACCAAGCATTTCCACCATGTCACACAGAAGCGTCCAGCTCTCCATCTCACAATCCTTTGAGAGAAAGCGTAAATTCCCACCTAGCCACCCTCGATCCCTGGCCCTGAATGCCAGCATTTCTAAACTACTGGCCTTTGAAATGCTGTCATTCAGGCTGGTGGAGACAGACAGCTTCAAACAGCTCATGTCGCTTGCTGTCCCACAGTACGTTGTTCCCAACCGCCACTACTTCTCCAGGAGAGCCGTGCCCTCCCTGCACAACCAAGTATCGGATAAAATCAAGTGTGCACTGCGCAATGCCATCTGTGGCAAGGTCCACCTAACCACAGATACGTGGACCAGTAAGCACGACCAGGGATGCTATATCTCCCTAACTGCACACTGGGTAAATGTAGTGGCGGCTGGGCCCCAAGCGGAGAGCTGTTTGGCGCACGTCCTTCTGCCGCCAAGGATCGCAGGGCATCATTCTTTGCCTCCTGTTGCCTCCTCTTCCTACTCGGCTTCCTCCTCCTCTTCTACCACCTCCTCATCCGGTCAGCGACAGACCTTCACCACCAACTTCAGCACAGCCAGGGGTAAACGTCAGCAGGCCGTTCTGAAACTGTGTTTGGGGGACAGGCCCCACACCGTGCAGGAGTTGTGGCGGGGTATAGAACAACAGACCGACGAGTGGTTGCTGCCAGTGAGCCTCAAGCCCGGCCTGGTGGTGTGCGATAATGGGCGAAATCTCGTTGCAGCTCTGGGACTAGCCGGTTTGACGCACATACCTTGCCTGGCGCATGTGCTGAATTTGGTGGTGCAGAAATTTATTCACAATTACTCCGACATGTCAGAGCTGCTGCATAAAGTGCGGGCCGTCTGTGCGCGCTTTTGGCGTTCTCACCCTGCTGTTGCTCGCCTGTCAGCGCTGTAGCCTACTTCGGCCTTCCCGCCCACCGCCTCATATGCGACGTGCCCACCAGGTGGAACTCCACCTTGCACATGCTGGAGAGACTGGGCGAGCAGCAGCAGGCCATAGTGGAGTTTCAGCTGCAGCACACACGGGTGAGTCGCACTGCGGAACAGCACCACTTCACCACCAATGACTGGGCCTCCATGCGAGACCTGTGTGCCCTGTTGCGCTGTTTCGAGTACTCTACCAACATGGCCAATGGCGATGACGCCGTTATCAGCCTTACAATACCACTTCTATGTCTCCTTGAGAAAACACTTAGGGCGATGATGGAAGAGGATGTGGCCCAGGATGAGGAGGAGGAAGAGGGGTCATCTCTAACACTTTCAGGCCAGTCTTTTAGAAGTGGCTCAGAAAGAGGATTTTTGCAACAGCAGAGGCCAGGTCCATATTTGGCCAGCCAGGGCCCACTACTGGAGGACGAGGATGATGAAGAGGAGAAGGATGGGGATGAAGAATGTTCACAGCGGCATGGCATCCAACGCAGCTCTGGCCCATCACTGGTGCGTGGCTAAGGGGATACGGAGGACGCAGATGATACGCCTCCCACAGAGGACAGCTTGTTCTTACCTCTGGGCAGTCTGGCAGACATGAGCGACTACATGCTGCAGTGCCTGCGCAACGACAGCGGAGTTGCCCACATTTTAACGTGTGCTGACTACTGGGTGGCCACCCTGCTGGATCCCCATTACAAAGACAATGTGCCGTCCTTAATTTTCTCACTGGAGCGTGATCGGAAGATGCGCGACTACAGGCACACGCTGTCACAGCCACGGTTATGGTCGTGACTCCTTGGGAGTCGCATACAGTTGCCCGCGGTTTTGGTTGTTGTGTCAACCGCAGCTGAGGCATTATGTAGTTGGCCTCGGTGCGGTTGCCGCGGACAACAGCCTTGTGTGCGGTTCCCGGGGAGTTGTTTTGGATGCACGTTTGTATGTCTGGTGTGCACTGTGTTTTATGTTTGTGTGCGCACGGACATCATTCCCCGCACTGTGGTTACCCGTGGCAACCTTAGGTGGTATTATGTACATGTGGTGGCAGTGTCCCGGCCTTCGGGCTGACTCCCTGGACACGTGTGCCACCCATGTCGTTGCTTGCGGCAACGGCCACAGTGTGTTCTGTTGGACACTTTTCCTTTTTGTGAGTTTCCCTTCTGTGGTGTGTGTAGGGTTAACTCCCTTCCCAGTGTGTGTGTGATGTCACTGGGTGTGTCCTTCCTTTGGGTGTGGCCACTTTGGGCCTATATAACCTCTCTGTGGCAGGGCTCAGGAGGTTGCTTCAGCATGCTTGCTGATAGCAGCCTCCTGTGTTTTTCCATCTGCCTGTGAGAGCCACCACTGTGGTCATAGATTTAAGTTTATGTTTATGCCTTCTTGTATGTCATGTTGTATGTGATGTTCTGTTGGGACCTTCCTTGTCACTTTTGTGCAGTTTACGGTTCTGGATTCCTGTTGCTCAGGGATCCAGTCAGTAAGGCTGTGGCAGGTTGGAGGAACTTCTAGTTCGCCTGCCATACCCGTAAAACTGTTTGTGTTCCCCTTTTTCCCAACAGCTTGGCCAGTGAGACTCCTGCTCCTCCGCGTCTAGGAGGAGTAGGTCGTCTTACCCTGACTCCTAGCGCAGGGACCGGACGGAGGGTGAGTTAGGGATCCGAGGTTCCTGCGCATGGGTCCTCCTACCTTTAAGGTCGGCCCATGCAGTTAGGAGTTAGGGTCAGGATAGGGAGCAGGTCACCTCCTAACAGCGTCCCTACCCTGACCCTAACTCCTAACTGCATGGGCCGACCTTAAAGGTAGGAGGACCCATGCGCAGGAACCTCGGATCCCTAACTCACCCTCCGTCCGGTCCCTGCGCTAGGAGTCAGGGTAAGACGACCTACTCCTCCTAGACGCGGAGGAGTCAGGGTAAGACGACCTACTCCTCCTAGACGCGGAGGAGCAGGAGTCTCACTGGCCAAGCTGTTGGGAAAAAGGGGAACACAAACAGTTTTACGGGTATGGCAGGCGAACTAGAAGTTCCTCCAACCTGCCACAGCCTTACTGACTGGATCCCTGAGCAACAGGAATCCAGAACCGTAAACTGCACAAAAGTGACAAGGAAGGTCCCAACAGAACATCACATACAACATGACATACAAGAAGGCATAAACATAAACTTAAATCTATGACCACAGTGGTGGCTCTCACAGGCAGATTGAAAAACACAGGAGTCTGCTATCAGCAAGCATGCTGAAGCAACCTCCTGAGCCCTGCCACAGAGAGGTTATATAGGCCCAAAGTGGCCACACCCAAAGGAAGGACACACCCAGTGACATCACACACACACTGGGAAGGGAGTTAACCCTACACACACCACAGAAGGGAAACTCACAAAAAGGAAAAGTGTCCAACAGAACACACTGTGGCCGTTGCCGCAAGCAACGACATGGGTGGCACACGTGTCCAGGGAGTCAGCCCGAAGGCCGGGACACTGCCACCACATGTACATAATACCACCTAAGGTTGCCACGGGTAACCACAGTGCGGGGAATGATGTCCGTGCGCACACAAACATAAAACACAGTGCACACCAGACATACAAACGTGCATCCAAAACAACTCCCCGGGAACCGCACACAAGGCTGTTGTCCGCGGCAACCGCACCGAGGCCAACTACATAATGCCTCAGCTGCGGTTGACACAACAACCAAAACCGCGGGCAACTGTATGCGACTCCCAAGGAGTCACGACCATAACCGTGGCCGTGACACACGCTGGTAGACGTGCTCCTGAGAGCATTCCCGACTAACGCCGGGGGACAAGTGGAAGCACAAGGCGAAGGCAGCGGAGGAGGAAGAGGTCGCCAATGCAGCTGTGTCAGCGCCAGCACCTCAGAAGGCAGGGTTAGCATGGCCGACATGTGGAAAAGATTTGTCACAACAACCGGCCCCAACTGATGATATAGAGCATGTTAGCAGGAGGCAGCATTTGAACAACAGGTAGGGTGGGTGTATTCGCATGCTAATAACATCATGACGTTATCTCAACTCCTAATATGGTATAGGACAAATAATGAAATAATATAATGTTGCCCATCTGGAGGTTCTGCGGTACTGTAGATGAACATCCCAACTTTTAAGCATTAAAATTAAATATCTAATAATATGTTTATATGACTTTGTTGACCTTTCTCACTATAAATCATTGAGGAAGGTCTTTTCCTGACACCTTTAATTACCTATATCCTGGACTTGTTGGAGTTGACTTTCTTCTCCTATCTTTTTGAAATATAGGTTGACTTGGTGAAAGTTTTATATAGCGGCCTTGATGCTTGGCATCGGAACTTGTACATTCCATTTATCTACATCCATGAATAACTATTATTTTGAAATGGCATTTACTTCTCCCAGAAACCCAATTAACATAAACTTTCTTGTTTCTATATCTTCTACAATAGCTTCTAAATGGTAAATACATGGTATGACATATATATAAATCGATACATTGTTACACATAGATAACACATTATATGAATTATTGATTAACATATGTTGTAAACTAAATATACCATGCAAAGATATATATAATATAATTATGAATATATAAATTGAAGCTCATACAGCAGGTGTGTGATACGGACATGAGTCCTTATCAAGTAACCTTGTTCCCTCCAGACAGACATGTTTTAGGGAGTTGACTTACTCCTTAACAGATGGTCTCATATCTTTAGCACTAACTTTTAAATACAATGTCCATTTATGTTAACAATTTTTTATTTTTTTTTATATAGACTGAACTTGCCATGAACTCATCTTGGCTTTTTCAGCCACATAACAAAACTTTGGTTCAGGCTGATCTTATTCTTAAAGGCAATGAGATGAGCATTCATTTTGATTATAATGTCATTAGATAATATTGTATACGTATGAAAATGCACAACAAAGCTCACGTTCATTAAAATGAATTAGGCTTGGATCCCACAAGACTTGTCTGTATCTTGTGCAGAATAGACATTTATACCACCATCAAACATACATTCTTGTACTCAATCAAGTGCAATGATTCTTTGTTTTCTTTTTTTTTATTTGTCCCAATATTTTGGGGGCTACCTACCCCAATAAAAAATAAAAAAAAACATTGGTGGCTGCCTCCTCCTCCTCTATTCCTGCCTCCACCTACAACACCACATTCACCGCCTCCTCAACCTCCGACTCCATATCCACCTCCTTGTCTGAGTTGCAGGTTAATCATTTGTAATTTTTAGTTATTTTATTTTATTTTAAGTTATTTCCCTATCCACATTTGTTTGCAGAGCAGTTGCCATGCTCTTAAGCACATTTTACTGCCTTTTACATGCCTCTAGCCTTTTCAAGGACTATTTTAGAGCCATTTTAATGCAAAAAAGTGCCAATTTTAGTGCCCTAAATTGAAAAAATTCTTATTTTCAATTGTCGGGTGACATTTTTCCATTTTTGGCGTATACAAACCCCTGCTGTGCCTGGGTGACAGGGGCCTAAATCTCTCAAAATCGTCTGTTCTATTGCTGGGTGACATGAACCCCCTTTTGCCGTGAATGAACCCCTGCAGTGCCTGGGTGACTGGGGCCTAAATCTCTCAAAATCCTCTGTTCTATTGCTGGGTGACATGAACCCCCTTTTGCCGTGAATGAACCCCTGCTGTGCCTGGTTGACATGGGCCTAAATCTATCAAAATCGTCTGTTCTATTGCTGGGTGACATGAACCCCCTTTTGCCGTGAATGAACCCCTGCTGTGCCTGCTTGACAGGGGCCTAAATCTCTCAAAATCGTCTGTTCTATTGCTGGGTGACATGAACCCCCTTTTGCTGTGAATGAACCCCTGCTGTGCCTGGGTGACAGGGGCCTAAATCTATCAAAATCGTCTGTTCTATTGCTGGGTGACATGAACCCCCTTTTGCCGTGAATGAACCCCTGCTCTGCATTGCTGACAGGGGCCTAAATCTCTCAAAATCCTCTGTTCTATTGCTGGGTGACATGAAGCCCCTTTTGCCGTGAATGAACCCCTGCTGTGCCTGGGTGACAGGGGCCTAAATCTCTCAAAATCCTCTGTTCTATTGCTGGGTGACATGAACCCCCTTTTGCCGTGAATGAATCGCTGCTCTGCATTGCTGACAGGGAACTAAATTTAGTGAAAACATCTGTTACTGATCGGAAGATGCGTGACTACAAGCGCACGCTGCTGATGGCATTCCCACCTGACAGCGGGGGCACAGTGGAAGCACAAGGCGAAGGAAGAGGAGGAGGAAGAGGTCACCAACGCAGCTGGGGCACTGCCAGCACCTGAGAAGGCAGGGTTAGCATGGCCCAAATGTGGAAAAGCTTTATCAGCCTTGGAGGTGCTGACCTGCCCTGCAGCCTGTGTATAGTGTGAACGCGTGTTTAGCACGGCAGAGAGCATTATCACAGGCCACAGCCAATGTGGACAAGCTTACATTTATTAAAATGAACTATGACTATAACTTTGGGACTATAACTTTGTTATATGTCCCAATATTTTGGGGGATACCCCAATTTAAAAATAAAAAATAACACAAATCAGTGTTGGCTACCTATTCCTCCTTCACCGCCGCTTCCACCTACACCGCCACGTCAACCTTCACCGCCACATCCACCCATCCACCGCCTACTCGACCTCCTACTCCTAGATCCAGAATTTAATTTTACATTTTTCAGTATTTTATGTTATTTTAAGTCATTTCCCTATCCACATTTGTTTGCAGAACAATTGCCATGCTCTTAAGCACATGTTGATTCCTTTTGCAGCCCTCTAGCCCTTTCCAGGACTATTTTAGAGCCATTTTAATGGCCAAAAGTTCGGGTCCCCATTGACTTCAATGGGGTTCGGGTTCGGGGTCAAGTTCGGGTCCGGAACCCAAACTTTTTTTTCAAGTTCTGCCTAACCTGCCGAACCTGAACATCCAGGTGTCCGCTCAACTCTACCCAGGAGACATAAAGCGATGCATTCACCAGTATGTGTCAAGCTTTAGGGCTCATGCACATGACTGTATGTATTTTGCGGAACACAAAACACATATCTGTAAAAAAAAAATCAGTATTACGTCCGTGCGCATTCCATATTTTGCGGAACGGAACAGCTGGTCCCTAATAGAACAATACTATCCTTGTCCGTAATGCAGACAATAATAGGACATGTTCTTTTTTTTTTTGCGGAACGGACATACGGAAACGAAATGCACTTCATCTTTTTTTTGTGGATTCATTAAAATGAATTTTTCCGCATACAGGCTGCAAAATAAACGGAACTGACACGGAAAGAAAATATGCTTGTGTGCATGATCTCTTACTCATACTGACAATTACATCACCACTACTTCATATCTTCTGGACTCTTTGCAGTCAGATGGTCTGATGAAGGTCTGTTTGACTGCAAACATTCACACCTTTTGTCTGATTTGCCTATAAGAGTGAAGTCTAATAAAATATTTGGAGTGTGCAGATGTCTATGCAAAGATTTGGCCCCCATTCACTGATGCACAGTCTCTGCCAGGTGTTTCATGTCGGAGATACAGCATTCCTAGAAATGTCTGATGCAGCATGCTATAAATATTTTTATTTATACCAAAGTCAACAAATAAAAACTCCCCTATTGCAATCAGAGGTAGACTACAAGTACCAACAGCCCCAGTACCAACATGAAATATAATATGACAATATGTAGGAGCTCTACTTATAAAACACATACCGTAGTTTAACGAACCACTAAACAATTACTATATTACATAGGGAAGCTTTATTGGAGATCACATCTATAAGGTTCAGGAAACCAGCTTGCTATATCTGCATGTAATACTGCATTACCGCTCAATTATTTGTACATGACTAAATAGTTAGTTGCTAATGTGAAGGGGAAAAAAAAACCTGACGAATTCAGATGGAAAAAATTCACAAGCTTGCAAACAGTGACTGACTAGGCAGAGATTCTGCTCCAGGACTGAATTACACATTCACATTACAAATTGAAGCTAAATGGCTTGTTCCTAGGGGAGTCGAAAGGAATTGATATCTACCCCCACTATCCTGCTAAACATATCAGTTTAGAGAAATGTCATTTCTGAGCACTGCCTGTAGGTTCAATAACATTGATGCTTCTGAAACACCCTATATTTCTCCGAACACCCCGATCCTGTCTGATTGCATGCATGTATTAGACATTCATCGCTCTCTCTCTCCTTTTACTTCAGATCCTTTATAATATAAGCATTGAAGCAGTGGCACCAGCAAGGTTATTAACCAATAAATAGAGGAAATCAAGGTACCGTATTTTTTGCCCTATAAGACGCACTCCCCCCCCCCCCCCCCAAAGTGGGTGGAAAATGGCAGTGCGTCTTATGGGGCGAATGCTGCCGTTTACAAGGATACACTGCCGACTGCATGCTGCACAGCACGGTCGGAGGTGTTTCAGCGAGGAGGGAGGAGGGGCTGGGGGCCAGCATCTTGTTTTGTAATGGCAGCGGGGCCCGGTGCAGTCACTGTATTATATTGCACCGGGCCCCGCTCACTGTACCAATTGTATCTAATTGCAGGCAATGTTTAACTATACAATATCTTCAATCCAGCAGCCTGTACTTATGTCCATAGCAGGCAGGAGGCTGGGCTCTGCCCACTTTATGAATGAAGCAGGCGGCGCGGGCACGTGACGTAGTGAGTTACGCTACCAGTGCCCGTCCGCCCAGAATCCTGCCTCCTGCCTGCTACGGACGTAAGTACAGGCAGCTGGATTCAAGAAATTCTATAGTTAAACATTGCCTGCAGTTAGATAGGATTAGTACAGTGAGTGGGGCTCGGTGCAATAGAATACAATGACTGCACTGGGCCCCGCTGCCATTACAAAACTACTGTAGATGCCAGCCCCCACCCCCTGTATTGGGGGTCATTCACAATACACAGGGACACCGTTATGGGGGTGGATCTGTGGATGACACATAGAATAAGATGCTAATTATCTGTCATCCACAGATCCCCCCCCCATAGCAGTGTCATGCCATCCACAGATGCCCCCATAACAGTGCCATCCACAGACCCCCATAACAGTGTAATAGACCGATCCCCCATAATAGTGTCAGCCACAGACCCCCAAAACAGTGCCATCCACAGACCCCCATAACAGTGCCATCCACAGACACTCATAACATTGTCAGCCACAGACCCCCATAACAGTGTCAGCCACAGATCCCCCATAATAGTGTCAATCACAGGCTACCATTAGTTCAAAGCCCACCAAAAGCACACCTTTTGGTTCAAAATTATTTTTTTTCTTATTTTCCTCCTCAAAAACCTAGGCGCGTCTTATGGGCCGGTGCGTCTTATAGGGCGAAAAATACGGTATACATATGGCGTAGCCATACAGTCTGATCACAATCCATACAGATTTCCAGGGTTTTATTACTTTTTTAACACTGTAATGTCCCATATCGTTTAATAATCACTATTAGTATTATACCACCACCATAGGATCCTATTTAATGCTATTACTATTTAAAGGGAATCTGTCACCAGTTTCATGCTGCTAGACTATAAGGACTCATTTGTTGGTCACCAGGAAGCCTAAAACTCAGGCACCCTCTGAATGGAGAGGGTACCTTAAATACCCATGGACCCCCAGCCATTGGCTGTAAAAGGATTTTCCCTGAAGAGACAGTGGCTGGATCATAAGAAAGAAGCAGGAAGACAGCAGCTTGATGAGTAGTGCGGGTATAGTGCCAGCAGGGGAGAGCAAACAATTGGCATGTGGTGGAGCTGTTCAGTACAAGATTTTAGCAAAAACAGCTGATCTATTTAAAAAAAGTGACCCAGTGTTTATGCTGCTCTTAGTTAGGACACCATAAAACTGGTGACAGTTTCCCTTTAGTAGAACCCTTAAAAGTAAAATGATTACATGTTAGCACCTTTCAGAATCTGGAAATTCCTCCAAGCAGCATTTCTGCACCCTCCCTGATCAATTCCTTATAGTGTTGCATTGTCTATTAACGCTGAAATTATTGCTACAAATAACATTTACACTTACAGATCGTGCTGTTGATAAACCTATAGTAACATATTTACAGTTTTACATGCTTGACGGTTGCAGTCTTTCAATATAAAGGCAGTGATTAGCACTGGTACCTTGCAGTGCTGGGGTCCTAGGTTTGAATCTGACCAAAGACAACAACTATATAGATTTTCTATGTTCTCTCAGTGTTTCCATCTGTTTCCTCCGGGTACTCCGGTTTCCTCCCACACTCCAAAGACATACTGATAGAGACAGCAAGCAACTGTAAAGTCTGTAAAGCGCTGTGGAATATGTTAGCACTATAAAAGTGAGTAAAATAAAAGAAAAAAGAAAATGTATGTTTCTTAATAGTACATTCATTTAACTATATGTAGTCCATTACACTATGAGTCCCAATCAGTCCCTGATTTCAGGGAAAGTTACAGGCTTTTCCAGGCATCAAGTGCCTTAGTCCAGGTTTTATTTCTCTTTTTGTTGCATCTTGCCTAACTCTTGCCCTTGGCCCTGGCTGGCAGTTGTCATATTCCACTATGTCTAGGGGTGATGAACAGGCCAGGGAGTATGCTTCTCTTTAGGCCCAGCAGCACTAATCCTGCTCATCCCAGGTGCCTTGTAGACCTACCTTCTTTCATCTAGCAGTTTGGTGGGGAGATGGCCTTCATCTCCTCCACACTTCACATCAGATCATCTGTCATCACTGCAGTTCCTTCTTCAGTCATCTATAGATCACCTTCTGTAAGAGAGAGACTCTCTCCTCCTGCACATTTAGCATTCAAGCAGCCTCTCCATGACAGTGACTGCCTAGCTGCTTCAGACCACCATTCATCCAATGCTCTGTGGGGCACTACTGCATATGTAGTTATTCTCTGATCAATGTAGCCACTGTAAACTTGCTCCTTGTACATAGCCATAGATTTTAATTGAGGCCTACAGACTCTGTCTCTAGGCCCCCTTAACTGTTTGGGCCTCTTCTTTGCCAAGAGCTGCAAATTGTTTCCAACACTACTGCAACACTTCTGAGACATACCGTATTTTTCGCCCCATAAGACGCACTTTTCACCCCCAAAAGTAGAGGAAAATGGCAGTGCACCTTATGGGGCGAATGCTGCCATTTTTACATCACTAAATACTGACACATCGCGGCCGGCTGCAGTGCTCGTCTGATGAGGAGGTTGAGCGAAGTGCGCGCATGCGCACTTCGCTCAATGAGGCTGATTGTAAATGTCCGCACGGGCGCATCATGCACAGGCCTGTGCGCACGCGCGGGATCTTTGAAAAGGAGGAGGGGGCACTGAGCGAGAGCCGGAGGCGTATTTCATTACATTCAGGCGGCGCTGAAAGCATCAGGGGAGGAGCTGGGCACCAACAGCGGCGGCGGCGGGCGGCAGCTTGAGACCAACAGAAACGCCCTGGGCACCTTATCAAGAAGATTGACAGGTTAGATAAAAGCTCTTTTTATCAAAAGGAGACGGCGAATTTATCTTCTAACAACACCTTTGTAATCACAGGGGCGCCATGGAGATAACAATACTTTTAAAAGGGGGGGTTAGAAAGTGGTGACAGAGTCCCTTTAACCTCTTCTTAACTTTAGTTAAAGTAGCGCTATCCCGTGTACTACTACTTACTATCAAGCTCCCGTAGCAGGCAGAGCGGCCGGCAGCTGTAACGTCACTCACGTCCCGCGCATGCTCCTCCCACTTTATGAATGAAGCAGGCGCAGCAGGCACGTGACCAGGGCCGTCTTTAATATTGATTGGACCCTGGGCAAGAATTTACTTGGGCCCCCTGGATCCCGCCCCCCCGCACTTTGCTGTACTTGCTATACAGCAGCACTGACCTGTCACGTCCAGGGCCTCCAGGTGACGTCTCCTCTCTGTCATCATCTTCTCTGTAGATCATCTCTCTCATCATCTTCTCCACTCGTTCTGGACAACTTCTCTCAGCCGCCCCGTCTCTGCAGAGTGTGACACACAGACATCTTAGCTTCCTCACATTCTATCATTATCCCCCAACTGGAGTCCCCACAGTGTTATCCTGCTGCTTGCTGTGCCCCCCCCCCCCAGGGGTGTAGCTATAGGGGGTGCAGAGGTAGCAGTCGCTACCAGGCCCAGGAGCATGAAGGGGCCCAAAGACACTTGTGCCGCATAAGAAGACACACAAAGCACTGAGGGAAGGGGGGCCCAAGCTGAACTCTTGCACCGGAGCCCATGAGCCTTTAGTTACGCCCCTGCCCCCCCCCCCAATACCCCCAAATACTATCCTGAAGAAACATTACTGCCCCCATAGTAATAGTGCTCCTCATAGTCCCACCCAAGTGTGAACGTAGCCTAAACATTAAGTCCCATGTACATAAACATCATTCCCCCCACCATCCACTTTCAACATACAGTCCCATGTAAATAACATCACTCCCTCCCCCAGCCACCTCAAGCACACAGTTCCATGTCAATAACATCCCTCCCTTCAACCCTCACATACATCCTAGTTAAATAACTACAACTCCTCTCACTTCACTTACCTCTCCTCATTTACACCATTAGGCTCCTCCTCCTCTTCACTCCGGTCCAATCCTGCACTGGTCACATGATGGTGACATCATCCAGGTCATCCTATCACAGCCTGCTTTGCTGATCACATGACCTGTGATGTCACCACAGGTTCTTCACCTCTACACCCAGTGTATTAGATTCAATTGTATTGCCGTTCTGTGTACGGCAATACAGTTGTATCTAGCAGGCAGGACATTCGGGGCCTGGGACAAAACATCAGGGGCCCAGGCCCCGAATGTTTTAACCTAGCGACGCAGTCACTAATGAATGGGAGTCAGGAAACAGAGCTCCCTTGGGCCCCCAGGAGCAATTGGGCCCGGGGCAGCTGCCCCTTTTGCCCTGCGGCAAAGACGGCCCTGCACGTGACGTGAGTGAGTGACTTTAAACTGCTGGCCGCTTTGCCTGCTATGGTACGGGAGCTTGATAGTAAGTAGTAGTGCACGGGATAGCGCTACTTTAACTAAAGTTAAGAAGAGGTTAAGAATTACAGTTTACATATGAATATTGCTGTAAGAGGAGGGGCCGGTGTATTGGGGGACACTGTTATGGGGGGGATCTGTGGATGACACACATATAGCATAAGATGCTATATATGTGTCATCCACAGATCCCCCCATAACAGTGCCATTCACAGATCCCCTTCCCCATAACAGTGCCATCCACAGATCCCCCATAACAGTGCCATCCACAGATCCCCCACCCCATAACAGTGCCATTCACATATCCCCCATCCACAGATCCCCCATGACAGTGCCATCCACAGATCCCCCACCCCATAACAGTGCCATTCACATATCCCCCATAACAGTATCATTCACAGATCCCCCATAAAAGTGTGTCATCTACAGATCCCCCATAATAGTGTCATCCACAGATCCCCTACATAACAGTGTCATCCACAGATCCCCCATAACAGTGTCATCCACAGACCACCATTAAATTGAACCCTTATGGGCAGGTGTGTCTTATAGGGCGAAAAATACGTTATATAGCAGTATAAGGGAGACTTCCTCTCTTCCTGCTTCTTGTTTTCACTGCTCTTTAGTCACCTGCTGCTGCAACAGTCCTTTCTGGCATGTACACTCAACAAGGATGCACAAACCGGATTCCAAAAAAGTTGGGACACTATACAAATCGTGAATAAAAACTGAATGCAATGATGTGGAGGTGCCAACTTCTAATATTTTATTCAGAATAGAACATAAATCACGGAACAAAAGTTTAAACTGAGAAAATGTACCATTTTAAGGGAAAAATGTGTTGAATCAGAATTTCATGGTGTCAACAAATCCCCAAAAAGTTGGGACAAGGCCATTTTCACCACTGTGTGGCATCTCCCCTTCTTCTTACAACACTCAACAGACGTCTGGGGACCGAGGAGACCAGTTTCTCAAGTTTAGAAATAGCTCTCCCATTCTTGTCTAATACAGGCCTCTAACTGTTCAATCGTCTTGGGCCTTCTTTGTTGCACCTTCCTCTTTATGATGCGCCAAATGTTCTCTATAGGTGAAAGATCTGGACTGCAGACTGACCATTTCAGTACCCGGATCCTTCTCCTACGCAGCCATGATGTTGTGATTGATGCAGAAAGTGGTCTGGCATTATCTTGTTGAAAAATGCAGGGTCTTCCCTAAAGAGATGACGTCTGGATGGGAGCATATGTTGTTCTAGAACCTGAATATATTTTTCTGCATTGATGGTGCCTTTCCAGACATGCAAGCTGCCCATGCCACACGTATTAATGCAACCCCATACCATCAGAGATGCAGGCTTCTGAACTGAGCGTTGATAACAACTTGGGTTGTCCTTGTCCTCTTTGGTCCGGATGACATGGCGTCCCAGATTTCCAAAAAGAACTTCGAATTGTGACTCGTCTGACCACAGAACAGTCTTCCATTTTGCCACACTCCATTTTAAATGATCCCTGGCCAGTGAAAACGCCTGAGCTTGTGGATCTTGCTTAGAAATGGCTTCTTCTTTGCACTGTAGAGTTTCAGCTGGCAACGGCGGATGGCACGGTGGATTGTGTTCACTGACAATGGTTTCTGGAAGTATTCCTGAGCCCATTCTGTGATTTCCTTTACAGCAGCATTCCTGTTTGTGGTGCAGTGTCGTTTAAGGGCCCGGAGATCGCGGGCATCCAGTATGGCTTTACGGCCTTGATCCTTACGCACAGAGATTGTTCCAGATTCTCTGAATCTTCGGATGATGTTATGCACAGTTGATGATGATAGATGCAAAGTCTTTGCAATTTTTCGCTGGGTAACACCTTTCTGATATTGCTCCACTATCTTTCTGCGCAACATTGTGGGAATTGGTGATCCTCTACCCATCTTGGCTTCTGAGAGACACTGCCACTCTGAGAAGCTCTTTTTATACCCAATCATGTTGCCAATTGACCTAATTAGTGTTAATTGGTCTTCCAGCTCTTCGTTATGCTCAAATTTACTTTTTCCAGCCTCTTATTGCTACTTGTCCCAACTTTTTTGGGATATGTTGACACCGTGAAATTTTGAATCAACGTATTTTTCCTTTAAAATGATACATTTACTCGGATTAAACGTTTGATCTGTCATCTACGTTCTATTACAAATAAAATATTGACATTTGCCATCTCCACATCATTGCAATCAGTTTTTATTCACAATTTGTTTGGTGTCCCAACTTTTTTGGAATCCGGTTTGTACATCACAAGGCTTCCGTCCAAGATGGGCTACTCCTCCTTACGCTGGAGTGGGGCCACCACTCATATGCTGAAAGTGCAGCTGTTCATAAGGTACGTTCCGGTCCCACCTTTCAGCTCCACACAGTTACACAGTATCTTTCATGTTTTTATTAGACTATTATTGTGAATTCCAAGCCTTATTATATTTTACTAATCTTTTGCTTCATTTAGGGCCCATTTACATGGGCTGATAAACAGGAAAATGATTGGGAATGAACCAATGATTTCCCACTCATTTAAGCTGCATTTACTAGCATCAATCATTACCTCTGTAGGAGGATGAACGCTCATCCCCATGAAAAAATTTTGCCCCCAGAAAGTTTATCAGCAGTACATGCCTGTTTACACAGGGCAATATCTTGCCAACAAAAGAATGATTTTATGCACTGAAAAATTATGGCATCACCCAACAAACAAGTGCTTTGCTTGTTTGGTTGGTAGCACATTTACATTGAATTTTTTTGGAGAATGAGCTTTTTTTGCCAATAATTGGGCCAATCATCATGTAAATGGGCCTCAACATTGTTCAATTATCGTTGTGATAACTTGCAAACTAATAAATCATAATGAAGACTGACCTGTGCTCCCCTGTCCATCATTCCCCAAATAGCTGTTCTCACTATTGATGATAAAAGACATGTGGAGGAGTAAAAAAATATCTTTGTACCGTGCTAGCCAATAAATAGAAGATATAAAATGAGATTTCTTAGTGGTTGATACCTTTAAATGGCTAACTGGAAGTTTGGAGGAGTGGAATTCTTGAATCTTATGATGTGGTCTATAAGCCAAGATCTCTGGGACTATTTGGCCCCATGAAACAATTTTAACAATATTTTTTTGCAGTCATTGATCAGTTGAATAGGTGATTTGTTTCTCTGGGTTTTCATATAGAAATTGAAAAATCACTTTCATGTGAATAATGAGATGAAAGATAAAAAGAGAGTCAAAGCAAAACTGACTCTTAGTTTCGCTCATCGCTTGAAAAGAAATGCCAATGTGTGTTCGGAATTAAAATGGCTGCAGTATTTCACAGAGCCAGTAGGAGGAGCATTCACAGCATGTGGAGCTCTGCAAGCCTGGAGAAGATAGAATCATGTTTTAGTTCTGCAATCGTATGAAACAGCTCCTTGGTGAGATTTTATGAGCCTTTTATAGCTTCTTGATCATGTGCTGCCAAGTGGAATAATAAAGAATCTGGTTTTAGAAAACATGAAGCTAAGACTAAATGTTTACATATCCCTAGATGACTATGGCAATCTGTACACGTTCTATAATGCATTATATACTGTATAAAGTATATTTTCAGTTCAAAGTATAAAAAGTTAATGTCTAATAACTGATCAAGGATCTGTCTGCCTTAGGCAAGGCTATAATCTAATAGGAAGAATGTCTTTGGAATCAGAGCAGGCAGGGTGTGCAGAAGTAACAAAGCTAAGTTTGCTGCCCCCGACTTGTCATTTAGCACAACTGATTATTATATCATTATAGGGGCTGGATTAGCTTAAAGTATTTTAGAGTTAAGGTAATCCAAGAAAAAGCAATAGTCGAGGCTCACCTGGTCCCAGTTTGACGTGGAGGCACGGATATTCGCCAGGAACTCAGCGATAGTAGAAATATAAGTGAAAAAGGAGATCCAGCTTCCAATCAACCATATAAATGCTTTAATGAAAAACTTGCTAAAATCCAGATCTGATGTACATGTCTGGATTTTAGCACGTTTTTCATTAAAGCATTTATATGGTTGATTGGAAGCTGGATCTCCTTTTTCTAAGTATTTTAGAGGTATGAAAAAACAGGGCTGCCAAGTAATGCATGGTCATGCTGTTTGGTATTAGATTGCAAAAAAAAGAATTGGCAGTTGCTTGCTTAAAAGGGTTTTCTCTAGGGATGAGCGAACCCATGGAAGTTCGGGTTCACCGGGTTCAGCAGAACTTGACCCCGAACCAAAACCCCCTTAAAGTCAATGGGGATCCAAACTTCACTTTATTATTTTCCGTTATAACATGGTTATATCAGAGAATAATAGCATTCTTAAGACAGAATGCAAAACAATATGGCCATTTAGGGGGTTAAAAAAAAAAAACTCACCTCATCCATTTGATCGCGCTCCAGCAGCTTCTTCTATCTTCACTGAACAGGACCTGCCAAAGTGCCTGCGATATGCGTGATGACGTCACCATATGGGAGAGCGCAGTGACGTCATCGCGTATATCGCAGGTCCTTTGGCAGGTCCTGTTCAGTGAAGATAGAAGAAGCTGCTGCAGTGCGATCGAATGGATAAGGTGAGGGTTTTTTTAACCCCTAAATGTCCATATTGTTTTGCATTCTGTCTTAAGAATGCTATAATTTTCTGATATAACCATGCTATAACAGAAAATATTAAAATCACCTGAATACCGAACACAAACCTGGACTTCAGTGGAAAAGCCCAGGTTCGGGTCCAGGTACCCGAATTCGCAAAGTTCTGTACGAACCCGAACTTTGCAATTCGGGTTCGCTCATCTTTAGTTGTCTCACTTCAGTAAATAGCATTTTTTAGGTAGATAAAGTTAATACAAGGCATTTACTAATGTATTGTGATTGTCCACATTGCTTCCTTTGCTGGATAAATTCATTTTTCCATCACATTATCCATGGTTACAGCCACCCTACAATCCATCAGCGGCGGCTGTGCTTGCACACTATAGGAAAAATCATCATCTTATCTGGTGACCCGGGACCGTAGGAGAGCACATAGGCCTATGTTTTTTTTCCTATAGTGTTCAAGCATGGTCATGATCATAGAAACGTGCAGTGCATAATGTGATGAAAAAATGAAGTCAGCCAGCAAAGGAAGCAAAATGGATAATCACAATACATTAGTAAGAGCCTTCTATTAACTTTCTCTACATGATAAATGCCACTTGCTGAAGTGAGACAACCCCTTTAAGGTTAAGGGCCATTCGGTTTCCAAAGTCTTAAAAAATTGGGACAAGGGCCAACAATGGTATAAAATAACAAAATAAGTGTTACTTATCTGTTGAATATGCTGCTGCCTCAAACTTTTTGAACAACTTTCTAGTATTTTTGTTTGAGGGTTGCAGTTCTGAAGTCATATCGACAGTGTGTGACCGCTGCAGTCAGTCACTGGTCTCAAATACAGTTGCAAGAAAAAGTATGTGAGCCCTTTGGAATGATATGGATTTCTGCAAAAATTGGTCATAAAATGTGATCTGATCTTCATCTAAGTCACAACAATAGACAATCGCAGTCTGCTTAAACTAATAACACACAAAGAATTAAATGTTACCATGTTTTTATTGAACACACCATGTAAACATTCACAGTGCAGGTGGAAAAAATATGTGAACCCTTCGATTTAATAACTGGTTGAACCTCCTTTGGAAGCAATAACTTCAACCAAACGTTTCCTGTAGTTGCAGATCAGACGTGCACAATGGTCAGGAGTAATCCTTGACCATTCCTCTTTACAGAACTGTTTCAGTTCAGCAATATTCTTGGGATGTCTGGTGTGAATCGCTTTCTTGAGATCATGCCACAGCATCTCAAACTCTGACTGGGCCACTCCAGAAGGCGTATTTTCTTCTGTTTAAGCCATTCTGTTGTTGAGTTACTTCTATGCTTTGGGTCGTTGTCCTGTTGCAGCACCCATCTTCTGTTGAGCTTCAGCTGGTGGACAAATGGCCCTAAGTTCTCCTGCAAAATGTCTTAATAAACTTGGGAATTCATTTTTCCTTCGATGATAGCAATCCGTCCAGGCCCTGACGCAGCAAAGCAGCCCCAAACCATGATGCCCCCACCACCATACTTCACAGTTGGGATGAGGTTTTGATGTTGGTGTGCTGTGCCTCTCTTTCTCCACACATAGTGTTGTGTGTTTCTTCCAAACAATTCAACTTTGGTTTCATCTGTCCACGGAATATTTTGCCAGTACTGCTGTGGAACATCCAGGTGCTCTTGTGCAAACTGTAAACGTGCACCAATGTTTTTTTGGACAGCAGTGGCTTCCTCTGTGGTCTCCTCCCATGAAATCCATTCTTGTTTAGTGTTTTACGTATCGTAGATTCGCTAACAGGGATGTTAGCATATGCCAGAGACTTTTGTAAGTATTTAGCTGACACGCTAGAATTTTTCTTCACCTCATTTAGCAGTCTGTGCTGTGCTCTTGCAGTCATCTTTACAGGACGGCCACTCCTAGGGAGAGTAGCAGCAGTGCTGAACTTTCTCCACTTATAGACAATTTGTCTTACCAAGGACTGATGAACAGCAAGTCAACAATTCTTAATTGTAGATCTTCTGAGAGCTCTTTTGTGCAAGGCATCATTCACATCAGGCAATGCTTCTTGTGAGAAGCAAACCCAGAACTGGTGTGTGTTTTTTTTATAGGGCAGGGCAGCTGTAACCAAGACCTCCAATCTCATCTCATTGATTGGACTCCAGTTGGCTGACACCTCACTCCAATTAGTTCTTGGAAATGTCATTAGTCTAGGGGTTCACATACATTTTCCACCTGCACTGTGAATGTTTACATGGTGTGTTCAATAAAAACATGGTAACATTTAATTCTTTATGTGTTATTAGTTTAAGCAGACTGTGATTGTCTATTGTTGTGACTTAGATGAAGATCAGATCACATTTTATGACCAATTTGTGCAGAAATCCATATAATTCCAAAGGGTTCACATACTTTTTCTTGCAACTGTATATACTATTGCTAAAGTGGTCATGTAGTGTTGACATCACTGCTGCAGCCCAGTAAACGAATGCCAGTGAAAAGCAGTAAATTGGTAATGATTGAGAGATAGGGGATTCAACTGGTAATTACTTCTTCTTTCGTTATTTTATACCATTGCCTGCCTTTCCCGATGTTTATAATCTCAGGCAACCACTTTAAGTTTGCTTTACACACAGCATTATTTTTTAACAACAACTCTGTAGTTTCTTGAGCCCAAGCCAGAAGTGGATAGTGAATTTAAAATGAATGGAATAAATAAAAGAAGGTCTTATATTTCTCATTCTTGCTGGATCCACTTCTGGCGATGGTATAAACACAGCAAAATCATAATATATTTATATATATATATATATATATATATATATATATATATATATATATATATACACAGAACTACAGAAGTCTTTTAGTTAGCAATGCCTAATTAAAAGACATTTCCTCCTTCAAAAAATGTCACATTAAAGGAACTTTACTGTTTTTCAGGGTTTTTCAGGGTTACACAAAAAGTATAAAGAGAACTTACAGCTTTGATTTTAAAGCTACAGAGACTCACTGATCTCTGCATGATTTAGAGAAGGAGTGAGACAAAGGAGAGAACTAGAAAACCTAGAGTCTGCATGGCCAAGCATTGGAGTCAGTAAGGTAACCTGCTACAAAAATCTGTTTACTGCAGTGAGGGGCACTATTAAGACACCCTTCACACCCAGATATGCACTGACCAGTCAAATGTCTAAAACCCTGTATGCCTCAGTGAACATTACAGCCACCATTACAAGAGTATGATTGTCCACCATAGATTATGCAGGAAGAGACTTGAGACAGATAGAGAGGGAAGAGGGCCATAACTACCATTCTTGCCTAAATCCTTGCATCGTTATATGGGAAGAATTTCACTGGGTACAGTTGGAACAGTGTTTTGCTATCATTGAATGTACTACAACTCTTGTTTTGTACTTCAGTAAAGAGATGTTTATTCTGCAACATCTGGCCTGGTAACTGTCTCCTGCACCATACACTGGCCATTGTACTTTACACGCCCTGCCTTACACCCATGCAAAACTCAACATCATTACTACCATGATGCTGGAACCCCAACATGAGGGGAAGGAACAGTGTGAGGAAAGCCACCATGATTGACTATAACAACCAGAGCCACTAACATTCCCATCCCCCACTCCGGTCTGGCTCCTTCCTAGCTTATGCACTTTTACTTAATCTTCAGGCAATCCTCAATCTTATATATGGATCTGGAGAGAAAACCTTCAATAGTGAACCACTGTAAGTGATCTCTCCTGAGGATGCATTATGTCCTCACAAGATTAGAAAAATTAAAAACAAATAAACATGCAGGAGCTATAAGGCATCCTACCGCATGATCGTCCCAGTTTGAGTTTTAAACAGATTCCTCTTCCAGGGCTAAATTACGTCACATCCAACTGCCCAATTATAAAACCAATGTGGAATTCCATCCTCATTTAACAAAATACTATTAACATTTGACATACATTAAAGGCATTGTCTAACTTCAGTAAATGGCATTTATCATGTTGATAAAGTTAATGCAAGACACTTACTAATATATTGTGATTGTCCATATTGTCTGCTTTGCTGGCTTGATTCATTTTTCCATCGCATTATACACTGCTTGTAATGAGAGGGTACGACCACTGCTCCAATCCAGTGGTGGTTGTGCTTGCACGCTATTGGAAAAAGTGCAAGCCTCTCTGGTGGCTGGTACCATGGGAGTGCACATAGAATGGTACTTTTTCTTATAGTGTACAAGCACGATCACTGCTGCTTGATTGCAGGGTGGTCATAACTATGGAAACAAGCAGTGTATAAAACCATGGAAAAATTAATCCAGCCAGCAAAAGAGGCGATATGGATAATCACAATACATTAGTAAGTGCCTTGTATTAACTTTCTCTATATGATAAATGCCATTTGCTAAAGTGATACAACGCCTTTAAACGCAATGTAAATCTGATGGGCAGCCATATATAACTAAGCTAAGCAAGTTTTAAGCAAAAAAAAAATCTATTTCCTCATTTCCCTGGCCCTTTGTTTATCTGCAATAACAACAATTTCTGCCCTTCCTCCTTCTCTGCAAAGGGAGTGAATAAGTCTGCACTGAGTGACATGTCTGCCTGCTGGAATACTCAGAAGCATGTTGTATTTGTAGGACTACATGTCCCAGCTGTACAATGACCCTGCTCATACACACAGGATCTTCTCCCTACCTGTTCTTGTGCAATGCTCTGCAGAACTCCCCTGTCAGCTCCTGTGCCCAGCATTTGTCTCCTCACTTCCTGCAGCAACTCAGTAAAGTCTTTAGCTCTGAGTCTGTGCAGCTGAAGGGGTTAATGTTTTTCCTCAAGAATCCAGGGAGAGAGCAATAAGCAGCAGCTGGCAGTGTAGGGGGCGTGGCCAGCACAGTGACATCTCATGTACAGGCACAGATCTGCTCTCTCTTAGGCTTGTGCACAAAACATCATCAGAGCAGGGAGAAAAGCTGACATCACAGGTCATGTGCCCCTCAGTGAAATCTGAGAAAGCAGCAACTGGAGATAAAGTAAGTGAAATGTAAAGTCCTTTCATTTGCCTAGTTAGAAACATACAAAGAACAAAAAAATAACTCAGACAACCCCTTTAACATCAAAGCCACAGTACTCTCTTATCCCAGTATACATTTTGTTATTGTTAGAGGAGCAGCGCAGGGAAGTGTATTGTTTGAAATTTTTTTTTTTTTAAAGAAGATTACCTACTTCTGGACTATTTCTCCTACTGTGCACCAATTTAATTGTGAACTTTCACAAGGACTATTTGCTATTAATGGTATCTATAATACAATGTGTGCTTTGTGCTGTTATATCATCTCATTTAGCATGTATGGAATGCTTTAATTTCTAGGTGACATGCTGTTTTTTGTTACTGTATTTTTCGCTTTACAAGACGCACTTTTTTCCCCCCAAAAGTGGGTGGAAATGGCCATGCGTCTTATAAAGCAAATACTAGGGAGCACTTCCATATGGAAGTGCTCACTTGTATCCATTTGTCATGGATGGAAGGGAAGAGTGCAGCCCTGGACTCCATGGACTCCACCTGCACCTCTGTCCCTACCTACTTGCACGACCCGTCCTATCTGACAGCGTACTACTTGGCGGCAGTCCCTAGCCTAAATAGGTGCAGGGGCCTAAAAGCAAAGGGAAAACCGTGAACAGAGTCAGGGAAGCAAAATTCAAAAACAAGGAGGTCACTCAGTACACAGGTAAAAACACAATAGCAAGGTCACAAACAAAGCCGAGGTCGGAAGCCAAGAGGTCACATCAAATACAAATCGAGGTAGCAAGGTCGAGGTCACAAACAAAGTCGAGGTCAAAACAAGCAAGGTCTCAATATATAAAGCAGGCTGATGGGGGTAACTAGACCAATCACAGGCAACCTGTGACCAGCAGGCTGCCTGTTTAAATAGCGGGAACAAGTGAGTCATGTGACGTGGTCAGCGTCACGTGACCCAAGTCCAGCCCAAAGCATTTGAGCGCCCATTACTCACGATCGGCGCTCAGTTCACAAATCAGTTAGGAGGACGCTGGCGACGCTGAAGAGGCATGCGCTGCCGGGCCCTCCCCGCCCCCTGGTCTCCATGGAGACGAGGACGACGGCCACGTCCTCGCTCCTGCACAGAGGCGGGATGCCGGCGCCGCAGGAAGGAGGAAGCGCGTTGCCGGCTCCCCGTTACACTACCGACCCTTCCACGAGGGGCCACCGGACCCACAATCGCCAGAGCGGGTTTTTCCAGGTGAGTTAGATTGAATTTTCTCACCAACCTTGCAGCATGCATCCTACTAGCCGGCACCCAAGACCTCTCCTCAGGACCAAAACCCCTCCAATGGACAAAATATTGAAGAGAATTTTTGACCTTTCTAACATCAACAATCCTAGAAATCTCAAATTCTGGTTGACCGGCAACCTCCACTGGTGACGGAGATTCCTGTGTAGGGGATACAGGTGACACATACTTTTTGAGTAAAGATTTGTGAGCCACATTATGAGTCAGGCAATCGGAACTTAAAAGACACAGAATTAATAATGTCAATAATCTAATACGGTCCAATAAACCGTGGTGCAAACTTATTAGAAGGTACCTTCAAGGACAAATTCTTGGTGGATAACCAAACTTTATCACCTAACCCAAAATCTACTCCTCGAGAGCGCTTTTTATCCGCATTGGTTTTTGCAATCTTTCGGGCTTTTTTTAGCTACCAGATTAGCTTCCGGAATTTGTGAGGAAGATGGCGAAGACTAACTAAAATGCGGATGGAAACCAAGATTACAAAAAAAAGGAGACATACCAATAGATGAGTTCATGGTTGTTAATTGCGAATTCAGCCAGGGGCAGATGTTTCGCCCACAGCTGTTGGTTGTCGGAGACATAGCACCTCAGATACTGCTCCAGAGACTGGTTTTAACGTTCAGTTTTACCGTTGGTTTCCGGATGAAAGGCCGAAGAAAACGACAAAGAGATGTTACATTTTTGACAAAAAGCCCTCCAAAACCTAGAAACAAATTGAACACTTCTATCCGAAACCACATTCTCTGGAATTCCATGTAATCGTATAACATGATCAAAAAACAGAGAAGCATTGGGCAGTTATGAAAGCGGGATGAAGTGCACCATTTTACTAAATCTGTCCACAACTACCCATATCACTGACTTACCCTCAGACACCGGTAGGTCGGTGATAAAGTCTATAGAGGTATGGGATCAAGGTCTACTAGGGATTGGCAGTGGTTGTAACTTCCCCACTGGACGTGACCTAGGTGTCTTGGACCTGGCAAAAACCTCACATGAAAACACATATGAGTGGACATCTATAGACAAAGTAGGCCACCAATAAAACCTGGAGATGAGTTCCTTGGTGGCAATAATACCCGGATGTCCACTAAACACAGAATTATGGCACTCACCCAACAGTCGGAGATGTAAATGACCCGGGATAAATAACTTATCTGTAGGAGATTGTACCGGGGCCAAGTGTTGCCCCACAATTATTTCGGTTGTCAGATCGGAGGAGACCGAAGCCATAATGATACCTGCCGGTAATATTGGTTCTGGTGGAGTATGGGGAGATTGAAAAGCACAAAAACTTTGGGATAAGGCGTCTGCTTTGATAGTTTACTTCCTGGCCTGAAAGTAATACAAAAATTAAAACGTGTAAAGAGCAACGCCCACCTAGTCGTTCTGGGATTCAAACGCTTTGCAGACTCAAAAAACATCAAATTCTTATGATTGGTAAGTATCTGATGGTGATTACTCACGATCGGCGCTCAGTTCACAAATCAGCTAGGAGGACGCCGGCCGCGCCGAGCAGAAGTATGCGGCCGGGTCCTCCCCGCTCCCTGGTCTTCATAGAGATGAGGACGCCGGCCACGTCCTCGCTCCTGCACAGAGGCAGGATGCTGGCTGTGCAGGAAGGAGGAAGCGCTTCACCAGCTTCCCGTTACACCATTAGGTGCAGGGATCGGGGAGCGAAGAGCCACAAGCGCTTGCAATACTCATCTTCTGGGTTTCATTCCTGGGGCCGGTGCTTTACTGTCCTGACCGCATACAGTGTCAGGACGTAGTGGACGCACTATGACCTGACGCTGCACGCAGTCAGGTGATAGAGCAGGGCAAGATGGGAAGACGGGGAGTGCGACTTCTGCGGAGGTGGAGAGAAGCAGCTGCACAGGATAGGTAAGAGGAGTTTATTTTATTTTAATCTGATTTGATGTCTAATGGGGGTCTGACAAGGTGGGCTGATCTGAGGTCTGAAGGGGGTATGACAAGGTGGGCTAATCTGAGGTCTGAATAGGGTCTGACAAGGTGGGCTGATCTGAGGTCTGATGGGGGTCTGACATGAAGGGCTGATGTGATGTCCTGATAAGGGTGTCAAACGTGATGTCCTGATATGGGGGCCTGATCTGATGTCCTGATATTTATTAGTGTTGAGCGCGAAAATTTGAATAGCGAATATTATTCGCAAATATCGACACTTCGAGAATTTGCAAATATTTTGAATATAGTGCTATATATTCGTTATATTGAATATTCTGCATTTTTTTCCATCTGAACACATGATTCCTCTCTGCTTCTTGCTTGTGGGCCAATGAGAAGGAAGCAATGTCAAGTTCACAACAATACTTAATGCACTAATCAGTAATCTGTAGTCAGACCTGCTAAAATGTGAAGTTGCACGTAGTGCGAAAAAATATTGTAATCACTGCCGATTAGCGCAATTGCGAATATATTGGAGCACTTGACTCTATCTGCATATAAAGCTATTGTAATGTTCTGCCGTGCCAACCATTTTCTCCAGTCTCAGGAGAAACTCATGAAACTTCTAGGAGCTTGAAAAATGCAGCCAAAGTGACCCATGTCTGTATTTCACGTTACGAAATTGCATTACGCGATCTTTACATTGCCGATTTTTTGCATTCAATAAAATAATCTCGAATACTTGAAATTCGCGAATATTTGACGAATATTCTAAAAAATATTAGTGAAATATCGCAAAGTCGAATATAACCTCTGCCGCTCATCACTAATATTTATGGGGGTCTGATCTGAGGATTTGATATGAGGTCTGATGAAAAATATTTTTTTCTTATTTTCCTCCTCTTAAACTTGGGTCTTATCGTTGGGTGCGTCTTATAGAGCGAAAAATACAGTATGTTTTACTTTTAAAAATATGCAGGTAACTGCAGGAAAGACTGCAGGAAATGTGAATATTTGGCATCTACTGAATGTTTATACACCAGTCTCAACAGGGAAATAAAAGCAAAAATTGCAAGTACACACTCTTAATGCAAGAATACACAGAGGGCCTGGTTGTTTAGTTATTGAAAACCATCACAGCATTGTTTGGTTTACAGACTGAAGCTATTTATGTAGACTTAGTGACATTGAATGCAAACAGAAGATATGATTACTATAGGAGGTAAACAGACATTCAACACATTGAAACATGTACACGGGAGGGTGCATAAGGCATTTCATTTTCTCCGATTTTAAAGGGACTTTTCTGTGATATCAATCATGTTTTTATTGCAATTTGATATAATTTTTGTGCAGGCTTTTTCCGGGAGCACTAAATTATTATTATTGTTATTATTATGCGCATTGCTACAGATTACTGTTGGCATGGAAACTTAGTTGTGAAAACAACATGAAATCATTCTAGACCTTGCGGTCTAGTATCTCTGCTTAGCAAGAGCTGATTTCCAAAATTGTTACTGATGTAAAATGAACAATTTTACCTTTTACTACATTAATATGTAATACAAACACTTTCTTTTGTTTAGTAAACGGCCAGACACATTTTAGCCATTATGTTACATGCTTATAATGTGAATTTTTCAGATTTTTTCCAGATATAATTCCATTTTATTTTCATATATTTTTTTCATATAATCTTTTTGTTTTTGTTTTTTTAGGTTTATTGAAAACATTATATATATACTGTATATATATATATATATATATATATATATATATATATATAAAATTATATATATATTCTATTTTGTGCACTATAATAATATTGTATTACCTAAAACAAACCTTTTATTTGTCTTTGGGGGTTGTTTGCCATAAATATTGATATATCACTTTTGGGTCTCGGCCAATTGGGTCTCGGCTAAGAGTACAACAACAATCTGCACAGGGAGAGGTTTTGGAGTTGGTTATGTTTTTATGCTTTTTTAATGTTTAGAATTGTTTATTTATTTTTATGGTAAATGAGAATGATTTTACATTATAAAGAAAACTTAGCATATGCCATACACACTAAAAACATGTATTTTTATTGCTTGCAAATGGTTGTCACTGGTCATTAGCTGGGTGATAATCTCTAAATGTTTCATTGCTAATGACTTTCACTTGAAGCCTATTAGTTAGTGGAACCAATTGCAATAAGTGGGCTTCTGAATAAGTGGAGTTTAAAGAACCAGAGTTTAAGACAAGGAGCAAGAAACTAAGGTTTGATAGATTTTTCCTGTGTGTTGTTTGCTTGATTCTAGCAAGTTTTCCAATTATAGCAGACATAGTCTAAATCTAACTCATATTTACTGTTTTACTTCTTTACTGTACATCCCCATTTAAACACGTGCTCCATGAACAATGCCACTTAGTGTGTCCTATGCAATGTATGCATGCATTGAAGAGCCATTCAAAGGTGAATACATTTGCACTAGATGCAAGCATGTTGCATATTTGGAAGCCCCGATCAGTGAAATGGAGGTGGGTGGAGGAGGGCAAGATCAGGACTATCAGGTCAGCAGTTGGGTTAATGTAGGAAGAAGGAGTATAGGGAAAAGTGCCAGGGAGGCTAGTCCTAAGCTGGAACACCCTAGTAAATATGCCTGTTATATGCCTAATATTAGGGTTGAAAGCCCAGGGCCAGCAAACTGCAGCAGGGCATTTCTCCTAGCAACCAGGAAGATGACCTCTGCAGGAAGGATGGGAAAAGGAGTGCCGCAAAGGTTAGACAAGTGCTGGTGGTAGGGTACTCTATTATCAGGAGGACAGATAGGGTCATCTGTCGCCGAGAACATGAATGCCGAACAGTGTGTTGTCTTCCGGGTACTCGTGTTCGGCATATTGTCAATCAGATTAACAGATTGCTGGGTGGGGCTGGGGAAGACCTGGCGATCATTGTAAGCATTGGCACCAATGACAAAGTCAGGGGGAGATGGAAGGTCCTTAAAAATGATTTTAGGGAACTAGGAGAGAAGCTCAAGTCCAGGACCTCCAAGGTAGTGTTTTCAGAAACACTACCAGTGCAACGAACATCACCAGAGAGACAACGGGAGCTTAGGGAGTTAAATAAGTGACTCAGAAACTGGTGCAGGAAGATAGGGTTGGGTTCATGGAGAACTGGGCCGACTTCTCTGTCGGTTACAGGCTCTATAGTAGGGACAGGCTGCACCTTAATGGGGAGGATGCAACTACTCTGGTGTAAAAAAAAATGGTTAGACGGCTGGAGGAGCTTTTAAACTAGGACCTGGCGGGAGGGTGGGGGTCATACTAATAAGGGGGTAGATAGTGTGATATAGAAGGGGACAGTGGGTATTTAGTGGGGGCTGGGGTTAGTGAGGAAAGTAGGGAGAAGACTGGGCAGAACTGTACACTGATTAAAAATAGAGCTGCTGGTAACAAGAACCTTTTACATACAAACATCAACCAAGGTAACAAAAAAATCATGGTAATAGTAATTTAAAATGTATTTTCACAAATGCCAGAAGTCTATCTAGCAAAATGGGGGAGCTGGAGGCTATGGTACTAGAAGGACACATAGATATAGTTGGTGTGGCTAAGACATGGTTGGACTCTTCGCATGACTGGGGGGCTGTTAATATTGAGGGTTTTACACTATTTAGGAAAGACAGAGTCAATAGAAAAGGTTGTGTGGCGTGTGCCTGTATGTGAGGAGTCATCTGAAGACAAGTGTGAAAGAGGCAATTGTGGGTGCGGATGGCGAGGATGTTGAAACCTTATGGGTGGAAGTTCAAATGGATATAAACACTGAAAAAAAAAAATACTTGGTGCAATCTATATATCCCCTAACATCACAGAGGAGATAAAAGCTCAACTGTATAACCAAATAGAGCAGGCTGCACAGGCTGGCAAAGTGGTCATAATGGGAGATTTTAACTTCCCAGACATTGACTGGGGTCATGGTTCTGCCTCAAGTTGCTGCAGGACAACTTTATGGGCCAGTTTATTGAAGCTCCCACTAGGGGCAATGCTCTGTTGGGTCTGGTAATTTCTAATGATGCACAGCTTGTTGGAAATGTTACACTAGGTAATAGTGACCACAATATAATTATATTCCCCCTACACTGTAAGAAGCAAACTCTGTCAGGCAGAGCAAAAACACTGCATTTTAGAAAGGCTAATTTCCCTGGGTTGAGTGTAGCATTTCAGGGTATAGACTGGGAGCAGCTACTGTCACATAATAATACTGAGGATAAATAAGAGAGCTTTAAATTCACATTGAGTAATTGCACAATACAATGTATTCCTTTAGGTAACAAGTAAAATGGCTAACATTAAAGGGCTTCTGTCAGCCCACTAAACCTTTTTTTTTTTTTTGCTTACTTATAATCCCCACACTGCGATTTATGCCTACATAATCAAATTAATCCTTTTGGTCCTGTAGATTTTGTTTAAAACATGCTTTTAAAATATGCAAATTACCTTGCTACCAGCAAGTAGGGCGGCTACTTGCTGGTAGCAGCCGCATCCTCCGATCCTAAAGACGCCCCCCTCCGCATTGTGATTGACAGGGCCAGGGAACGGAATCGTTCTCTGCTGGCTTTGCCTGTTAGCATTCAAAATCTGGCGCCTGCGCCGCGGCCGTACCTGTCTTCAATCGGCGCAGGCGCACTGAGAGGCGGCCGCTTGCTCGGCCGCTCCATCCTCAATGCGCCTGCGCCGATGACGTCACATCTACACCCGGCGCAGGCGCATTGAGGATGGAGCGGCCGAGCAAGCGGCCGCCTCTCAGTGCGCCTGCGCCGATTGAAGACAGGTACGGCCGCGGCGCAGGCGCCAGATTTTGAATGCTAACAGGCAGGGCCAGCAGAGAAAGATCCCGTCCGCTGGCCCTGTCAATCACAATGCGGAGGGGGCGTCTTTAGGATCGGAGGATGCAGCTGCTACCAGCAAGTAGCCGCCCTACTTGCTGGTAGCAAGGTAATTTGCATATTTTAAAAGCATGTTTTAAACAAAATCTACAGGACCAAAATGATTAATTTGATTATGTAGGCATAAATCGCAGTGTGGGGATTATAAGTAAGCAAAAAAAAAAAAAAGGTTTAGTGGGGTGACAGAAGCCCTTTAAGTCCCCCATGGCTTATGGCTACTATAAAAAGGGCGATAAAAGGCAAAAAAGGGCATTTAAAAAATAAAAATATGAGGGGTAAGATGTAGACTTTGAAGTTTACAAAGGGCTTAACAAAATCTGTAAAAAGGAGATAAAATGTGCAAAAATACAAATGAACAGCAGGTGGCAAAAGAGAGCAAAACAAATCCCCAAAAAATATTTAAATATATAAATGCTAAAAAAACAAGGTCTGACCTGGTAGGTCTCCTAAATAATGGTAAAGGGGGGTTAGTCACTGAAGATAAAGAAAAGGCAGAGTTACTAAATATTTTTTTTTAAGCTCTGTATATTGTAAGAAGGTACCTGGAATCATCTTGGATGGCTGGTATGTGTCACTGAGGTTCCTGGCCTCATTGAAGTTAGAGCCAGTATTTTATGTGTCAGCAGCAGCTATTGCTAACTGACACCTTGACATTTAGCATGGCTGTCATAGGCGATCCGGGATGGCTGTTACTGGGAGTAGTCAAAGTGCTGGGTGGGTGACTACTCCCCATGTTCCCGGCCAGGTTTTGCCAGGCATAAAAACCAGCCAGCACTGCCAGGTGGGGAGGATTTACCTCCCTCTGACAGTGGAGCTCAGGAGTCTTTGTGCTGTGATCTGAGGGCTGTGCTGGGATTTGAGGTTTGAGCCGGGCTGGAGCACTCAGGGCCTCTAAAGGCGAACAGTCCGCCTATGGACTTGATGAGGCTGAACTGCTAACAGGGTGTGAATTAAAACCCAGGAGAAAAGGTGACTTTTATTGTTTATGGACTTTCTTTGTGTGTGAACAAACACCAAGCCACCTGCGTTTTGTGATACACCTTATCTGCATTTTTTTATACACCAATGTGTGAATAAACACCGCTGTTTGATTGAAGAACTGTGTACTTTGCCTCTATACTGCATCCGCTAGTCCTAACTACCAGAGCAAATCCCCACAATATACAAAAGAAGAGGAAGGAGCTGATATCTGATGGGGCTGTTAGTACATCAAGTAATATACTCCATTGGCTAACTATAGATATGGTCCAAGCTAATTTAAATAAGGCAAAGGTGAACAAGGCTCCGGGTCCAGATGGATTACACCCAAGAGTTCTTAACCCCTTAAGGACTTAGGACGTACCGATACGTCATGTTTGCCGAGTCCTTAAGGACCCAGGACGTACCGGTACATCCTAATTTTAAGAATACATTGCGGCGCGGCGGTTAATCGGAACAGGATGTCCGCTGAAATCGTTCAGCGGGCATCCTGTCAACGTCGAGGGGGTCATGTGACCCCCCGCATCAGTGATCGCCGCAAACCGCAGGTCAATTCAGACCTGCGGTTTGCGGCTTTTACCTGGTGCGGCAGCGGTGGTGCCATCGGGTCCCCATGGGGCTGTAGGGGGGACCCGATGGCATGGAAGGCAGCGCAATGCCTTTCTGATGCATTGCCGCTGCCTTCCTGTGACGTGCCTGTGAGATCCAGCCACCTGGATCTCACAGGCCGGAAGCTGTATGAGTAATACAGACAGTATTACTCATACAGCCAATGCATTCCAATACAGAAGTATTGGAATGCATTGTAAAGGATTAAACCCACAAAAGTTCAAGTCTCAAAGTGGGACAAAAATTTAACAGAAAAAAAAGTTTAAAAAATAAAGTTTCCCCCCCCCCAAAATTAAAAGTTTCAAGTAAAAATAAACAAAAAATTCATTTTCCTCAAATAAAGTAAAGAAAAAAAAGGTAAAAAATAGGGAAAAAAAAGTATACATATTAGGTATCGCCGCGTCCGAATCGACCGGCTCTATAAACATATCACATATCACCTAACCCCTCAGATGAACACCGTAAAAAATCAAAACTGTGCTAAATAAACAATTTTTTGTCACTTTACATCACAAAAAGTACAACAGCAAGCGATCAAAAAGGCGTTTGCCCACCAAAATAGTCACCTCATCCCGCAAAAAATGAGCCCCTACCTGAGACAATCGCCCAAAAAATAAAAAAACTATGGCTCAGAATATGGAGACACTAAAACATAATTTTTTTTGCTGTTATTGTGTAAAACTTACATAAATAAAAAAAGTATACATATTTGGTATTGCCGCGTTCGTATAGACCGGCTCTATAAAAATATCACATAACCTAACCCCTCAGATGAATACCGTAAAAATAAAAAATAAAAACTGTGCTAAATAAACCAATTTTTGTCACCTTACACCACAAAAATTGTAATAGCAAGCGATCAAAAAGTCATATGCACCCCAAAATAGTGCCAATCAAACCGGAATCTCATCATGCAAAAAATGAGACCCTACCTAAGATAATCGCCCAAAAACTGAAAAAACTATGGCTCTCAGAATATGGAGACACTAAAACATGATTTTTTTTTTGTTTCAAAAATATTATTGAGTAAAACTTACATAAATTAAAAAAGGATACATATTAGGTTTTGCCACATCAGTATCGACCGGCTCTATAAAAATATCACATGACCTAACCCCTCAGATTTACACCGTAAAAAATAAAAAATAAAAACTGTGATAAATAAACAATTTTTTGTCACCTTACATCACAAAAAGTGTAATAGCAAGCGTTAAAAAAAAAGTATACATATTAGGTATTGTCGCATCTGTAACAACCTGGTCTATAAAAATATCACATGATCTAACCTGTCAAATGAATGTTGTAAATAAAAAAAAATTTAAACGGTGCCAAAACAGCTGTTTCTTGTTATCTTGCCTCACATAAAGTGTAATATAGAGCAACCAAAAATCATATGTACCCTAAACTAGTACCAACAATACTGCCACCCTATCCCGTAGTTTCTAAAATGGGGCCACTTTTTGGGAGTTTCTACTCTAGGGGTGCATCAGGGGGGCTTCAAATGGGACATGGTGTCACAAAAACCAGTCCAGCAAAATCTGCCTTCCAAAAACCGTATGGCATTCTTTTCCTTCTGCGCCCTGCCGTGTGCCCGTACAGCGGTTTACGACCACATTTGGGGTGTTTCTGCAAACTACAGAATCAGGGCCATTAATATTGAGTATGGTTTGGCTGTTAACCCTTGCTTTGTAACTGGAAAAAAATTATTAAAATGGAAAATCTGCCAAAAAAGTGAAATTTTTTAATTGTATCTCTATTTTCCATTAATTCTTGTGGAACACCTAAAGGGTTAACAAAGTTGGTAAAAATCAGTTTTGTATACCTTGAGGGGTGTAGTTTATAGCATGGGGTCATTTTTGGGTGGTTTCTATTATATAAGCCTCACAAAGTGACTTCAGACCTGAACTGGTCCCTAAAAATTGGGTTTTTGAAAATTTCGGAAAAATTTCAAGATTTGCTTCTAAACTTCTAAGCCTTGTAACATCCCCAAAAAATAAAATATCATTCTCAAAATGATCCAAACATGAAGTAGACATATGGGGAATGTAAAGTAATAACTATTTTTGGTGGTATTACTATGTATTATAGAAGTAGAGAAATAAAAACTTGGAAATTTGCAATTTGTTAAAAATTTTTGGTAAATTCTGTATTTTTTTTATAAATAGAAATGATATTTTTTTTTACTTCATTTTACCAGTGTCATGAAGTACAATATGTGATGAAAAAACAATCTCAGAATGGCCTGGATAAGTCAAAGCGTTTTAAAGTTATCAGCACTTAAAGTGACACTGGTCAGATTTGAAAAAAATGGCCAAGTCCTTAAGGTGAAATAGGGCTGAGTCCTTAAGGGGTTAAAGAGCTCAGTTCAATTATTGATGTGCCCCTGTTTATAATTTTTAAAGATTCTCTAGTTACTGGTACAGTGTCAAGTGATTGGCGCAAGGCAAATGTGGTGCCCATATTCAAAAAAGAATCTAGGTCCTTCAGAGGTAATTATAGACCAGTTAGTTTAACTTCCGTTGTGGGAAAAATGATTAAAGGACTCTTAAGGGACTATATACAGGAGTATGTGACTGTAAATAATATCATAAGTGATAACCAACATGGGTTTACCAAGCACAGAAGTTGTCAGACTAACCTGATTTGTTTTTATGAGGAGGTGAGTAGAAGCCTGGACAGAAGAGTGGCTGTGGATGTAGTGTTTTTGTATTTTGCAAAGGCTTTTAATACTATCCCTCATAGACGTTTAATAGGTAAAGTAAGGTCTATCAGTTTGGAAAGTATAGTTTGTAATTGGATTGAAAACTGGTTGAAGGACCGTGTCCAGAGAAATGTGGTCATTGATTCCTATTCAGAATGGTCCCGGGTTATAAGTGGTGTACCCCAAGGTTCAGTGCTGGGTCCTCTATTATTTAATTTATTTATTAATGATATCGAGGACGGGATTAATAGCACCATTTCTATTTTTGCAGATGACTCTAAGCTATGTTATACTGTGCAGTGTATGGAAGATGTCCATAAAATACAAGCTGACTTGAACATTAACTTGGCAAATGAGGTTCAATGTGAATAAATGTAAAGTTATTAATCTTGGTAGTAATATTCTCCATGCATCATATCTCCTAGGCAAGGTAACACTGGGAGAGTCACTTATGAAGAAGGATTTAGGTGTCCTTGTAGATGGTAGATTAAATAACAGCATACAATGTCAATCAGGTGCTTCTAAGGCTACCAGGATATTGTCATGCATTAAACGAGACATGGACTCGCGGGGCAGGGATGTAATATTACCACTTTACAAAGCGTTGGTGCGGCCTTATCTGGAATGTACAGTTCAGTTCTGGGCACCAGTCCATAGAAAGGACGCTCTGCAGCTGGAAAAAGTACAGAGGAGAGCGGCTAAAATGATAAGGGGCATTGAGGGTCTTAGTTATGAAGAAAGAATTACATTTATTTAGTCTTAAAAAGAGATGTCTAAGGGGGGACATGATTAACCTATACAAATATATAAATGGGCCATATCAAAAATACTGTAAAAAACTGTTCCATGTATATGCCCTCAAAAGACATGACTGAAGAAGAAAATGTTCAGTCTCCAGAAGCGTCAAAACTTCTTTACCGTAAGAACTGTGAATCTGTGGAATAGACTTCCTTAAGACGTGGTCACAGCAGGAACAGTGGAAAGTTTTAAAAAGGGTTTAGATGAATTTTTAAAAGTAAATGACATTAATGCTTATGAAAGTGTGTAGAAATCTGAGTGTCACTTCCTTCTGGGATTTGCGTCCCCACCTAGCCCTTCGTTGAACTTGATCGACTTATGTCTTTTTTCAACTATATTAACTATGTAACTATGTAACTTTACTAAATTCTGGTCCAATGTCAAAGAATATTGTTTTTGCCTGTAGTTAATATTGTAGGTAGAAATTAGCAAATTTTTCAAAAATTCGATTTGGCCTTTTGCCAAATATTTGGAATAAATTTGGTTCGATACGAATTTATTCACTGCGAATCAGGTTAGAAAATGGCTATTTCCTGGCTGCAGAGAGCCTTTATAGTGGTGTAGAACACTGTGCCTTGCAGTAACACTCATGCAGATGACAGGTGTCACTCTTAGAATCACTGCACACTTTACTTATTTGGGCAGTCACGGGGCCAAAACTGACCAAATACATCAAGTATGAACTGCACTCCTTTTACACCATCGTCAGCTGATTCCACATAGATGTCTACAGAACCTGTTCTGTTAAATGCTTATACAAGTAGTGCCCCCCCCAACAGAGTGGAGAGGGTGTCAACAGTAAGTTTGTGTTGACATCACTGATTGACTGGGAGTGTCTGATGTCACTTGGGACAAAGCGGATGACCGAGTCAACCATTCAAGAACTGCTGAGTTGCTGGTAAACGCACGACCGCTAGATGACACTGGGAGCTCAGGCCTCTGGCAGCGACCCCTGCTGCCACACATTTTTTTGTGCCACCAATACACGACAAAAAGGGCTTTAGAACATATAACTGCACCGCTGAACGGCAAATAGGCCCTTATTTTTTTCCACTTATTCATGCCACAGAAGGCTTTAGAACATATAACTGCACTGCTGAACGGCAAATATATTTTACCTTTGCCACAAATACTCGTCACAAAAGGCTTTAGAACATATAACTGCACCGCTGAACGGCAAATATATTTTTCACCTAGGTCCGTGTTACCTAGGTGACCGGACGCAATGACGCGTATATATTGCGCGGGATAGCGCAATGAGATCAGTGCCCAAACGAAGCACAAAACAAAACATGAATAAAGAATCGCTTTTATTCACACTGGTGAGTGCTGCCTTTCTATTTACTTTTTCATATGGTTATCACACTGAACTTTTGGCTGTGCACCACCGTATGTGTGTAAAAGGACAGGTAGTTGAGGACCCAGTGCACCTCACAGTGACATTTGGCAGTGCCGCCTACTGTTTTTTGTTTCTACTACTGTTTATTGATGGACTTGTACAGGTAGAGCACGCCGTTACTATAGTGTCACTTTTATTATTGTGCACAGATGGCGTCCGAAGAATCAACACCTAGTCTGAACATAGGCAGAGAGGGAGCTGGTGCGTTTTTCACGGATTGCAACCATAAGGACGTGCTAGAATTCTTGAGTATCCAAACTCTGGAGTATAGAACTGCACATCTGGCTGATAAGGAGCTGCATCTTTTCTGGACGGTTAACTCACTTACATTATATAAAGAGAGTCAAAGAGTTCCCAGAGGACTGAGAATATATAAGGAACTTATGCAATATGAGGAGGACGATATGTTTGTTGCTAAATAGAAAAGAATTACATACCAGTTTCTTGATGCAAATCCTGCAGGTAGTGCTCGAGAGTAGAGTTGAGCGAACACCTGGATGTTCGGGTTCGAGAAGTTCGGCCGAACTTCCCGGAAATGTTCGGGTTCGGGATCCGAACCCGAACCGAACTTCGTCCCGAACCCGAACCCCATTGAAGTCAATGGGGACCCGAACTTTTGGGCACTAAAAAGTCTGTAAAACAGCCCAGGAAAGAGCTAGAGGGCTGCAAAAGGCAGCAACATGTAGGTAAATCCCCTGCAAACAAATGTGGATAGGGAAATGAATTAAAATTAAAATTAAAAAAATAAAAATGAACCAATATAAATTGGACAGAGGTCCCATAGCAGAGAATCTGGCTTCACGTCAGCAGAGAATCAGTCTCTTCATGCCATAGCAAAGAATCTGGCTTCATGTCAGCAGAGAATCAGTCTCTTCATGCCATAGCAGAGAATCTGGCTTCATGTCAGCGCAGAATCAGTCTTCATGTCATAGCAGAGAATCAGGCTTCACGTCACCCACCACTGGAACAGGCCACTGTCACACATTTAGGCCCCGGCACCCATACAGAGGAGAGCGGTCCCGTAACAGAGAATCTGGCCTTATGTCAGCGCAGAATCTGTCTTCATGTCATAGCAGAGAATCAAGCTTCACGTCACCCACCACTGGAACAGGCCACTGTCACACATTTAGGCCCCGGCACCCAGACAGAGGAGAGCGGTCCCGTAACAGAGAATCTGGCCTTATGTCAGCGCAGAATCTGTCTTCATGTCATAGCAGAGAATCAAGCTTCACGTCACCCACCACTGGAACAGGCCACTGTCACACATTTAGGCCCCGACACCCAGACAGGGGAGAGAGGTCCTGTAACAGAGAATCTGGCCTTATGTCAGCACAGAATCTGTCTTCATGTCATAGCAGAGAATCAGGCATCACGTCACCCACCACTGGAACAGGCCACTGTCACACATTTAGGCCCAGGCACCCAGGCAGAGGAGAGAGGTCCCGTAACAGAGAATCTGGCCTTATGTCAGCACAGAATCTGTCTTAATGTCATAGCAGAGAATCAGGCTTCACGTCACCCACCACTGGAACAGGCCACTGTCACACATTTAGGCCCAGGCACCCAGGCAGAGGAGAGAGGTCCCGTAACAGAGAATCTGGCCTTATGTCAGCGCAGAATCAGTCTTCATGTCATAGCAGAGAATCAAGCTTCACGTCACCCACCACTGGAACAGGCCACTGTCACACATTTAGGCCCCGGCACCCAGACAGAGGAGAGAGGTCCTGTAACAGAGAATCTGGCCTTATGTCAGCACAGAATCTGTCTTCATGTCATAGCAGAGAATCAGGCATCACGTCACCCACCACTGGAACAGGCCACTGTCACACATTTAGGCCCAGGCACCCAGACAGAGGAGAGAGGTCCCGTAACAGAGAATCTGGACTTATGTCAGCGCAGAATCTGTATTCATGTCATAGCAGAGAATCAGGCTTCACGTCACCCACCACTGGAACAGGCCACTGTCACACATTTAGGCCCCGGCACCCAGACAGAGGAGAGGTTCATTCAACTTTGGGTTGCCCCACAATATAATGGTAAAATGAAATTAAAAATAGTATTGAATGAGGAAGTGCCCTGGAGTAGAATAATATATTGTTAAGGGGAGGTAGTTAATATCTAATCTGCACAAGGGATGGACAGGTCCTGTGGGATCCATGCCTGGTTAATTTTTATGAACGTCAGCTTGTCCACATTGGCTGTAGACAGGCGGCTGCGATTGTCTGTAATGACGCCCCCTGCCGTGCTGAATACACGTTCAGACAAAACGCTGGCCGCCGGGCAGGCCAGCACCTCCAAGGCATAAAAGGCTAGCTCTGGCCACGTGGACAATTTGGAGACCCAGAAGTTGAATGGGGCCGAACCATCAGTCAGTACGTGGAGGGGTGTGCACAGGTACTGTTCCACCATGTTAGTGAAATGTTGCCTCCTGCTAACACGTTCCGTATCAGGAGGTGGTGCAGTTAGCTGTGGCGTGGTGACAAAACTTTTCCACATCTCTGCCATGCTAACCCTGCTCTCAGAGGAGCTGGCCGTGACACAGCTGCGTTGGCGACCTCTTGCTCCTCCTCTGCCTTCGCCTTGGGCTTCCACTGGTTCCCCTGTGACATTTGGGAATGCTCTCAGTAGCGCGTCTACCAACGTGCGCTTGTACTCACGCATCTTCCTATCACGCTCCAGTGTAGGAAGTAAGGTGGGCACATTGTCTTTGTACCGGGGATCCAGCAGGGTGGCAACCCAGTAGTCTGCACACGTTAAAATGTGGGCAACTCTGCTGTCGTTGCGCAGGCACTGCAGCATGTAGTCGCTCATGTTTGCCAGGCTGCCCAGAGGTAAGGACAAGCTGTCCTCTGTGGGAGGCGTATCGTTATCGTCCTGTGTTTCCCCCCAGCCACGCACCAGTGATGGGCCCGAGCTGCTTTGGGTGCCACCCCGCTGTGAACATGCTTCATCCTCATCCTCCTCCACCTCCTCCTCATCCTCGTCCTCCTCGTCCTCCAGTAGTGGGCCCTGTCTGGCCACATTTGTACCTGGCCTCTGGTGTTGCAAAAAACCTCCCTCTGAGTCACTTTGAAGAGACTGGCCTGAAAGTGCTAAAAATGACCCCTCTTCCTCCTCTTCCTCCTGGGCCACCTCCTCTTCCATCATCGCCCTAAGTGTTTTCTCAAGGAGATATAGAAGTGGTATTGTAACGCTGATAACGGCGTCATCGCCACTGGCCATGTTGGTGGAGTACTCGAAACAGCGCAACAGGGCACACAGGTCTCGCATGGAGGCCCAGTCATTGGTGGTGAAGTGGGTCTGATCCGCAGTGCGACTGACCCGTGCGTGCTGCAGCTGAAACTCCACTATGGCCTGCTGCTGCTCGCACAGTCTGTCCAGCATATGCAAGGTGGAGTTCCACCTGGTGGGCATGTCGCATATGAGGCGGTGAGCGGGAAGGCCGAAGTTACGCTGTAGCACAGACAGGCGAGCAGCGGCAGGGTGTGAACGCCGGAAGCGCGAACAGACGGCCCGCACTTTATGCAGCAGCTCTGACATGTCGGGGTAGTTGCGAATGAACTTCTGCACCACCAAATTCAGCACATGCGCCAGGCAAGGGATGTGCGTCAAACCGGCTAGTCCCAGAGCTGCAACGAGATTTCGCCCATTATCGCACACCACCAGGCCGGGCTTGAGGCTCACCGGCAGCAACCACTCGTCGGTCTGTTGTTCTATACCCCGCCACAACTCCTGTGCGGTGTGGGGCCTGTCCCCCAAACATATGAGTTTCAGAATGGCCTGCTGACGTTTACCCCGTGCTGTGCTGAAGTTGGTGGTGAAGGTGTGTGGCTGACTGGATGAGCAGGTGGAAGAAGAGGAGGAGGAAGCTGAGTAGGAGGAGGAGGAGACAGGAGGCAAAGAATGTTGCCCTGCGATCCTTGGCGGCGGAAGGACGTGCGCCAAATAGCTCTCCGCCTGGGGCCCAGCCGCCACTACATTTACCCAGTGTGCAGTTAGGGAGATATAGCGTCCCTGGCCGTGCTTACTGGTCCACGTATCTGTGGTTAGGTGGACCTTGCCACAGATGGCGTTGCGCAGTGCACACTTGATTTTATCGGACACTTGTTTGTGCAGGGAAGGCACGGCTCTCTTAGAGAAGTAGTGGCGGCTGGGAACAACATACTGTGGGACAGCAAGTGACATGAGCTGTTTTAAGCTGTGTGTGTCCACCAGCCTAAATGACAGCATTTCATAGGCCAGTAGTTTAGAAATGCTGGCATTCAGGGCCAGGGATCGAGGGTGGCTAGGTGAGAATTTACGCTTTCTCTCAAATGTTTGTGAGATGGAGAGCTGAACGCTGCCGTGTGACATGGTTGAGATGCTTGGTGACGCAGGTGGTGGTGTTGGTGGTACATCCCATGTTTGCTGGGCGGCAGGTGCCAACGTTCCTCCAAAGGCGCAGGAAGAGGCCGAGGCGGCGGCAGCAGCAGCAGAAGAGGCCGAGGCGGCAGCAGCAGAAGATGTAGCAGGGGGAGCCTGAGTGACTTCCTTGTTTTTAAGGTGTTTACTCCACTGCAGTTCATTCTTTGCATGCAGGTGCCTGGTCATGCAGGTTGTGCTAAGGTTCAGAACGTTAATGACTCGCTTCAGGCTCTGATGGCACAGCGTGCAAACCACTCGGGTCTTGTCGTCAGCACATTGTTTGAAGAAGTGCCATGCCAGGGAACTCCTTGAAGCTGCCTTTGGGGTGCTCGGTCCCAGATGGCGGCGGTCAGTAGCAGGCGGAGTCTCTTGGCGGCGGGTGTTCTGATTTTTCCCACTGCTCCCTCTTTTGCTACGCTGTTGGCTCGGTCTCACCACTGCCTCTTCCTCCGAACTGTGAAAGTCAGTGGCACGACCTTCATTCCATGTGGGGTCTAGGACCTCATCGTCCCCTGCATCGTCTTCCACCCAGTCTTGATCCCTGACCTCCTGTTCAGTCTGCACACTGCAGAAAGACGCAGCAGTTGGCACCTGTGTTTCATCATCATCAGAGACGTGCTGAGGTGGTATTCCCATGTCCTCATCATCAGGAAAAATAAGTGGTTGTGCGTTAGTGCATTCTATCTCTTCCACCCCTGGGGAAGGGCTAGGTGGATGCCCTTGGGAAACCCTGGCAGCAGAGTCTTCAAACAGCATAAGAGACTGCTGCATAACTTTAGGTTTAGACAGTTTCCCTGATATGCATGGGGGTGATGTGACAGACCGATGGGCTTGGTTTTCATGCGCCATCTGTGCGCTTTCTGCAGAAGACTGGGTGGGAGATAATGTGAACGTGCTGGATCCACTGTCGGCCACCCAATTGACTAATGCCTGTACCTGTTCAGGCCTTACCATCCTTAGAACGGCAATGGGCCCCACCAAATATCGCTGTAAATTCTGCTGGCTACTGGGACCTGAGGTAGTTGGTTCACTAGGACGTGTGGCTGTGGCAGAACGGCCACGTCCTCTCCCAGCACCAGAGGGTCCACTAACACCACCACGACCATGTCCGCGTCCGCGTCCCTTATTAGATGTTTTCCTCATTGTTCCCGTTCACCACAATTTTTAGAATGGCAAATTTGGGAATGCTTTTTCAACCCAGAACAAAAAGTCTGCTTTGACGGTCACTACAAATAACTTGACCAGCTAAAACTGTGCAGATTTGGTTGAATAGAGATGTGAGACCTGTTTTTTTTTGCGCTGTGTGACAGTTATAGGTTTAATCACAGAATGACACTTCTATCAGCACGCTAGCGTGTGTCTTAGGTTTTTCTGAATGATACTATCAATAACTTCAATGTAAGATTTTCTTTTTGGGATAGATTTCAAGTAGGCCTGAAATACCACAAACTAGTTATTTTCAGAATGGCAAATTTGGGAATGCTTTTTCAACCCAGAACAAAAAGTCTGCTTTGACGGTCACTACAAATAACTTGACCAGCTAAAACTGTGCAGATTTGGTTGAATAGAAATGTCAGGTCTATTTTTTAGGCGCTGGGTGACAGGCTCAACTTGCCCCTGATGTAATATATGGCCAAAAAATAACCAGACTGTTGATGGTTAAATGCACTTCGGTGACACAGGCTCAGCCTGCAGCTGATGTAGTATATGGCCAAAAAATAATCAGACTGTTGATGGTTAAATGCACTTGGATGAAACAGGCTCAGCCTGCAGCTGATGTAGTATATGGCCAAAAAATAACCAGACTGTTGATGGTTAAATGCACTTCGGTGACACAGGCTCAGCCTGCAGCTGATGTAGGATATAGCACAAAATAACCACACTATCGATGGTTAAATACACTTGGTGATAGCTCGTGCTGGCGCACCACAAGTCACAAAATGACCGCCGATCACCCCAGAAAAAAAGTGATCTAAAAACGCTCTGGGCAGCCTCAAAAAAGTGAGCAAGTCAATAATAGCACTTCAATGATCCACAGCTGCAGATCGATCACAGAATGAAGTTAATCTGGAGGAGTTAATCTGCCTAATCTCGCCCTAACGTCGCAGCTGCAACCTCTCCCTATACTGATCATAGCAGAGTGACGTGCGGCGCTACGTGACTCCAGATTAAATAGAGGCTGGGTCACATGGTGCACTGGCCAATCACAGCCATGCCAATAGTAGGCAAGGCTGTGATGGCCTCTTGGGGCAAGTAGTATGACGCTTGTTGATTGGCTGCTTTGCAGCCTTTCAAAAAGCGCCAAGAAAGCACCGAACACCGAACCCGAACCCGGACTTTTACGAAAATGTTCGGGTCCGTGTCACGGACACCCCAAAATTCGGTACGAACCCGAACTATACAGTTCGGGTTCGCTCATCCCTACTCGAGAGAGATGAAGCCGAATATGCAGAGTGAGGAACTAGGAAAAATTAGATTAACAGAAGCCCAATACCTCAACTTTGAGAGAAAACTGAATAAAAAATGTATCCTAACCCAAGTGGAAATTAAAGAAAGACAAGTTTTTTAGAGCTAAATGTGATTACGATAATGGCAAAATATTTAAATGGAATAAACGCAAACAGCGCAATGCGCAAAGCGAGAAGCGATTTCTGGACCACAAACTCTGACTCAAGTGCCTCAAAAGGGGGCCAAGGAAATATTGTAGGTGAAAAAGACCCTTTAGAAGGAAAACCAAAAGAGGGGTAAAAAGGAGGAACAAGAGAGCAAATAAAATCCACCAGGAGAAGGAGACAAGTCTCTTGGAAACAGTAACTTCATCACCAAGGGACAGTCATATGTCAACAAATCAGAATATTGTCATTAATCTCACTAACCATGTGTTGCCCCCTGACTGTATCGCATCCCTTAACTTAGGACTGGGGTACAGCCTGGTCGAACAATTTGATCCTGTTGAATTTGAGGTTGACCTATATAAATCTGTACGTAAGCTGTACTTAAAGAAAGTGTTCAAAGATCTACCATTTTGTCTGCCACCCATTCAACAGGGAGAAATCCCTGCTTATTCTAACTACCTAGGGTTTAACATCATGGATCCGTTTAATGAAGAGGAGATATACTGTTTGGAGTTACTTACTGACACAGATCTGCGGGAGATAGATAGTGGGAGCCTGGAGAGAGATAGATTTAAGGGAGGGATCAAGTCCACTTTTTGCCCCCCCGATGCCGGCCAGTAGTAGCATCGACATCTTCCACAAACGCGTTATGAGGGATATTAAAGCTTTGGTGTATCCCACTATGCATCACAATGTCTGTCACGGCTGTATGTGAGCAACAATAGTATACACAGTAAAAGAGCTACTGACCGGACCCAAACTAGGGAGGATAAAGGGTGACCCCTGTCAGACCCTCAAAGCTCTCCCTATGCTGCTAAAGCACATGCCCGGATCCAAATGGCGGAACGAGGCATGCCCACGTGCCTAAGACTGATGACCACTGTAACCCCTACAATAGTGGAAGGGGCATGGCCACCGGTGCCCTACTCAGTATATGGAGGGAACCGTGGCCACCTCAGATCCAGTCAGAAAATAATCAGGTACACAACAATGTCTGTACACTTAGCTGAAGGTGTTGCAGCCGCAGAGAAGACGGATCCAAGGACAGCTGGCAATATCCGGAGGGCTTGCTGCAGCAGAACACAGGTCCAGTGAACTGATAGCTACAAGTGAAGATACTAAAGCAAGAGCTACAACTGAAATGAGAACTATAATCCAGGCCCTACAATAGGAGGAGGGGTGATATAAAGAGAGGGAAATCAAACGCATGAGGAACAGCTGGGAGGAAGGAAACCAAAAGTAAACAGAGCAGTGAGAACTCCTCCCAGCTCTAGTAGTGACATCATCACAGGGGTGGAGAAACAGAGCTGTGAGAACGTTCCAAAGCTCTGGTAGTGACAGTACCCCCCCCTCTACGGGTGGACTCCGGACACCCAGGACCCACCTTCTCAGGATGAGCCCTATGAAATGCCCTGATGAGGCGAGTGGCTTTAATGTCCGACACCGGAACCCACATCCTCTCCTCAGGACCATAACCCTTCCAATGAACGAGGTACTGAAGAGAACCGCGGACAATGCGAGAGTCCACAATTCTGGAAACCTCAAACTCCAGATTGCCATCAACCAAAATCGGAGGAGGAGGCATAGAGGAGGGTACCGTGGGATGGACATATGGTTTTAAGAGAGATCTGTGAAATACATTATGTATCTTCCAAACCCGTGGAAGATCAAGACGGAAGGCAACAGGATTGATGACTGACAAGATTTTATAAGGCCCAATAAACTTGGGACCCAATTTCCAGGAGGGAACCTTCAGTTTAATATTTCTTGTAGACAACCACACCAGATCCCACATTCATGTCCGGACCAGGCACACGTCTCTTATCAGCCACACGCCTATACCTCTCACTCATCTTTTTAAGATCAATTGAATCTTTTGCCAAATGGTAGACAAAGACGAGGAAAATCTCTCCTCCTCAGGTAAACCAGAAAGAGCCCCTCCCGAGAATGTCCTAAACTGCGGATGGAACCCATATGCACCAAACAATGGTGACTTATCAGAAGATTCCTGACGACGGTTGTTCAGAGCAAACTCAGCAAGAGGGAGAAATGAACACCAATCCTCCTGGTTCTCTGCCACAAAACAGCGCAAATATGTCTCCAGATTCTGATTGAGGCGCTCAGTCTGACCTTCTGACTGCGGGTGAAAAGCAGAAGAGAAGGACAGCCGAACCCCCAGGCGAGAACAGAAAGCCTTCCAGAACCTGGACACAAACTGCGTGCCTCTATCGGAAACAATATCAGAGGGAATGCCGTGCAATTTAACAATATGGTCGACAAAAGCTTGCGCCAACGTTTTAGCATTGGGTAAACCAGGGAAAGGTACGAAATGAGCCATCTTGCTAAAACGGTCCACCACCACCAGGATCACCGACTTCCCCGAGGAACGAGGAAGATCCGTGATAAAGTCCATGGACAGGTGTGTCCAAGGACGGGAAGGTATGGGTAACGGGAGAAGGGAACCTGAAGGCCGTGAACGAGGGACCTTAGCGCGAGCGCACGTCTCACAAGCAGCCACAAAACCCTCCACCGACTTACGAAGAGCCGGCCACCAAAATCTCCGAGCAATGAGATCTACCGTGGCTCTACTCCCGGGGTGACCAGCAAGAACCGTATCATGATGCTCCTTAAAGAGTTTGTGACGTAGCTCAGGAGGCACGAACAACTTCCCAGAAGGACAACGGGCAGGTGCCTCAGTCTGGGCAGCCTGGACCTCGGCCTCCAAATCGGAATATAGAGCAGAAACAACTACCCCCTCCGCCAAAATGGGACCCGGGTCCTCGGAGTTTCCTCCTCCCGGAAAACAGTGAGAGAGAGCATCAGCCTTCACATTTTTTATCCCAGGTCGGAATGTAACAACAAAATTGAATCTGGAGAAGAACAGAGACCATCTGGCCTGTCTCGGATTCATACGCCTGGCCGACTCCAAGTATGCCAGATTCTTATGGTCGGTAAAAACGGTGATAGGGTGCCTGGCCCCCTCCAACCAATGGCGCCATTCCTCGAAAGCCAACTTGATGGCCAACAACTCCCTATCTCCCACATCATAGTTTCTCTCTGCCGGGGAGAGTTTTTTAGAGAAAAAGGCACAGGGTCGCCATTTGGCAGGAGAAGGGCCCTGGGACAAAACCGCACCCACACCCACCTTGGAAGCATCCACCTCAACAATAAAAGGTAAGGAAACATCGGGATGCACCAAGACGGGAGCAGACGCAAAACTCTCTTTAATCTTAGAAAAGGCTGCAAGCGCCTCCTCCGACCAAGAGGAAAAATCCGCCCCCTTTTTTGTCATGTCAGTAAGGGGTTTGACAACAGAGGAATAATTCAAAATGAACTTTCTGTAATAGTTCGCAAAACCCAGAAAGCGCATCAATGCCTTCTGATTCTCAGGAAGCTCCCACTCAAGTACAGCACGGACCTTCTCCGGATCCATGCGAAAACCAGAAGCAGAGAGGAGAAAACCCAGAAATTGAATCTCAGATACCATAAAAAGACATTTCTCCAGCTTGGCGTACAATTTATTTTCCCGCAGAATCTGCAGAACCTGAAAAAGATGATCCTGATGGGTCTGAACATCAGGGGAAAAAATCAAAATATCATCAAGATACACCAATACAAATTTCCCCATTAAATGGTAGAAAATACTATTAACAAAATGCTGAAAGACGGCCGGAGCATTCATCAGGCCGAAAGGCATAACGAGATTCTCAAAATGCCCGTTAGGGGTATTAAAGGCCGTTTTCCATTCATCCCCCTCTCTGACCCTGACCAGGTTGTACGCGCCTCTCAAATCCAATTTGAAAAACACCTTGGCCCCAACAATTTGGTTGAAGAGGTCCGGGATCAGAGGAAGGGGATAGGGATCGCGAATCGTGATACGGTTCAGCTCCCTAAAATCTAGGCAAGGTCTCAGAGAGCCATCTTTTTTTTTAACAAAAAAAAAACCCGCGGCCACAGGTGACTTTGAGGGACGAATATGCCCCTTCTCGAGACTCTCGGAGATATAAGTTCGCATTGCGATTCTTTCCGGTTGTGAGAGATTGTAGAGGCGTGCTTTTGGCAGCTTGGCGCCAGGAATGAGGTTAATGGGACAGTCAAACTCCCGGTGAGGAGGTAGCTCCTGAACACCGCTCTCGGAAAACACGTCCGAGAAATCAGAGAGAAATGATGGCACAGTTTTAGTAGACACCTCTGCAAAAGTCGCTGTGAGACAATTCTCTCTACAAAAGTCACTCCACTCATTTATTTGCCTTCCTTGCCAATCAATAGTGGGGTTATGTCTAGTGAGCCAGGGTAACCCCAAAACTAGAGGAGAAGGCAATCCGTTAAGGACAAAACAAGATATATCCTCCACATGAGTGTCACCTACAGCTAGCCGGATATTGTGAACAATGCCCTTCAGAGATCTCTGTGAGAGTGGAGCAGAGTCAATAGCAAAAACAGGTATATCCTTTTCTAATGTGCAAACCTGAAAACCATGCATGGCTACAAATTGAGTGTCAATAAGATTGACGGCCGCTCCACTATTGACAAAAATCTCACAAGAAATGACTTTGCTCTCTAGCGCCACCCTGGCAGACAGGAGAAAACGGGAACTGCAGGTCAGAGGAAAAGCATCAATTCCTACATCAACTTTGCCCAAAGTAGCAGATGAAGCAGAATTTGAGGATTTACCTTTTGAGGTTTTTCTCTTATTATCGCTCTTAGTACAGTTCAAGAATCTCCTAGACGGACAAACATTTGCCAAATGACCTATGCCCCTACAACAAAAACACACCATACTCTGAGGACTAAATCCTCTTTTATCAGGGGCAAGTCGACCTAGCTGCATGGGCTCCTCCTCAGAGGGGAGCGAGACAGGATGAGGCCCCTGCACACTGAATGAGTCCGCACCACTGCCCCTAGACTGACAATGGCTGGACAGAGAGGTCTCGTTTCTTTCCCTTAGACGCCTGTCAAGACGTACCGCCAATGACATGGCAGACTCTAAGGACATTGGTCTCTCATGGAAAGCAAACACATCTTTCAATCTCTCTGAGAGACCATGACAGAACTGACTCCGGAGTGCAGCATCATTTCAACCCGAATCAGCTGCCCATCTCCGAAATTCAGAACAATAAAGCTCCGCAGACAGTTTGTTCTGGCATAAAACACGTAAGTTAGATTCGGCCAGAGCAACACGATCCGGGTCATCATAAATCTGCCCCAGGGCCACAAAAAATCTTTCCACGGATCGAAGGGAGGGATCCCCTGATGGCAGCGAAAAAGCCCAAGTCTGAGCATTACTCCTGAGCAGGGAGATGACAATCCTCACCCTCTGCTCCTCCTTACCAGAGGAGTGGGGACACAAGCAAAAATGGAGTTTGCATGCCTCTCTGAAGCGAACAAAATTCTCACTGCCCCCGGAGAACGTTTCCGGAAGTGAGACCTTTGGCTCGCAACAGACTCCATGAGCCGGAGCAGAGCCCAATGCTTGAAGCTGAGTCATAGATTGACGGAGATCCGCTACTTCCAAAGAAAGACCCTGCATGCGGTCAACCAGGCCAGAAAGCGGATCCATGTCAAAAAAGGACGGTTTTGGTGGATTATAATGTCACGGCTGTATGTGAGCAACAATAGTATACACAGTAAAAGAGCTACTGACCGGACCCAAACTAGGGAGGATAAAGGGTGACCCCTGTCAGACCCTCAAAGCTCTCCCTATGCTGCTAAAGCACATGCCCGGATCCAAATGGCGGAACGAGGCATGCCCACGTGCCTAAGACTGATGACCACTGTAACCCCTACAATAGTGGAAGGGGCATGGCCACCGGTGCCCTACTCAGTATATGGAGGGAACCGTGGCCACCTCAGATCCAGTCAGAAAATAATCAGGTACACAACAATGTCTGTACACTTAGCTGAAGGTGTTGCAGCCGCAGAGAAGACGGATCCAAGGACAGCTGGCAATATCCGGAGTGCTTGCTGCAGCAGAACACAGGTCCAGTGAACTGATAGCTACAAGTGAAGATATTAAAGCAAGAGCTACAACTGAAATGAGAACTATAATCCACGCCCTACAATAGGAGGAGGGGTGATATAAAGAGAGGGAAATCAAACGCATGAGGAACAGCTGGGAGGAAGGAAACCAAAAGTAAACAGAGCAGTGAGAACTCCTCCCAGCTCTAGTAGTGACATCATCACAGGGGTGGAGAAACAGAGCTGTGAGAACGTCCCAAAGCTCTGGTAGTGACAATGTCACTGCTTTGATGTGGCTTAGTGGTTTGGAGGATGTCGTTGTTAAGCCCACCGACAAGTGGGGCAATGTGGTGCTACTTACCAGAGAGTATTATATACGAGAGGCGCATAGACAGCTGGATGACGTTGCCGCCTATGAAAAATTAGGGAAGGATCTCACAGCAGGCATACTGTCACAGTTAAAAGATTTATTGTTCAAGTACATAGCTGTAGATTTTTTTGTCCTCTAATATAGTTAATAAGTTAGTACCACAGTGTCCCAAAAATCCATAAATCCCTTACAGCACCGCCTGGCCGCCCCATTGTGGCAGGCGTAGGGTCGGTAACGGAGTCTCTTTCCAAGTACTTGGACTGGTTGCTTATACCTCGATTATCTAGGGATCCCACACATCTCAGCGACTTCCTACGAGCCATCAATAATTTTGAGTGGCAGGAAGGGTTCGCATTGGTGTCGCTTGATGTGGAAAGCTTATATACTCGTATACCCCACACTGCAAGTATCCAGGCAGTTAGGGAAATACTAGATAGAACAGAAAACGGCACTACATATTGCCAATTTGTTGAGGAAGCGCTCACTCTTATCCTCTCTAGTAATGTCTTCATGTTTGGAGATCAATGGTACAGGCAGAAACTCGGCACTGCGATGGGCATACCTGTATCATGTACTTATGCCAATTTGTTCCTAACTATGTTTGAGGATAGATACAGTACAGACCAAAAGTTTGGACACACCTTCTCATTCAAAGAGTTTTCTTTATTTTCATGACTATGAAAATTGTAGATTCACACTGAAGGCATCAAAACTATGAATTAACACATGTGGAATTATATACATAACAAACAAGTGTGAAAAAACTGAAAATATGTCATATTCTAGGTTCTTCAAAGTAGCCACCTTTTGTTTTGATTACTGCTTTGCACACTCTTGGCATTCTCTTGATGAGCTTCAAGAGGTAGTCCCCTGAAATGGTTTTCACTTCACAGGTGTGCCCTGTCAGGTTTAATAAGTGGGATTTCTTGCCTTATAAATAGGGTTGGGACCATCAGTTGCGTTCAGGAGAAGTCAGGTGGATACACAGCTGATAGTCCTACTGAATAGACTGTTAGAATTTGTATTATGGCAAGAAAAAAGCAGCTAAGTAAAGAAAAACGAGTGGCCATCATTACTTTAAGAAATTAAGGTCATTCAGTCAGCCAAAAAATTGGGAAAACTTTGAAAGTAAGGGCTTTTTTACCATTAAGGAGAGTGATGGGGTGCTGCGCCAGATGACCTGGCCTCCACAGTCACCGGACCTGAACCCAATCGAGATGGTTTGGGGTGAGCTGGACCGCAGAGTGAAGGCAAAAGGGCCAACAAGTGCTAAGCATCTCTGAGAACTCCTTCAAGACTGTTGGAAGACCATTTCAGGTGACTACCTCTTGAAGCTCATCAAGAGAATGCCAAGAGTGTGCAAAGCAGTAATCAAAGAAAAAGGTGGCTACTTGAAGAACCTAGAATATGACATATTTTCTGTTGTTTCACACTTGTTTGTTATGTATATAATTCCACATGTGTTAATTCATAGTTTTGATGCCTTCATAGTCATGAAAATAAAGAAAACTCTTTGAATGAGAAGGTGTGTCCAAACTTTTGGTCTGTACTGTATGTATTTACAGTAGCTAATTGCATGATTTTCCTATTTTATGACGTAAAGTCATGATTTTATTAAAGACACGGAGGCGAGTATTGCTATCTCTTTCTTTACTAAAATCATATAGCAGCAAAGAACAAACATGTCCATCAAAATGGAAACCATGGCAACAACTCCTCCCCACTGTGCCTGTATAACAGTCCTGAACTCTGTCAACTCCTCTTTCTTTGGCAGCGATAGTCCACTGGAACATCGAGCAACGATTAAATCCTTCATCCAACCGGAACTAAACACGACTCTTCAACCGAAGAATGCAACTGGAAACTCAACAAGTAGTATGAAGATGGTAAAATCATCCTATGAAAAGAAAACAAGACAAAAGGTAGAAAACGCCCAAATATAGTAGAAAGCAATCTACAGTAATGCATTGAAGTGTACATATAGCAATATAACAAGTGAATGCCAGCAAAATAAATACATACTAATCATGTCCCAAACCAGGGGGGGTAAACTGGGCGGGGCAATACTCGCCTCCGTGTCTTTAATAAAATCATGACTTTACGTCATAAAATAGGAAAATCACGCAATTTTATTACATGACACGGAGGCTCCTATTGAGACTTTAAAGCTGACTCACCACAGAGGAAAAAACGTGAACCGTAGGCCGGAAATAGAATTCACGAAATGTAGATACTCGTGACCAGTCTGCCATCCTCATAATGTCCTCCAAACGGGCACCTGCCACAGCCATGGAGGTTGCCGAGGCTCCTCTAGTGGAATGGGCGGAGAAAACTGTGGTATCCACACCTGCCAAGGACATAATCCACTTCACCCAGCGGGCTAAAGTGATCGTAGAGACCGGCTGGAAAGGGCGGCGATAAGACAGAAAAAGCTGAGAACAAGCAGGAGAACGATGAGGGAGAGTACGAACCTCATACTCCCGGAGGCAAGCCACCAGGCAGAGGGCAGGAGAATCCGGGAAACACGGATAAGAAACGGACCGGATATTAGTTTTTGTGCGTCGTGAGATGTTAAACACAACTACATCCGGAGTGAAGGAACGGGCGTCATAATCCAAAGCGCGGACGTCAGACACCCTCTTGCAGGAGATTAAGCAAAATAAAGAGACCAATTTAGCTGAAAGCTGGCGAAGAGAAAGGTCGGTATTAGAAGGCCATGAGGAAAAAAGGGATAAAACAGAGGAGACATCCCACGTAGAGGAAAAACGAGGTCTGGGAGGACGGGAGAGACGGGAATCTCTGAGAAGACGGCAAACTAGAGGATGCTGACCCGCCGGGCACCCCCCCAAACCCGAGGTGAAAAGCAGAAATGGCGGACCGGTACAAGTTGATGGTACGGTAAGCCTTACCTTCCTCAAAAAGTGAAGTAAGAAACTGGGGTACCTCAGTTACAGGAGCTGATACGGGATCCAGGTGCCCAGCCAGGCACCAATCAGCCCAACATTTCCAGGCTGAACGATAAGCCCGTCTGGTCCCAGGAGCCCAAGCCTCGTCCAATAGGCGTCTAGCTGAGTCCGAAATTCCAGCGACGTCCCAGGGTTCCCTGAAATCCTGCACGCCAGAAGATGGAGAGATCCTTCGAGGATGAGAGGATGCCCCTGACCTGATGGGTCTAACAATAGGTCCGGGAAGACCGGCAGAAGTAGAGGGCATTGGATCAGACACTCCAGAAGTTGAGGGAACCACGACTGGGTGGTCCAAAACGGGACTATAAGGACGAGTTCCGCGCTCTGAAGGCGGGTTAGAGTTAAGACACGCGGGATCAGTGCAAATGGAGGGAAAGCGTAAGAAATGTCGCTGGACCAATCTTGTAGAAATGCATCTACCGCTTCTGCCTCCGGATCCGGACGCCAACTGTAAAACCGCGGAAGATGTGTGTTCAGGCGAGACGCGAAGAGGTCTAAACAGAAAGGACCCCAACGAGAAGATGTGGACGAGAAGACCGCGCTGTCTAATCTCCAATCGCTGGAATCCGACAGAAAACGCGAGCTCCAGTCCGCATGGGTATTGTGGAGACCCGGAATATATTCTGCCGACACTGTGATTTCTCTGGCAAGGCAGAACGTCCAGAAATCTCGCGCCAGGCGAGATAAAGTCATAGAATGCGTGCCTCCCATGGCATTGACATACCTGACCGCAGAGATGTTGTCCATCCGTAATCTGATACAAACCTTGGTCAGGTCGTGCGCGAAACTGCGAACTGCAAACGATCCCGCCAGCAACTCCAAGGCGTTGATGTGGAGACCGGACTCCTCCACTGACCAGCAACCTCCGGTACTCACCCCGTTGCAATAGGCACCCCAGCCTAGAAGGCTGGCATCCGACTCTATTGTGATATCCACCAAGGGCGAAAAATCGCCTTCCCGTTCCACACTTCCAGGTTGTGGATCCACCACAAAAACTCGTCTCTGGTGTCCTCGTCCAAGGTGATCAAATCCGCGTAGGATGCTCCCGACTGAAGGTGGGCAATCTTGAGCCGCTGCATGCCCCGGTAATGCAGAGGAGCTGGGAACACTGCCTGGATGGATGAAGAGAGGAGACCTATAATCCGGGCCAGGTGACGTAGAGAGACCTGTGGAAGAGAGAGGGTGTGAAGGAGCTCTTTGCGGATGGCTCGTACCTTGGAGGATGGGAGACTGAGGGTCTCCGTGGATGAATTGATTGTGAAGCCCAAGAATTCTAAGTAAGAGACGACTTCTCCAAGTTGAGAAGAAATCCCAAACTTGACAAGAGGTTCATGGAACACTGCAGGTGAGAAAGTAGGACGGACGGGGACTGGGCCAAGATGAGGATATCGTCCAGATAAATAATCAGACGAATCCCCCGACTGCGGAGAAAGGAAATGACCGGCCGCAGCAGCTTGGTGAAGCACCAAGGGGCCGAAGAGAGTCCGAAAGGCAGACAAGTGAACCTCCACACCTCCTGGCCCCAGAGGAAACGAAGAAGATCCCTGGATGACTCGGCAACTGGGACTGTCAGATAGGCATCTTTCAGGTCCAATTTGACCATCCAGTCCCCTAGGAGCAGCAAATCCCTGAGGAGGTGTATGCCCTCCATCTTGAAGTGCCGGTATTGCACGAAGGCGTTTAAAGCCCGGAGGTTGATCACGGGTCGCATCTGGCCTCCTTTTTTGGCCACTAGGAACATACTGCTTATGATACCTTCCCCGGAAGCTAGAGCCCGTTCTATGGCACCCTTCTGGTATAGCGCTGTCAACTCCTGGTGTAACAGCCGACGCGCTGAGGCCGGGAGAACTGTAGGATGAGGCGGAGGAATCTGGACCTGAGAACAAATCAGATCTATGCGGAACCCCCGAACCGTAGAAAGAACCCATGGGTCGGCAGTGATGGTTGACCAAACATGGGAAAAAAGACGGAGCCTGCCCCCTATACAAGGAATCAAAGAAGATGCTGGAATCTGACTTACCAAAAGGTCGGCGGGAAGATGAACCTCTGGTTCCACGGGAACGCCATGAAGATCCTCGGGTGGGGAAGAAGGCGGGCGGCTGCCGGAACTCCTGGGTGGAGGAACGATATGGGAAGGAGCCTCGACCCGATCCACGGGTCTGATAGTATTAACGGCCGGACAGGCGGCCCCTAGAGCTGCCGGCCCTGTTAGAGACCCGTCCCTGGAAGACGCGTTTCATAGACGTCTGAGCCTTGTCCAGGGCAGTGAAGGCTCCTACAAATCGTGACAGATCCTTAATGAAGGAATCCCCGAATAGTAAACCCTGGGCTTCTTTACCTGCCTCTGTCAGGGCTAAATTAGAGAGCTTGGGCTCAATCTTAAAAAGAATTGCCTTCCACCTCTCAATAGAGAGCGAAGTATTGACGTTGCCAGTGAGGCACACTGCACGCTGAACCCAACCCCGGAGCTCCTCCGGATCTACCAGCGTATACTGGGATCTGGCTGTCTCAGCCAATTCGAAATTTTTTGTCAGTGGACCTAATAGGTCCAAAAGCTTGTCCTGGCAGGACTTCAAGGCCGACTCAAGGCCCTTCTTTGGGTTCCAGCCCGATTTGGAAAGAAATTGACACATTTTCGGGTCAACTATAGGCGTTTCGCAGACCTTGTTGGGGATGATAGGTCTGGGGCACTCAGCCTTCAACTTATTGCGTGCCTCCTTAGAAAGGGGTTGACGCACTCGGGCTTCCAGATATTTTGCCACATGTGAGGACGGGAGCCATTCTGCAGACCTGGGGTGATGTAATGCATCAGGGTCAAATAGGGGCTCACCCGCAGGATCCAAAATCTCGGAGGATTCCAAAGGAACCTCCATGGATGCAGATTGTGGCACGACAGATCTTGAGGATGAACCCGGAGGGTCCGCATCCAAAAGTTCATCCTCCTCCAAGTCCTCAAACTCAACAGAGCGATACTGAGCCTCCTCATCTGAGTCGAGTTCAGAACCCGAAACACTATCAGGTTGCGCTCTAGCGCATTTCCATTGCCTCGCCTTTTCTGCCTGGCGGGCATAGGCTCTCTTGCGCGAACGGGGCGCGCTATCCTGGGTGGCTACATTTCCACCAGTCATAATGGTTCTGGAGGCAGATAATAAATTATCAGAGGGTTGGAACCCCGTATGTTTGGAGGAGGAAGGGCCAGCCATAAGGGCCTCAGATATAGAGCTGGATATGGCTGACGACATAGAGCCCATAGCAGCCTGGATTGCTGCAGCCACAGATCTCTGGATAGCTGAAGTCTGTGCCTCCACAGACATGGCACCTGCATCTTGTGCATTAACAGACATATCAGTAATCTCAGGGGCAGACTGATCCCCACGCATGTTATCCTTGGACATGGTGATAATATGAGCAGTAATAAACTGCACCTAATGACCCTAGCAAGAGTATAAACTAAGTATAATAGACACCCCCAGCTATAAACCGACAATGCGGGACAATACTGTGAGCGGCAGGACGCAGGGAGACTCCGGCAGCTCTCTGAGGAAAAAACGTCCGAAATCTCGCAAAGTACCGCGAGATCTCGCCGTGCTCAGAGAGGAGACAGAGGAGAAAGGGCGCGAAACGCCGGAGGCTTGACTGAGGAAATGGCGGCCGAAATCCCGCGAGATCTCGGCCGCCAGAAGAGGAGACAAACAGTGAAGATCCGAGGGATGTAAGAGGCGAACACCACTAGCGGAAGCGGCGAAACGGCCGAGGGGAGATAAGGTAAAGGAACGGCGCTAGAGTAAAAGATATCAATGGTAAAAATACCTGAGGAGAAAAAACGAATAAGCCCCAAAATAACAGAGAGGTGGGAGAGAAAAGACCCCCACTGTAGGGGAAACAACAAGAACCCACTAACGATAATATAATAATCAATATAATAATACAATTGTACAAATTAAAGCTCTGCCCACAGAAATAAGAGAGAAATGTACTTATCTGTGAGAAGAGCAGCAAAGAAAGAGGAGGAGTTGACAGAGTTCAGGACTGTTATACAGGCACAGTGGGGAGGAGTTGTTGCCATGGTTTCCATTTTGATGGACATGTTTGTTCTTTGCTGCTATATGATTTTAGTAAAGAAAGAGATAGCAATAGGAGCCTCCGTGTCATGTAATAAAATCCATATTTACAATACATACAGCTATTTTTAGGATTACATCAATGACGTATTTGTAATCTGTTCAGACAGTGAGATGCAGTGTAGGGACTTTGTATCTAATTTGAATGACGGTAACAGCATGAACATGAGATTTACCCCCAATTTTGGGGGCAATTCTCTTGAGTTCCTAGATGTATATATGATGGCAGGAGAAGATGGCCTTCAAACCAGAGGCCACCGCAAACCTTCAGCCACGAACTCCTTACTGCACCAGAGAAGCTTTCACCCAGACAGCGTCAAGAGATCTATACCCTATGGTCAATTCATACGGTTAAAGCGTATAAATAACACTGAAGAGGGATATAACAGGCAATCTGAAGTATTAAAAGGCAGACTACTTGATAGAGGATACAGAGAAAAGGACATAGAGACAGGAAAAAAGAAAGCAGGGTCATTCACTCAGCAGGAATTGTTATATAGGGAAAATAGACAAGTCCAAGACAAAAGGGAGAAATTCGTATTCACATTTAAGTAAAGTCCGGCAGTTGAATTGATTAAACACACCATCTGTAATAATTAGGTTATCTTGAAGAATGAGGAAGGGCTAGGAGAGATAACAGACAATAGACCACTCAAAGCTTTTAAGAAATGCCACACCATTAAGGACAAAGTAGTGAGGAGCAGATTCCGAAGCAAGAAGGCAGACAACTGGTGATCATCCAATAGATCTGTGGGTAATCATAAATGTGGCAACTGCTCTTTTTGCAGTTACAACAGCTAGAGTAAATATCTGTCTTTTGGTGGGGTGTCACACATTGTGGCGCAGTTTATCACGTGTAAAAGCAATTTTGTTGTCTATTTGGTGATTTGCTAGTGCGGTGCCTTCGACCATTCGCCCTTTATTTTAAAGGTTTAGAGAACACTTAAATTCTCTAAAGACGAGCAAAGGATGCACTAGACTCATCGAACATGTCTGAAATATGCATGGTGGTAATCCTCGTTGCATTTCCTTTGCTGGGATTGAGCAGGTGCCGTACATGCCCCGAGGCGGGGACAGGCACAGTGCACTCCTGCAAAGGGAGGCAAGGTAGATAATGAGAGCTGAAGCTGAAGTCCCCTGGGACTCAATAACAGGAATGACCTTAGTGTGTTTACTTGAAAACTGTTCAGGTATAACTAACCTATCCAGCTGGCTAGCTTGTATCTATTAAATGTAGCTTGTACTTGTGATGGAGAAAAAAGAAGCGTCCGTGTTACCTAGGTGACCGGATGCAATTACGCTTATACAGTTGCAAGAAAAAGTATGTGAACCCTTTGGAATGATATGGATTTCCTATTATTGGTCATAAAATGTGATCTGGTCTTCATCTAAGTCACAACAATAGACAATCACAGTCTGCTTAAACTAAGAATTAAATGTTACCATGTTTTTATTGAACACACCATGTAAACATTCACAGTGCGGGTGGAAAAAGTATGTGGACCCTTGGATTTAATAACTAGTTTAACCTCCTTTAGCAGCAATAACTTCAACCAAACGTTTCCTGTAGTTGCAGATCAGACGTGCACAACGGTCAGGTGTAACTCTTGACCATTCCTCTTTACAGAACTGTTTCAGTTCAGCAATATTCTTGGGATGTCTGGTGTAAATTGCTTTCTTGAGGTTATGCCACAGCATCTCAATCGGGTTGAGGTCAGGACTCTGACTGGGCCACTCCAGAAGGCCTATTTTCTTCTGTTTAAGCCATTCTGTTGTTGATTTACTTCTATGCTTTGGGTCGTTGTCCTGTTGCAACACCCATCTTCTGTTGAGCTTCAGCTGGTGGACAGGTGGCCTTAAGTTATCTTATCTTGTCTTGATAAACTTGGGAATTCATTTTTCCTTCAATGATAGCAATCCATCCGGGCCCTGACGCAGCAAAGCAGCCCCAAACCATGATGCCCCCACCACCATACTTCACAGTTGGGATGAGGTTTTGATGTTGGTGCGCTGTGCCTCTTTTTCTCCATGCATAATGTTGTGTGTTTCTTCCAAACAACTCAACTTTGGTTTCATCTGTCCACAGAATATTTTGCCAGTACTGCTGTGGAACATCCAGGTGCTCATGTGCAAACTGTAAACGTGCAGCAATGTTTTTTTGCACAGCAGTGGCTTCCTCTGTGGTATCCTCCCATGAAATCCATTCTTGTTTAGTGTTTTACGTATCGTAGATTCGCTAACAGGGATGTTAGCATATGCCAGAGACTTTTGTAAGTCTTTAGGTAACACTCTAGGATTCTTTTTTCACCTCATTGAGCAGTCTGCGCTGTGCACTTTCAGTCATCTTTACAGGACGGCCACTCCTAGGGAGAGTAGCAGCAGTGCTGAACTTTCTCCATTTATAGACATATAGATTATAGATTTATAATGAACAGCAAAGCTTTTGGAGATACTTTTATAACCCTTTTCAGCTTTATGCAAGTCAACAATTCTTAATCGTAGGTCTTCTGAGAATTCTTTTGTGTGAGGCATCATTCACATCAGGCAATGCTTCTTGCGAAAAGCAAACCAAGAACTGGTGTGTGTTTTTTATAGGGCAGGGCAGCTGTAGCCAACACCTCCAATCTCATCTCATTGATTGGACTCCAGTTGGCTGACACCTCACTCCAATTAGCTCTTGGAGATGTAATTAGTCTAGGGGTTCACATACTTTTTCCACCTGCACTGTAAATGCTTACATGGTGTGTTCAATAAAAACATGGTAACATTTAATTCTTTGTGTGTTATTAGCTTAAGCAGACTGTGATTGTCTATTGTTGTGACTTAGATGAAGATCAGATCACATTTTATGACCAATTTGTGCAGAAATCCATATTATTCCAAAGGGTTCACATATAGGGATGTATTTTAGTAAAAGTCCGGGTTCGGGTTCGGTGTTCGTCGTTTTCCTGATGCTTTTTAAAAGGCTGCAAAGCAGCCAATCAACAAGCGTCATACTACTTGCCCCACGAGGCCATCACAGCCATGCCTACTATTGGCATGGCTGTGATTGGCCAGTGCAGCATGTGACCCAGCCTCTATTTAAGATGGAGTCACGTAGCGCCGCACGTCACTCTGCTGTGCTTAGTGTAGGGAGAGGTTGCAGCTGCGACTGTTAGGGCGAGATTAGGCAGTGATTAACTCCTCCAAAACACTTAAGTTAGTGATCGATCTACAGCTGTGGATCATTGAACTGCTGCTATTCAATTGCTCACTGTTTTTAGGCTGCCCAGAGTGTTTTTCAGTCACTTTTTTCTGGGGTGATCGGCGGCCATTTTGTGTCTTGTCGTGCGCCAGCACAAGCTGCCACCAAGTCCATTTAACCATCAATAGTGTGGTTATTTTTTTGCTATATCCTACATCAGGGGCAAGCTGCCACCAAGTCCATTTAACCATCAATAGTGTGGTTATTTTTTTTGCTATATCCTACATCAGGGGCAAGCTGTCACCAAGTCCATTTAACCATCAATAGTGTGGTTATTTTTTGGCTATATCCTACATCAGGGGCAAGCTGCCACCAAGTCCATTTAACCATCAATAGTGTGGTTATCTTTTGGCTATATCCTACATCAGGGGCAAGCTGCCACCAAGTCCATTTAACCATCAATAGTGTGGTTATTTTTTTGCTATATCCTACATCAGGGGCAAGCTGTCACCAAGTCCATTTAACCATCAATAGTGTGGTTATTTTTTTTGCTATATCCTACATCAGGGGCAAGCTGTCACCAAGTCCATTTAACCATCAATAGTTTGGTTATTTTTTGGCTATATCCTACATCAGTGGCAAGCTGCCACCAAGTCCATTTAACCATCAATAGTGTGGTTATTTTTTGGCTATAGCCTACATCAGGGGCAAGCTGCCACCAAGTCCATTTAATCATCAATAGTGTGGTTATTTTTTTGCTATATCCTACATCAGGGGCTTGGCTGTGTTTGCTATTTTATTGAGGGGTGAAATACAATTGCCAAAATAGCAGTACCCTAAATCTGGTGTTTCAGCTGTGGCCAGCCAATTGTAATACTGTCTGCTGTCTTGGAAAGGATATATTTTTGTTCTGGGTTGAAATACAATTCCCAATTTAGCAATTTCCTAAATTAGTGGTTTCTGCTGTATCAGGCCTACTTTAAATCTATCCCTAAAAGGGTATATTAGATTCAAGGTGCTGATAGGGTCATTCTCAATAACTTCACACACACGCTACTGTGCATTTCCAAGTCTAATTCTGTCTGTAAACGTATACCTGTCACCCAGCGCCTAAATAATAGGCCTCAAATTTATATTCAGCTAAATCTGTCATTACTGCTGTGCCTGTATAAGTGTAATACGGTACCTAAATAGATAGCCAGATAGTGTTAGGTGTCTGTAAAAAAAAGGCCTGAATTTGAATTCAATACATTGGGCCAAATAATATTTTTCTTATTGTGGTGAACGGTAACAATGAGGAAAACATCTAGTAAGGGACGCGGACGCGGACATGGTCGTGGTGGTGTTAGTGGACCCTCTGGTGCTGGGAGAGGACGTGGACGTTCTGCCACAGCCACACGTCCTAGTGTACCAACTACCTCAGGTCCCAGTAGCCGCCAGAATTTACAGGGATATTTGGTGGGGCCCAATGCCGTTCTAAGGATGGTAAGGCCTGAGCAGGTACAGGCATTAGTCAATTGGGTGGCCGACAGTGGATCCAGCACATTCACATTATCTCCCACCCAGTCTTCTGCAGAAAGCACACAGATGGCGCCTGAAAACCAAGCCCATCAGTCTGTCACATCACCCCCATGCATACCAGGGAAACTGTCTGAGCCTCAAGTTATGCAGCAGTGTCTTATGCTGTTTGAAGACTCTGCTGGCAGGGTTTCCCAAGGGCATCCACCTAGCACTTCCCCAGCGGTGGAAGACATAGAATGCACTAACGCACAACCACTTATGTTTCCTGATGATGAGGACATGGGAATACCACCTCAGCACGTCTCTGATGATGACGAAACACAGGTGCCAACTGCTGCGTCTTTCTGCAGTGTGCAGACTGAACAAGAGGTCAGGGATCAAGACTGGGTGGAAGATGATGCAGGGGACGATGAGGTCCTAGACCCCACATGGAATGAAGGTCATGCCACTGACTTTCACAGTTCGGAGGAAGAGGCAGTGGTGAGACCGAACCAACAGCGTAGCAAAAGAGGGAGCAGTGGGCAAAAGCAGAACACCCGCCGCCAAGAGACTCCGCCTGCTACTGACCGCCGCCATCTGGGACCGAGCACCCCAAAGGCAGCTTCAAGGAGTTCCCTGGCATGCACTTCTTCAAACAATGTGCTGACGACAAGACCCGAGTGGTTTGCACGCTGTGCCATCAGAGCCTGAAGCGAGGCATTAACGTTCTGAACCTTAGCACAACCTGCATGACCAGGCACCTGCATGCAAAGCATGAACTGCAGTGGAGTAAACACCTTAAAAACAAGGAAGTCACTCAGGCTCCCCCTGCTACCTCTTCTGCTGTTTCCGCCTCGGCCTCTTCTGCTGCTGCCGCCTCGGCCTCTTCCTCCGCCTCTGGAGGAACGTTGGCACCTGCCGCCCAGCAAACATGGGATGTACCACCAACACCACCACCTGCGTCACCAAGCATCTCAACCATGTCACACGGCAGCATTCAGCTCTCCATCTCACAAACATTTGAGAGAAAGCGTAAATTCCCACATAGCCACCCTCGATCCCTGGCCCTGAATGCCAGCATTTCTAAACTACTGGCCTATGAAATGCTGTCATTTAGGCTGGTGGACACAGACAGCTTCAAACAGCTCATGTCGCTTGCTGTCCCACAGTATTTTGTTCCCAGCCGGCACTATTTCTCCAAGAGAGCCGTGTCTTCCCTGCACAACCAAGTATCCGATAAAATCAAGTGTGCACTGCGCAACGCCATCTGTGGCAAGGTCCACCTAACCACAGATACGTGGACCAGTAAGCACGGCCAGGGACGCTATATCTCCCTAACTGCACACTGGGTAAATGTAGTGGCGGCTGGGCCCCAGGCGGAGAGCTGTTTGGCGCACGTCCTTCCGCCGCCAAGGATCGCAGGGCAACATTCTTTGCCTCCTGTCTCCTCCTCCTCAGCTTCCTCCTCCTCTTCTTCCACCTGCCCATCCAGTCAGCCACACACCTTCACCACCAACTTCAGCACAGCCCCGGGTAAACGTCAGCAGGCCATTCTGAAACTCATATGTTTGGGGGACAGGCCCCACACCGCACAGGAGTTGTGGCGGGGTAAAGAACAACAGACCGACGAGTGGTTGCTGCCGGTGAGCCTCAAGCCCGGCCTGGTGGTGTGCGATAATGGGCGAAATCTCGTTGCAGCTCTGGGACTAGCCGATTTGACGCACATCCCTTGCCTGGCGCATGTGCTGAATTTCGTGGTGCAGAAGTTCATTCGCAACTACCCCGACATGTCAGAGCTGCTGCATAAAGTGCGGGCCGTCTGTTCGCGCTTCCGGCGTTCACATCCTGCCGCTGCTCGCCTGTCTGCGCTACAGCGTAACTTCGGCCTTCCCGCTCACCGCCTCATATGCGACGTTCCCACCAGGTGGAACTCCACCTTGCACATGCTGGACAGACTGTGCGAGCAGCAGCAGGCCATAGTGGTGTTTCAGCTGCAGCACGCAGGGGTCAGTCGCACTGCGGAACAGCACCACTTCACCACCAATGACTGGGCCTCCATGCGAGACCTGTGTGCCCTGTTACGCTGTTTCGAGTACTCCACCAACATGGCCAGTGGCGATGACGCCGTTATCAGCGTTACAATACCGCTTCTATGCCTCCTTGAGAAAACACTTAGGGCGATGATGGAAGAGGAGGTGGCCCAGGAGGAGGAGGAGGAAGAGGGGTCATTTTTAGCACTTTCAGGCCAGTCTCTTCGAAGTGACTCAGAGGGAGGTTTTTTGCAACAGCAGAGGCCAGGTACAAATGTGGCCAGACAGGGCCCACTACTGGAGGACGAGGAGGACGAGGATGAGGAGGAGGTGGAGGAGGATGAGGATGAAGCATGTTCACAGCGGGGTGGCACCCAACGCAGCTCGGGCCCATCACTGGTGCGTGGCTGGGGGGAAACGCAGGACGATGACGATACGCCTCCCACAGAGGACAGCTTGTCCTTACCTCTGGGCAGCCTGGCAAACATGAGCGACTACATGCTGCAGTGCCTGCGCAACGACAGCAGAGTTGCCCACATTTTAACGTGTGCGGACTACTGGGTTGCCACCCTGCTGGATCCACGTTACAAAGACAATGTGCCCACCTTACTTCCTGCACTGGAGCGTGATAGGAAGATGCGCGAGTACAAGCGCACGTTGGTAGACGCGCTACTGAGAGCATTCCTAAATGTCACAGGGGAACAAGTGGAAGCCCAAGGCGAAGGCAGAGGAGGAGCAAGAGGTCGCCAACGCAGCTGTGTCACGGCCAGCTCCTCTGAGGGCAGGGTTAGCATGGCAGAGATGTGGAAAAGTTTTGTCACCACGCCACAGCTATCTGCACCACCACCTGATACGGAACGTGTTAGTAGGAGGCAACATTTCACTAACATGGTGGAACAGTACGTGTGCACACCCCTCCACGTACTGACTGATGGTTCGGCCCCATTCAACTTCTGGGTCTCCAAATTGTCCACGTGGCCAGAGCTAGCCTTTCATGCCTTGGAGGTGCTGGCCTGCCTGGCGGCCAGCGTTTTGTCTGAACGTGTACTCAGCACGGCAGGGGGCGTCATTACAGACAAATGCAGACGCCTGTCTACAGCCAATGTGGACAAGCTGACGTTCATAAAAATGAACCAGGCATGGATCCCACAGGACCTGTCCATCCCTTGTGCAGATTAGAAATTAACTACCTCCCCTTAACCATATATTATTATACTCCAGGGCACTTCCTCATTCAATCCTATTTTTATTTTCATTTTACCATTATATTGCGGGGCAACCCAAAGTTGAATGAACCTCTCCTCTGTCTGGGTGCCGGGGCCTAAAAGTATCTGACAGTGGCCTGTTCCAGTGGTGGGTGACATGAAGCCTGATTCTCTGCTATGACATGAAGACTGATTCTCAGCTGAGTCGCTGACATGAAGCCTGAATCTCTGTTATGGGACCTCTCTCCTCTGTCTGGGTGCCGGGGCCTAAATTATATGACAATGGACTGTTCCAATGTTGGGTAACGTGAAGCATGATTCTCTGCTATGACATGAAGACTGATTCTCTGCTGACATGAAGCCATATTCTCTGCTATTTGACCTCTCTCCTCTGCCTGGGTGCCTGGGCCTAAATATCTGACAATGGACTGTTCCAGTGGTGGGTGACGTGAAGCCTGATTATCTGCTATGACATGAAGACTGATTCTCTGCTGACATGAAGCCAGATTCTCTGTTATGGGACCTCTCTCCTCTGCCTGGGTGCCGGGGCCTAAATATCTGACAATGGACTGTTCCAGTGGTGGGTGACGTGAAGCATGATTCTCTGCTATGACATGAAGACTGATTCTCTGCTGACATGAAGCCAGATTCTCTGCTATGGGACCTCTCTCCTCTGCCTGGGTGCCTGGGCCTAAATATCTGACAATGGACTGTTCCAGTGGTGGGTGACGTGAAGCATGATTCTCTGCTATGACATGAAGACTGATTCTCTGCTGACATGAAGCCTGAATCTCTGTTATGGGACCTCTCTCCTCTGCCTGGGTGCCGGGGCCTAAATATCTGACAATGGACTGTTCCAGTGGTGGGTGACGTGAAGCATGATTCTCTGCTATGACATGAAGACTGATTCTCTGCTGACATGAAGCCTGAATCTCTGTTATGGGACCTCTCTCCTCTGCCTGGGTGCCGGGGCCTAAGTATATGACAATGGACTGTTCCAGTGTTGGGTGATGTGAAGCATGATTCTCTGCTATGACATGAAGTTTGATTCTCTGCTGACATAAAGCCAGATTCTATGTTATGGGACTTCTCTCCTCTGCCTGGGTGCCGGGGCCTAAATATCTGACAATGGACTGTTCCAGTGTTGGGTGACGTGAAGCCTGATTCTCTGCTATGACATGAAGACTGATTCTCTGCTGACATGAAGCCAGATTCTCTGCTATGGGACCTCTCTCCAATTGATATTGGTTAATTTTTATTTATTTTATTTTTATTTTAATTAATTTCCCTATCTACATTTGTTTGCAGGGAATTTAACTACATTTTGCTGCCTTTTGCAGCCCTCTAGCCCTTTCCTGGGCTGTTTTACAGCCTTTTTAGTGCCAAAAAGTTCGGGTCCCCATTGACTTCAATGGGGTTCGGGACCAAGTTCGGGTCGGGTTCGGATTCCGAACCCGAACATTTCCGGGAAGTTCGGCCGAACTTCTCGAACCCGAACATCCAGGTGTTCCCTCAACTCTATTCACATACTTTATTTGCAACTGTATATTGCGTGGGGTAGAGCAATGAGGTCAGTGGCCAGACAAAGCGCAAAAGATTTTAATGTATGAATAAAGAATTACTTTTATTCACACTGGTGAGTGCCGCCATTTCTATTTACTTTTTCATATTTTTCTTTTGCCACTAATACACGAGCATAAGTGCTGTGATTTTAGCACTTCACCACACAACGGCTAATAAGCCCTTTTTCTCCACTAATACAAGCCAAAAAATGCTTTAGAATATATAACTGCACCGCACAAGGGTAAATAAGACATAAAAATATTTCCTTGTAATAAACCCTGTTAATAATGGCTGTAACACCCCAATAACAAGAACGGTTTGCTAGAATTACAGAGTTGTATAATGGCAATTTGGGTCCCCGTCAATGCAGCAAGGTGTAATAGGATTGTTCCTATTACCCAGGCTGTAACCTTCCCTACTGAACCCTTTTCAACATAAATGATGTGGAATGATTCTTCCCTATCCTTTCCCTACACCTTGAATAATCTTTCCCTGCACTTATAAATTGTTTTTTTTAGCACAATAAAGTTTTTTCTAGCACTGTCCCTAGCGCCTGCAGACACGTCTCTCCCTGCACTAAGTACACTGGTAAATGGCAGAATCCAAGATGGCTGCCACTATTTATAGGGCTGTGACATCACAGGGCTGTCTGGCTGCTGATTGGCTACATGCATGGCATTATGGTTGATCCCACGTTCCCAGAGTTCCTTGATCCATGTCCTCACATGTGCAGCAGCCATTTTAGGAAAAAATTTGATTCGTTACCACAAAGCATGAGGAAATTCAGATTTGGCGCAAATTGAATTTTTTCTGAAATTCGGATCGAATTCCACTTCATCAACTTCAATTCGCTCATCTTTAATTGTGGGCATGAATCATCAAAATTGAAGAAGCATATATATAAATAATGTAGTCTGTTTTATATCTATTATAACACAATACTTTTGGAACCAGGATGCTGAACATGATTACTTCAAATGCTAATAAACTCAATTGACATTTTCTGTTGTAATCAATCTTCTAAGAATAAAAGCCACAGAAACTCTGAAAGTGTCTCATGCATCAACATGTAAAAATGAACCAGTTCACTATCCATGATGTTCTTGGGTGAGAAAATAGTTAATAGTGAAAGTGAGAATATAAATTGGGTTTCACATGTATATAAAAATGATCAATTTCCAGGAAACAATAGCTTGGGATCTGGCTATTCAGCTTTCAAGCCAGGCTCATCAGCTGTTAGGCTACTTTCACACTTGCGTTGTTAATTCCATTATTTAGATCCAGCAAAGGAATTAAATAGATCCATTTTGATTTTGCACATCAGGATGCATCTGATGCGTGAAAACAAAATGGAAAAAAAAACGGATCTGTCACTAAATACATTGGAAGTCAATGGGTGACCTATCTGGTTTTATAGGCTCCTAAAGAAAACGATCCGTCACCATTGACTTACATTGCATTCAATGCCGGATCCATTTTTTTCCGTTTTTATGAGCAGACACAAAACCGCACCTTGCAGTGGTTTTGTGTCCGGTCACAAATCGGAATGCTACTGGAACGGAAGACATCCTCTGCTGGATCTCAATGTCAGAAAACAACAATGCAAGTGTGAAAGTAGCCTTAGATCGGCAACAGCTAGTATTCATTCCCCGGGTTTACAATGTTCTAAGATATAATCAGATATTATTGCAATATTTCATTTGTAAAGAGATGTTCAGGAAATATGTGCTAACCTTTTAGACATGTTTCAGTAGATGATGACTTAGGTTGACTGCCATTACGGTTTAGACAGCGAGTTGGCTTTTATTGAATAGATGCACATCTGTCATTTGGCATGCATGACCTTTCTAGATCTATGCCCGACAACAACTGACAAAAAAAAGTCCAACACTGCAGATCTGCTTTTCTATAGATATATTTGGTCAGCCAAAAGGCAAGGGCAGATGGCAGAAAATGGATTAACTCAGCAGTAAATGATCTAAATCATCCAAGATCTCTAGTGTACAGCAAGCTTACCAATATGAAAGCTTTTCCATGACTTCAGTAGCATTATATATGTACTGTTCATTTTTAACACAAGTTTCTGGTGTCTGAAACTTAGAAATAAGCAGCTTTTATTGCAAATGAATTAAAACATTTAAGGATTTATCTCACCTCCACCTCCTGTAGGGAAAACATTTGCCAATGTCTTGTGTAATGAGGCAGGTATAAACCAGGACACAAAAAACTACTAACCAACTTGAAGGAAATGTGCAATCAGAAAATAACCTATTCTTTAAATCATGTTTTTAAGTGAAACATTGTCTTACGGTGAGTTCAGGAGGAAGTGAGAAACGAGGGATGCAACACCAAATGCAGTGAAACCAAATGTGACTTTTTTGAATATTATGCTTGCTATTATAACAAAATATATATGTAATATAAAATTATAAAATATGCTCAGGTGATGATTAAATATGATAATTTAGCAAGCATACAGCAATAAAGAAATTATTTATCTTCAAATACCAGATCCTGTCGAGTCAACGCACAAGTGTGGTATCTGATATTGAAAAACAGCAGCGAACACAACAGGTGAATCCAAAATGCTGCTTGATGACGCACCTAAAGGCTTTTTATACCTCACTGACCTCCTATTCTTCTGTATAGACAGATAAAATTTTTGAAAAACCTAGAGCTCCTAGAGGCCCTGGTAAGCAGGTGTGAATTATCTGCATATATTCAAAACTTCAGGAGGTTGGCCTGTGGCCCCATGTTCATCAGCGCAAGTTACCATAGATGGTTTTTAGTCTCTGCTTATTACAGTAACTGATCTTATAGCAAGGAAACACACTAAAAAACATAAAGTTAACCCTACTATCAGTGTAAAAATAGGCGACTTTTCTTCCTGTGTCCAGAAAAAAAGATAGATGTGTCCATCATTTTTTTGAGCCTGGTGGTTCATGACTATTTTATTTTGGTGGTAATTATCTTCCTTTTTACAGCTCACAGTAAATGCTGGTAATGAGTTCCTATCAGTAGATGGAGTTGTGGGTTTTGTCAGTATTAATGGTGTCCTCAATGCTGAGAAATACATATAGATACATCCATTATACAAAACTGTCAGGGAGGTGTCTGATTGGATCCAAATTTATTCTGCAGCAGGACAATGACCCAAAAGATTCAGCCAATGTCATTAAGAACTATCTTTAGCATAAAGAACAACAAGGAGTCCTGGAAGTGATGATATGGCCCCAAAGAGCCCTGAGCTCAACATCATCAATGTCTGGGATGACATGAAGAGAAAGAAGGATTTGAGTAAGGCTTCATCCACAGAAGATCTGTGGTTAGTTTTGAACAACCTCCCCGCCGAGTTCCTTCCAAAACTGTGTACAAATATGCTAAGAAGAATTGCTACTGTTTTGAAGCCACCTTCCCAAGTCATTTCATGCAGACATCATCATTTGACAGCTAGTTTACTGCCCAAAAAAAGTTATGCCTGTCCTTATATATTGGTCACTCATTAATTAATCTTTTCCAATTTTACAGCAGCCAGCAGATCCTCCTTGAGAGCCTGCAGCAGTATGATTCCTGGCGATGCACCAACTTTGCATTAATTAATCACTGCCATGTCAGTATAACAAGCAAGGACTGCTATGCAAGAGGTGACATGCAATTACCTGTCACATTGTGTCTTGTTCAGATGAGAGATTTGTATAAAGTAGAATGGTATTAATAGATTGAAATGAAATATACTTCACTTAATGGATTTAATGGCTTGAGCTATATGGACTCTAATGCCTAATAAATTGTACCATATTGGTTCTGTACAATTGGGCAGACAAATGTAGACTGACAAATGGAAGGTTTTATGCATGGGAAGGAAAAATACAAGTCACCCGTACATACTAAATGGTAAAACACTGGGTAACACTGACATGGAAAAGGACTTAGAGGAATTTTAGTGGACAGCAAACTAAGCAGTAGAAACCAGTGTCAGGCAGCTGCTGCCAAGGCCAATAAGATAATGGGTTGCATCAAAAGGGGCATAGATGCTCATGATGAGAACACAGTCCTGACACTTTACAAATCACTAATCAGACCACACATGGAGTACTGTGTACAGTTCTGGGCTCCTGTGAACAAGACAGACATAGCAGAGCTAGAGAGGGTTCAGAGAAGGGCAACTAAAGTAATAACTGGAATGAGTGGACTACAGTACCTTGAAAGATTATCAAAATTAGGGTTATTCACTTTAGAAAAAAGACGACTAAGAGGAGATTAGAGATGAGCAAATTTTTTAAAAATTTGATTTGCCGGTTCGCCGACTTTTTCGGGAAAAATTCAGTTCGATCTGAATTATGTTAAACAACTGCTATTTTGTGGCGGCTGAGAGCCTTTATAGTGGTGTAGAACACTGTGCCTTGTAGTAACACTCATAGGGAGTCTGCTTTGGTTGGGAAATAATACTGTGAGTCCATATGACATGCAGATGACAGGCATCGTTCTTAGAATCACTGCACACTTCACTTATTTGGGCACTGGGCCAAAACTGACCAAATAACTCAAGTATGAATTCAGCCTTACAGGTCGATGTTAGCGCCATGAAGAAGCGCATTCCTTTTACACTATCGCCAGCTGATTTCTCATAGAACCTGTTCTATTAAACGCTTATACAAGTAGAGCCCCCCGACAGAGTGGAGTGGGTGTCAGCAGTAAGTTTGTGTTGACGTCACTGATTATTTTGCCCTTCCTAAGATCCTGTCTGTGGAGCTTAGGCCTTCACTCAGTCATCATTTGCTCAATAATCCATCAGTATTGCTAATGCCCCAAAAAAACAGGAGTGGATCTAAAACAGATGTCAAGCGAACCAAATATTTGCATGTCTTCTGTGTTTTCTACCCACTCCTGCTTTTGGCTACCAAATCATAAGCCAATTCTGATGGGACCATACAGGTATTGCAGCTGCTACACAGACAGGATCTGTTGTGCGTCTTGTTTTTCCTTCCTTCTGACAGATCAGAAGAAAGGTCAAATAAATCATGATGTCAGCCAGGCCGAAAGCCAAAATAGTGGACCAGTCATGAAGTGGGGTGGGTGGGAACAGCATTAGAAGTCCACAGAGTGGACCTATGACATATTGATGAGGTGGAAGCAGCATGAGAAGACCACAGAGTGGCCCAATGACAGAGTGCGGAGGTGGCGGCGGCAGCAGCAGCATCAGGAGGAGGCCATCTAGTGGCACAATGACAGAGTCTGGAGTTGGCAGGAGCATGAGGAGACCGCAGATTGGCCCAATGACAGAGTGTGGAGGTGGCGGCAGCAGCAGCAGCAGCATCAGGAGGAGGCCACAGAGTGGCAAAGTGACATAATGTGGAGATGGCAGTAGCAGCAGCATCAGGGTACTACAGAGTGGCAAAGTGACATAGTGTGGAGATGGCAGCAGCAGCAGCATCAGGAGACCACAGAGTGGCAAGGTGACATAGTGTGGAGATGGCAGTATGCTTTCAACACATATAACTGCAGAAATGAACTGCGTATATATTTGTATTGTTTGAAAAGATATAAGCCACTAAAGGCTTTTAAACATAGCACTTGCACCCCAAGAACAAATAGCTGGAATGATAGGGCTGTATAATGGCTACTTGGATCCCAAAATAATCTTTCCCTGCACTTGTTAATCACTTTTCTAGCACTGTCCCAAGCACCTTCTGATGTCTCTCCCTGCACTAAGATGCTGTGAAATTATTCCTCCCTATCCTTTCCCTGCACTTATAAATCATTTTTTCAGTTTTGTTTTTTTTTTACAATGAGGTTTTTCCTATTGCTTTCCCTAGCACCTTCTCACGTCTGTCCCTGCACAAGATGGCCGCCGTATTTATAGGGCTGTGACATCACAGGGCTGGCTGGCTGCTGATTGGCTGCATGCATGGCATTATGGGTCAGCCCACCTTCCCAGAGTTCCTTGCCCCATGTCCTCACATGTGTAGCTGCCATTGTAGCCACCATTTTAGCGTGGAAATTCGCATTTATTGCAAATCTAATTTTTCCAGAAATTCGGAACAAATTCCACTTCGTCTGATTAGATTCGCTCATCTCTAGGGGAGATCTAATAACTACGTATAAATACATCAGGGGTCAGTACAGAGATCTCTCCCATCATCTATTTATCCCTAGGACTGTGACAATGGGACATCCTCTGCGTCTGGAGGAAAGAAGGTTTGTACACATAGAAGAGGATTCTTTACGGTAAGAGAAGTGAGACTTAAGGAACTCTCTGCCTGAGGAGGTGGTGATGGTGAGTTCCCTAAAAGAGTTCAAGAGGGTCCTGGATGTATTTCTGGAGTATAATAATATTACAGGCTATAGCTACTAGAGAGGGGTCATTGATCCAGGGAGTTATCTGATTGCCTGATTGGAGTCGGGAAGGAATTTTTTCCCCTAAAGGGAGTAAAATTGGCTTCTATCTCAGTTTTTTTTTTTGCCTTCCTCTTGATAAACGTGCAGGATAACAGGCTGAACTGAATGGACGTATGTCCTTTTTTAGCCTTACAAACTATGTTACTATGAATTCAAAAGAAAAAAAGATAGTGCCATATTCTATTGGATGCCGGTATTATGGAGAATATCACATAGACTTCTTCTGACAGATGATTACCTCAATAATACAGTGCTGGAAATCAGCATTGGAACTCATATATCAATAATACATTAGGAAGGTGCCTAGGGTAACATAGTATGGAGTCATCTGTTCTCAGGATGTCTCCTTTAGACCTCATGCACACGATTGCATGTTCTTTCCGTGTCCGTTCCAGGTTTTTTGCAGACCGTATATTGGACCATTGATTTCAATGGGTCCGCAAAAAAAACACAGAAGTTACTCTGTGTGAACTTCGTTTCCTTATGTCCGTATTTCTGTTCCGCCAAAAAAATTTACTTGTCTATTATTGTCCGCATTACGGACAAGGATAGTACTGTTCTGTCAGGGGCCAGCTGTTCCGTTCCGCAAAATTCGGAATGTACACAAACATCATCCGTATTTTTTGTGGATCCATAAAACACATATACACAATATATGTGCAATTAAAGTATTGAATAATATAGGACAACTTTATAACGTACGTGCGGTCCTAAAGCCACTGTTCTGAAAGCGATAGATACAAAGTATTATACTAAAATACAGATGACTACAGTTCCATAGTGAGGGAGACCAAGTTCCCTGACATGCGCCTTAGTAAGAATGGTAGAACGGATAACTAAGTTTTAACGCATGCGCAATGGTAGGATATAGATTGTCAGTGAATGATATTAAGTTCTAATACATGCGCACTAGTACCGATGGCAGCACCAACAACTAAGCTGTAATGCATGCATAGACACACAAACCCGCGTTAGAGACCAAAGTCCTGAGATATGCGTAATAACAAGAATGATAGAGGAATATACTAAGTGCTGGCGCATGCGCAGTATATAGGATGCGCCAATGAGCAAGTGAAATCAAATAGCAAAAGGAGACATTGTCCAGTGACATGTGCTCTGGCACTAATGACAGCACAGGCAACTAAGTACTAATGCATGCACAGCTTTACGGCAAAGACATGGGAGTGATAGAGGAATATACTAAGTGCTGGCTCATGCGCAGTATATAGGAAGCGCCAACGAGCAAGTGAAATCAAATAGCAAAAGGAGACTATGTCCAGTGACATGCGCTCTGGCACTAATGACAGCACAGGCAACTAAGTACTAACGCATGCACAGTTTTTACGGCAAAGACATGGGAGTGCCGAATACTAACTCTCATGACATGCGCAATGGCACGGACGGTGGGTCAAGAGTTTAAGTCTATCAAGCATGCGCCGCGCTTATTGATGACATGAATTGATCGCAACCAACCAGAAAAGATAGGTTGGACAAACGATGACAGCGGAGGGCAAGGACTGTAATTGCTACCAATCAGATTTGAAGTTCACTGACGAATATACCTTCATTGGGTAAGATAATAACGTGTTCCATTGACGACATGCAAACAGAGATTATAAATTGAGCCGAGCAGGGAGCGCGCTCACACTCTGCCCTAACCCCTGAAGACGCCGGTACTCGGCGAAACATGTCGGGGGGCAGCGTTGCTCTTATGTTTTAACTCAGCTTAGTCTCTAGCAAAGCACTAGTACGACAATATAACACAAAGCTAATGATGAATTGTACCTACAGAATATACTGGCAGCGCGCAGCCAGTAAGGTAACAATGTTACATTCCTAGCTAGGAAGCTATAACAGGAATTGTAATGTATACTTAGAAGTGCAAGCTGAGACGAGCCAGCAATTTTAAAAGCATCCTCTAGCAAATATATTAGATAGACCAATTAAAAGCTAAGTTTTAGTAATAAGGAGGTGATGGATTAAGAGGTGTAATTTAGTAGGTTTCATTTATTCAATATATGTGCATGACGCCTTGGGCTCTGTTCACACAGTTTTTCCAGAAATATACAGTTAGGTCCATATATGTTTGGACAGAGACAACATTTTTTATCATTTTTGTTCTGTACATTACCACAATGGATTTTGAACAAAACAATTAAGATGGAGTTAAAGTTTAGACTTTCAGCTTTAATTCAGTGGGTTGAACAAAATGATTGCATAAAAATGTTAGGAAAGCATTTTTTTTAACTCAATCCCTTCATTTCAGGGGCTCAAAAGTAATTGGACAAATTAAATAATTGTAAATAAAATGTTCATTTCTAATACTTAGTTGAAAACCCTTTGTTGGCAATGACTGCCTGACGTCTTGAACTCATGGACATCACCAGACATTGTGTTTCCTCCTTTTTAATGCTCTGCCAGGCCTTTACTGTAGCGGTTTTCAGTTGCTGTTTCTTTGTGGGCCTTTCTGTCTGAAGTTTAGTCTTTAACAAGTGAAATGCATGCTCTATTGGGTTCAGATCAGGCGACTGACTTGGCCATTCAAGAATATTCCACTTCTTTGCTTTAGTAAACTCCTGGGTTGCTTTGGCGGATTTGAGCATACAGTATGTCTCTGAAAACCCCAGAATTCATCTGGCTGCTTCTGTCCTGTGTCACATCATCAATAAACACTAGGGACCCAGTGCCACTGGCAGCCATGCATGCCCAAGTCATCACACTGCCTCCGCTGTGTTTTACAGATGATGTGGTATGCTTTGGATCATGAGCTGTAACATGCCTTTGCCATACTTTTTTCTTTTCATCATTCTGGTAGAGGTTGATCTTGGTTTCATCTGTCCAAAGAATGTTCTTCCAGAAGTGTGCTGGTTTTTTAAGATATTTTTTTTTTAGCAAAGTCCAATCTAGCCTTCTTATTCTTGAGGTTTATAAGTGGCTTGCACCGTGCAGTGAACAGAGTATTTACTTTCATGCAGTCTTCTCTTTATGGTAGATTTGGATATTGATACACCTACATCCTGGAGAGTGTTGTTCACTTGGTTGGCCATTGTGAAGGGGTTTCTTTTCACCATGGTAATTATTCTGTTGTCTTCGGTGGGTGTCCAGGTCTTTTTGCATTTTTGATGTCACCAGTGCTTTCTTTCTTTCTCAGGATGTACCAAACTGTAGATTTTGCCAATCCTAATAGTGTAGCAATTTCTTAGATGGGTTTTTTCTGTTTCAGATGAAGGATGGCTTGTTTCACCTGCATGGAGAGCTCCTTTGACCGTATGTTTAGTTATCAGCAAAATCTTAAAAATGCAAGCACCACACCTCAAATCAACTCCAGGCTTTTTATGTGCTTATTTGAGAATGAAATAATGTAGGAATTGCCCATTTGTTCCATTTAGTTGCGTTCCCTAACCAGAGAGCAAACCGCAACATGTTGTAGTTTGCTTTCCGTCCTGGAACGCGGAGCAAGACGGATCCGGCATGACCCCCAGTGCAAGTCAATGGGGACAGATCCGTTTTCCCTGACCCAATCTAACAATAGAAAACGGATCCGCCACCATTGACTTTCAATGGAGTTCATGAAGGATCTGTCTTGACTATGTTAAAGATAATACAACCGGATCCGTTCATAACGAATGCAGATGGTTGTATTATCAGTAACGGAAGCATTTTTGCTGAACCCTGCCGGATCCAGTAAACATGCTAGTGTGAAAGTAGCCTTAAAATCCAACCTGGAATATATAGAGGGGTCATCTGGCAGGCTGTATAATAAGTAGACTGAAATCAAATGCCTACCACTAGCCTAATGGAGCTGAGACAAAAGAGTTTACATCCCACTCCAAATCCACCAAGTAGCAAATACAAATGTCCGTAATAGAAACACTCTTTCCATAACCTCATTTGTAGTGATTGTAAAAACTACAACAAATATATTTATAGGACCCTGGGCACTGACTAGAATTATTCACCCTATGAAAACAAACTGTAAAAGCCTTTTGTGACTGGAATCCTATGAAAGCACTGATGGATTGTTTAAAAAGCCTAGTTAGTCCTACGGAGCTGAATTATAGAGCTGTTGTTTTAAGTGGATATTGACAGTGAAATCAGTTATCAGAGTATAGTGAGCACAGTTCACTGTAACACAGCCAGTAAATGTTAAGAGGCATGTTGAGCTGAAATAATGAGTGAGAATGAGGAATCCCCATCATTATGCACTAACAAAGCAAAGATATGCATGGATTTACCTAATCCCAGGAACTGCAAATGTAAAGTGTACTGGAGAATATGTACAGCACAGATAAATCATTCCTGTCTTCCAAATAAGAGGACTGTTTTCTGTAGTCTAACTTGTTTATTGGCAAAACAGAAGTATTTGATGTGATCAATTGTGGTAAAAATATAAGAATACAAATAGCTTGTATAAGAAAAACATAGAATGGCATGTACAGTAATATTACATTAACAGAGAGAGCTATAATGGCTGCCTATACATAGGAATGCATGTCTAACATTTAACAGTTACAACCTCTTTCCCTAAGTAACACTTATACCTAGCTAAACTGCACTGCATACATAATGTCCCTGAAACAAAGGTAGAATTCTTACCAGAAATACTTGCACAAGGATTGTGGGGTTTGAAAAGGAGATATGCAGGAGACATCACTGCTGATGTCCTGTTAAAAAACATGAAGACTGGAGACTGGGCTTCTCTTTCCCAGGATGCATTACAGTCCCACAATGCTTTGCACCTCCCACAATACAATCTTTATTAACAGAAAAACTGTAACGGTCGCGTACACACACACACACAGGGGGGAGGGAAGTGACCACTGCGCTCCACCCTTACCCCTGGCCCTGCCTACTTGCCTCGCGAGTCCTAATGACAGGGGACAACTGGACGGCAATCCCTAACTTGGAATAAGTGCAGGGATGACAGACAAACAACAGGACGTGAACGGACTGAGTCAATACCAGGAAAGCTACAAGGTACAAATGGAGCAAGCAGAGAATTGTCAGGAGAAGCCGGGGTCATAAATACCAGGAGAGACGTGAAGCACCAAAGGAGTCAGCAGAGGATCGTCAGGAGGAGGCCGGGGTCAAATACCAGGAGAGCAGCAAGGTACACAAGGAGCAGGCAGAGGATCGTCAGGAATTCAGCAGGAGGTAAGTACGCCAGGAAAGACCAAATCACAGGTGGAACCTAAATTCCCGCCCTGGGAATGAGGTCAAACACAGGTCCTCATTCCCAAAGCTAAGCAACAGTTCTGCGGGCAATGGGGGACCGAGTGCACCTTCGGAACCCCGTTACAGTACCCCCCCTTTTACGAGGGGCCACCGGACCCAAGACTTCAGGTGATGGCTTTTCAGGGTGTTCTAAATAAAAAAATTCGAACAAGTCTAGGAGCATGAACCTCCCTGGCAGGTACCCAAGATCTCTCTTCAGGTCCATACCCCTTCCAGTGAATCAGGTACTGCAAGGAATTACGCACCTTCCTGACATCCACTATTTTAGACACCACATACTCGACAGCATCATTAACAAGAACCGGCGGAGGCAAGGCTTTTGATGGTACTACCGGTTCAAAATATTTTTTAAGTAGAGACTTATGGAACACATTATGAATGTGGAATGACTTGGGCAGCTCCAACCTAAAAGATACCGGGTTAATCACCTCCGTGACCTTATATGGTCCAATAAAACGAGGAGCAAACTTTTTAGAATCTACCTTAAGAGAGAGATTCTTAGAGGACAACCATACCTTATCCCCAACCTGAAAATTCACCCCCCTTGAACGTCTCCTATCGGCCTTGAGTTTCTGAGAACTTTGAGCCTTTTCTAAGTTCGATTGAACCCGGGCCCAAACTGTGCACAGTTCAGAGGAGAGCCTATCCGCCTCAGGGTTAGAGGAGGAGACCAATGACCCAGAATGAAAACGGGGATGGAAACCATGGTTACAAAAGAAAGGTGAAACCCCAGCAGAAGAATTGACACGGTTATTCAAAGCAAATTCAGCCAATGGAAGAAATTTCACCCATAATTGCTGGTCATCAGCAACATACGACCTCAAGAATTGTTCGACAGACTGATTAAGGCGTTCAGTCTGCCCATTACTCTCAGGGTGGTAGGCAGAGGAAAAAGACAATGAAATTTTACATTTTTGACAGAAGGCCCTCCAGAATTTGGACACAAACTGCACACCCCTGTCAGAAACAATATTTTCCGGGATACCATGCAATTCAACAATTTCTTTCACAAAAATAGACGCCAGGGTTTTGGCATTCGGGAGTTTAGACAGGGGAATGAAATGGACCATCTTGCTAAACCTATCGACCACTACCTAAACTACAGTCTTACCCTCCGCCGGCAGTAGGTCAGTTATAAAGTCCATCGAGATATGGGACCAGGGTCTACTGGGAATGGGTAGGGGTCGTAGGTTACCAGCAGGGCGAGTCCTAGGTGTCTTGGACCTGGCACAAACCTCACAGGCTGACACGTAGGACTTGACATCCCTAGTTAGAGTGGGCCACCAATAAGATCTAGAAACCAGATCCTTAGTGCCCTCAACACCCGGATGTCCACAAAAGGCAGAATCTTGACACTCACCCAACAGCTGGAGACAAAATTGTACGGGAACAAACAACTTATCTGTTGGGGTGGATACCGGTGCCAGATGTTGTTCAGACCTAATGCGAGCCGAGATATCCTGGGTAAGAGCTGCTAAGAAGATTTTTGCTGGTAGGATGGATTCAGGTGGTACCTCAGTAGGTTGAAAAGCCTGGAAGCTCCGAGATAATGCGTCCGCCTTCACATTTTTACTTCCCGGCCTGAACGTGATGGAAAAATCAAAACGAGTAAAAAACGGAGCCCATCTGGCTTGACGGGGATTCAACCTCTTAGCAGACTCGAGAAACATAAGGTTTTTATGGTCAGTGACAACAGTTACACAATGCCTTGCCCCCTCCAGAAAATGCCTCCACTCCTCAAATGCCCATTTAATGGCCAGCAGCTCCCTATTCCCTATGTCGTAGTTTCTCTCCGTGGGAGAGAATTTCCTGGAGAAGAAGGCACATGGTCTCAGATTAGTGAGGCTAGCAGGACCTTGTGAAAGGACTGCTCCTGCGCCGTCCTCAGACGCATCCACCTCCACAATAAAAGGTTTCTCCTGATCAGGCTGGATCAGAATGGGAGCACTACTGAATGCCTTTTTTAATTTTTCAAATGAAGAAATAGCCTCAGTAGACCAATTCTCCAAATCCGCCTCTTTCTTAGTAAGGTCGGTCAACGGTTTAGCAATTACGGAAAAATTCATAATAAATTTACGATAGTAATTGGTGAAACCTAAGAACCGTTGTAAGGCCTTTAAGGATGAAGGTATTACCCATTCCTTAATTGCTAGTACCTTACCAGGATCCATCTTGAAGGCGTGAGGAGTAAGAACATGCCCTAGAAACAGAATCTCCTGTACACCAAAGACACATTTCTCTTGTTTAGCGGATAGCTGATTCTCCCTCAAAACCTCTAATACTTGTTTAACATGAGACACATGGGATTCGAAGTCAGGAGAGAATATCAAAATGTCGTCAAGATAGACAATAACAAATTTACCTAAGAACTCCCTAAGAATGTCATTCATGAAGTTTTGGAACACAGCTGGGGCATTGCTGAGTCCAAAAGGCATCACTTGATATTCAAAGTGTCCTACCGGAGTATTGAACGCCGTCTTCCATTTGTCTCCCTCCTTGACTCGGATTAGATTGTATGCCCCTTTCAGGTCAATTTTGGAAAACCAGGTTGCCCCCAGAACCTGGTTAAATAAATCCGGAATCAATGGGAGGGAGTATCTATTCTGGACAGTGATTTTATTTAATCTCCGGTAATCGTTACATGGCCTAAGACCACCATCTTTTTTCTTAACAAAGAAAAACCCCGCCCCCATAGGAGAGACAGAAGGTCTAATATGCCCTTTACCAAGGCTTTCCTTAATATAATCTTCCATGGCCTTGCGTTCGGGCATAGAAAGAATATAAATTCATCCTTTAGGAAACTTGGCCCCCTCTACTAGCTCTATTGTACAATCATAAGGTCTATGGGGGGGTAGGACCTCCGGGGTTGGTGATGAGAATACATCAGAATATTCTCTAACAACAGAGGGTAAAGTATCAGACTTTACTGAGACCCCAGCCTGTACCACGGACAAGCACGAGTCACACTTAGGCCCCCATCTCATCAACTCGCCATTGGACCAATCTATAGTGGGGTTATGTAGTCGGAGCCAAGGCAACCCTAGTACCACCTCAGCAGGTAGGTTCTCCAGGACTAGAAGCGAACATCTCTCTGAGTGGCACACACCCACGGTTAGAGAAATCTCCGAGGTACATAAGCTCACCGTACCACCAATAAGAGGAGTAGCATCAATAGCCATGACATGGATAGGAGTTGGTAAGGCAAACATAAGAATACCCAATCTTACAGAGTACTCAGGGTCAATAAAGCTAGCCGCTGAGCCAGAATCAATAAAGGCCTTACCCGGCCATTTATCTACTCCCAGAGAAATCGTAATGGGTACCGAAAGCTTACATTTAGAAAATTCAGGGTATACCTGGTCTTTAGGTTGCCTTGCCTTAGGAGACTTGACAGAGAGGACCTTCTTAGGACACTGGTTGATCCAATGGTCAGGATCTCCACAGTAAAAGCATTCTCCACGTCTCCGGCGAAGATTCCCTCGGGTCATGCCAACCTGCATGGGTTCCTCGGTGGAGACCTCAGCATTGTCTCTGGGATAGGCCTCTGGCTGGACCACCATCTGGGAAGAGAACTGACCTGACCTGACCTGACCTGAACTGACTCTTCAGGGCTGGTTCGTTCCATCCTGAGGGGACACACCACCTTCTGAATTGGGTGCAATAATCCTCCGCTGGTAAATTGCCCTGAACCAGTGCCTTTAGAGCCGTCTCGGCTACTAGAGCCCTGTCTGGTTCATCATAGAGGGTACCCAGGGCCTGAAAGAACCCCTCCACAGAATATAAACAACTGTCGCCAGCAGGTAAAGAGAACGCCCAGTCCTGGGGATCACCCTGTAATCGGGAAATGATAATGCCCACGCGTTGACTCTCGGGGCCAGAGGACACGGGGCGCAAACGGAAGTAAAGTTTGCAACTCTCCTTTTTTTTTTTTTTTTTGATAAATATATATTTTTATTTTCCAAATCATGATATTAGTACATAAAACAGTAATAATCACAACGGTATGCTTAGCATGGCAATCATAGACATCCTTACAAGAAGAAAAATTCTATACAACATCCTAAGAACACCCTCACGACAATATACAGTAATAACTATATCCACTCCCCCCCCCCCTATTGGCTGCCGTCCACTCCATTCATCAATATATAAAATAATATTAATTATGGCTATGTAGATCTGCGTGCAATTCTTCTCCCTTGATGAGGGCGGGGAGACAGAGCCCCAATACTTTATCAATATAGCTTTAGCGACCATCAATCCCCGCATCCAAATCTGTCTGACCTGGGCCGGAACTTCCACTTCTGACCCACATTCTCCAAAAAGCACTATCAAAACCCCCGGGTTATAATTCATTGAGCTCTCCCTTTGTAGGGTAGCGAAAACCTCATCTCAATAGCTTCTTATTTTGCTGTAGCTCCAAAGCAAGTGGACATAGTCCGCATTAATATATCCACATTTGGAGCAGCAGCAATCCCGATCTTTATTTTGGGGAAATTTTCCTTGGATTTTAGGCGTATAGTAAAGTCTATGGAGGATCTTAAATTGGATTAACCTGTGCGCACTGGAAACTGACGCCCTTCTCACATTCCTATAAATAGTAGACCACTGTAGTGGGGGGCAATTCAACTCTTGCTCCCACTTATTTGTGCTTTTGAAAGGTGTAACAGTTGCCAGTGCAATTCGGAGTTTTGCATAAAGACTGGATAACTTCACTTTTTTATACTTCTGAGCGTCACAAAAATCTAAAAATATATTCTCTCGTGGAAAAAAGGGGCCTCTATTCCTAGAGGCTTCAAATATATGTTTCAAACGTGAATACATAAATAAATCTAATGGTGAACTATCAGTAAAACCAAATTCCAAAAGTGATTTAAACTGACCCATATAAAAAAGGTCAGACACCCTATTGATACCATTACGTACCCAATAACCAAAATCTGTAATTTTGAAGAACTCCTCCAGCCCCCTGTTCTCCCACAGAGGGGTGAAAACAAACGGACCGGAAGATTTAAGGATCTTCTTCAGTCTGTTCCAAACCGTCTGCAGTGAGCACGGGATCAGCAAGGACCTCCTCATTCCCATAAACCCATTCTCCAAACATACAAAAATATTATCAACTGGTTTATCAAAAAGTTTTGCCAAATATCGTGAAAGTAAACTCTCCTTAGAACAGCAACAACGCCGAATCTGTGCACACAAATAATAACCTTGAAAAAAGGGTAATGAGAGCCCACCATCTGCCTCCGACAACCATAGATATCTCTGCTTTATGCGAACCCTCTTCCTTCCCCAAATTAAATCATTAATCATAGCCTCTAACCTATGGAAGAAAATATCATCTATCCAGATAGGGGAGGCACACAACGGAAATAAAACTATCGGGAGGATAATCATTTTAATCAGCGCTATTCGATCCGTCTGTGCCAGTATCAGCTTCCGCCAAGCGCAGATTTTGTCCCTGACTTTATTCAGAACCGGGGCCAGATTAAGATCGTAAAACTTATTTAAGGGGAGCCCAATCTTAACCCCCAAATAATCTAAAGTGTCATTGGGGACCAAAACACGAACTCGCCTCCCCTCATCTACAGCTTTCCGATTTAGCGGGAGGAGCGATGATTTTGACCAATTTATTCTATAGCCTGATAGCTTACCGTAATCTTCTATTACCTCTATGACATACGGGAGAATTTTCCACCCCTGGTCCAGGAACAGAATCACGTCATCGGCATATAGACTTATTTTATCGCCCACTCCCGCTACTCCAAAACCGTCTATACGACTATCCAAGCGAATCCGAGAAGCCAATGGTTCAATAAAGAGAGCGAAGAGGAGAGGAGACAGGGGGCAACCCTGTCGCATCCCTCTCTGCATCGTAACGGGGGAAGATCTAATACCATTGATACTAATACATGCAACAGGATGTGCATATAGCATTTGAGTCATTTCCAAAAAGGGATTCCCAATGCCAAAATGGAACATTGTAGCCCACAAAAAAAGGCCACTCCATCCTGTCAAACGCCTTTGCGGCGTCTAAAGACAGAATGGAGTGGTCTATACTACCCCCAACAGACAGATTAAAAAAAAACTATATAGACTCGTCTGTATTTGCCATCCCGGAATAAAGCCCGTCTGATTGGGGTGTACCAAACCCGCTATAACCCTCTTTAGCCGATTAGACAAAATTTTGGCGAAAATCTTATAATCCGTATTCAGGAGGGATATGGGTCTATATGATCCCATATCACACGGATCCTTGTCCTTTTTCAAGACCAAAATAATCACTGCTTCCCCAAATGATGGAGGTAAAGAACAGCATGCGCGGGATTCATTCAGGACTAGAAGCAGGATCGGCAAGAGAATGCGCTAGCGTGGTACCTATATAGATCAAACGGCAATCCATCTGATCCAGGGGCTGATTTATATTTTAGAGAGGAAAGAGTCGCCTGGAGTTCCTCTAACAGAATAGGGGAATCCAAGCGCTCTCTATCTTGAGTGCATAACTGGGGGAGCTCTAATTTTTGAAGGTATTGATCCATAACGGTGCGACTGAACATAGACTCAGATTTATAGAGGGTAGAGTAATATCTCGCAAATTCCTCCCTTATCTCCTCTGCAGAGTTCACCCCAGCACCCTGTAAGTTCCTAATTTCTCTTATACTGGTAGACTCCCTCTGGTTGGCCACCAAGCGAGCCAGAAACCTGCCCGTTTTACCAGATTCGCAAAAACGATTCTGGCCTTGAAATAGGAGCTTATGTTGTGCTTTTTTATATAGGAGCGTCTTAAGCTGTAAATTGGCCTCTTTTAACTGTTTAATAGATTGCTCCGTATAGGAATCAATTAGTGCGGCGCGTAAACTCCTTATTAAGTCTGTCAATTGTTGTTCCCTGCGCCGTACTTCCGTTCTGAACCTATTAATTTTACTAAAGTATAAGCCCCTTATATGAGCCTTCAAAGCATCCCACACATAATGGATATGTGCCGATCCTACATTAAGGTCCCAAAATTCCCGAATATCTTGGTCTATTCGGGATTGCTCCCCTATCACATCAAACCAGTGCGGGTTCAGTTTAAAAGTTCTACCTATATTTGGAGCCTCCTTAAACCCAACAAGAACTGGGGAGTGATCCGAGATTCCGTCGGGTTCATATCTCATTCTCAGGACTCGACCGCACAGATCACGACTTGCAAATGCCAGATCTATACGGGACATTGACCCGAATGACTGGCTAAAACATGAAAAGATTTTTTTATTGCCATATAGGTGGCGCCAGATATCGACCAGCGCCAGCTCCTGGCATACAGCAGTCAAGGGGGATCCCGCGCGGCCGCGCCCGGAGAACAACGAGAACCGGTCCAACTCAGGATCAGGTACTGCATTAAAGTCACCTGCCACTAAAAGCGCACATTGATTTTTTGTGGATATATATTGAACTAGCAACGCAAACACCGTTGCATTAAATGGTGGGGGGATATATATAAAAGCCAGTATGACCTCCTGCCCTTTCCAATACCCATGGAGGAATACAAATCTACCCTCTTTATCAATCCAATTATCTAACGGTTGATACTCCATCCCATGATGAATATATACGCTGATCCCTCTTGCATAAGAAGAGTAGCAAGCGTGGTACTCAAGAGAAGCCTATCTCCTTTTCAGTGTGTAAATCCTATCTACTGTAGCATGGGTCTCTAGTAGTACCACAATCGCCGGCAGGTGGCGGACTACAAGAGAGAAACTTCTTCCGGTCTCCAGAAAAGGGTTCTGGGAGCTTAATCTGGGGCTCAAAATGCGGACTGGAGGCCTGAGGAGTGGAAGAACCTTGCCCTAACTCAAAAGAACTGAGTTTTTTCCCTAACTCCTGCACCCTCTGCGTCAGATTAGAGACATGGTCAGTCAGGGTCACCAGAGGATTCATAATACAGTGGTTATTGGGCCTGTTATTCTGTAACGGTCGCGTACACACACACACAGGGGGGAGGGAAGTGACCACTGCGCTCCACCCTTACCCCTGGCCCTGCCTACTTGCCTCGCGAGTCCTAATGACATGGGACAACTGGACGGCAATCCCTAACTTGGAATAAGTGCAGGGATGACAGACAGACAAACAACAGGACGTGAACAGACCGAGTCAATACCAGGAAAGCTACAAAGTACAAATGGAGCAAGCAGAGAATTGTCAGGAGAAGCCGGGGTCATAAATACCAGGAGAGACGTGAAGTACCAAAGGAGTCAGCAGAGGATCGTCAGGAGGAGGCCGGGGTCAAATACCAGGAGAGCAGCAAAGTACACAAGGAGCAGGCAGAGGATCGTCAGGAATTCAGCAGGAGGTAAGTACGCCAGGAAAGACCAAATCACAGGTGGAACCTAAATTAACAGGCAACCTGTGGCCAGCAGGCTGCCTGTATTTATAGTGGGGAGTGAGGGTCATGTGATGTGGCCAGCGTCACATGACCGACAGACCAACCAGTCGAGCACCGAGTGATCAGCTCGGCGCTCAAGGCAGACTAGGAGCAGGGAGCCACCCAGCTAGTAAAGCCGCACTGGGAATGAGGTCAAACACAGATCCTCATTCCCAAAGCTAAGCAACAGTTCTGCGGGCAATGGGGGACCGAGTGCACTTTCGGAACCCCGTTACAAAAACAAGGTGTAGTACATTTTTTAGACTGCTAGATGGTGCTATAACCAAACTAATAACTATAGCAATAGTAAACCCTAGCTGACGTGAAATAGAATTAAATTCAAACCCTGCTGGGCAGAACACTCCCCGTCTAGCGTCAATAGACGCCACTACTGGGTTCTTCTCTCTTAGCAACCCATTTTGGTCAATGGTGGGATCGGGATTTTCCAAAGCGCTATCTTTGGAGACTGTTTGGCTTTTGCTGAGGTAGTCTATTTCATTGCATGACATTAACGTTGTACAGTGCGAATTATTATGTTCTTGGACCTTTCCAGATTAGGAGGGCTTTAGGTATGTTTGCAGTGATGCCAACCTTTGCAGTGCTTTGGGCTCACAGGTAATGTCTGAGCTGTATGGACTACACAGGCTATAGCACAAAAGAGCAACATCCAGGTGGAGAGCCTGACGAAACAATGGGATTTGAGTTGGTGGTCAGAAGTCACTGTACGTAGAGTAGATACTTCAAGTCGGATTTCTTCATCTGTATCTGGGTCTACCAATTCGAATGTGTCGGATCCGATGTTGCAAGACGTTGAACAGTACAGGAATGCAGGACCCATAAACCATGTTGTGTCCTTAAGGTGGCTTGGTGTGACGGATCTTGTTGCGTGGTCTGCAGGATTATGTTGTGTGGGCACGTAGTGCCACTGTTTAGGACAAGTGGATTTCTTGATCCTTAGCATCCGATTGCAGACTTAGACGTAAAAACGTCTAGTTTTATTGCTAATATATTCTAGGACTACCTTGCTGTCTGTGTAAAACTCGACTTCTTTAATTTCCAAGTTCATTCCTGATGTTATAAGTTCAGCCAACTCCACTGCAAGCACAGCAGCTCAGAGCTCCAACCTGGGAATCGCGTGTTCGCGGAGTGGCGCCAGTTTGGTCCGGCTCATGACAAATACTATATGGCATCGTTTTATGACGTCAATGGTCTTTATTTATGCTACGGCTGCAATCGCCTTGACTGAAGCATCGCAGAAGATGTATAGTCTTTGCATCTTGACTTCAGTAGATGGCACGGAAGCATATGGTCGTGCCACGTGAAGGCTGGTCAAAGCTTCGAGAGACTTCTTTCAACCTGTCGACAGGTCCTTTTTCTCCACGGGAAGCATATCATCCCAATCAGACGTCTCTGTGGTAAAGTCCCTTAGCATCATTTTGCCTTGGATAGTAACAGGCAATACGAATCCCAGAGGATCATTAAACCTGTTTCTGGTGGACAGAACTACTCTGCGTGTGAAGGGCTTTTCTTCCTTGCTGATTGGGAAGGTGAATGTGTCTGCCTTTAAATCCCAGAGCAAACCGAGACTCTGCTGCATGGAAAGGGAGTCGGTGCTAAGATCCAACTCCTTTTGGTTACTTGATTGGTCTTGGGGTGAGAAGGCTTCCATTAACTCACGGCTGATAAAGCGAACATCTATTGAGCCCTTTTCAGGAGACTGATTGCAGTCTCGTTCGTGGGTGTGGATTTCAAGCAGTCGTCCACGTAGAAATCTTTTTCCACAAAGGATCTGACATCTGACCCATACTTTGCTTACGCCTCTCGGGCTGAATGCCTGAGACCGTAGATAGTCACTGCAGGGGAAGGACTGTTTCCGAAGATGTGCACTCTCATTCGGTACTTACAATGTCTTCATTGCGGTCGTTGCTGCGGTACCAGAAGAACCTCAATTAGTTTCTGTGTTCTTCCTTGACAAAAAAGCAGTGAAACATCTGTTTTATGTCAGCCATAAATCCTACGGAATCTCTGCGGAAGTATAGAAGTACCTCTAGAAGTCTGTAGTTGAGGTCTGGACCAGACAGTAAGACATCAATTAGCAAAACGCCTTCGCACCTGGCACTCGAGTCGAATACTACTCTTATATCCCCTGGCTTTTTAGGATGATACACGCCAAATATGGGTAAGTGCAAAGACTCCTCGGAGTCTTGGAGCACAGGTGCCATTTCTGCATGGTTGTTCTGGAATATTCTTTCCATGAAAGTAAAGAAATGTTCTTTAGTCTCTGATATCCTCTGAAGTTTGTGTTTGAGGGAGATAAATCGACTTTAGACAAGTTCTCTGTTATGAGGTAAGCATTGTCTCTGGGGTTTAAGCGGTAAAGGTGCGACCCAGCTTTCTGACTTGTCTTTTACTATTCATTGATCCATGATCTCCAAGAACAGCCTGTCTTCTATGGACATTGCGACTTTGTCTTCTCTTGTCCTGTGGAAAATGGTACACCCTAAGTGATCATGCTCACCATCGCAGGCGTGATCTCCACTGGAGGGATCCATGAAAGGACAAGGCACAGGGGCTCTATGTGGCAATTCTTTTATTAGGAAACCACTGTGACATTGCTGGAATAGGGCAGAACATAAATTTTTTAAAGTGTGTTAGTGAGCATACAATTGACTGAGGTTGGCTTGTGTGCTCCTCCTAGATAGACGTCTGATGACCCATCCTAGGTCAAGTCTCTGGGTGTATGGAGCATTGTGGGACTGTTAATCTGTCCTCTAGCCTTTTGAACTCGTAGTATTTATCTTCCAAGGAGTAAGACTATCTGGGCTCCAATTCTGGTATCAGATGAGCTATACGCCTCAGGTGGGGGTGCTATGCTGCTACCTCTGGTGTAGATATCTCAGACTGGTTGTCAGGTATATCATTGCACTCCAGTATGTGAAGACAAGACCAGCACTCACTGGTAAGTTGCAATTTCTTTTGTCTATATTTGTCATATAATAATACAATTGTGACGCATTTCGGTTCTAAGTTTGAGCCTTTCTCAAACTCAAATCATCATAACAAAAACTAGATTTAAATAGCCCGCCAGTCACAGGATATGACGTCAGGTTGTCACGGGCAACATGTACACAAATTCCCCAACAAAAAAAACATGAATGGAAGGAAGGGAATTGATTGAAAAAAACAGGAAAACAATAGGGGAAAAGGAATGGAAAAAAGGGATAATAGAGAAGAAATAGAAACCATTATCACATATAAATCCACATATGTGGTAAATTGTACAAAATATAAACATATCCAAATGTATAAATAGACATATCGGAAAATCCCTTTGTTCCATCTCTCAAAAAAATTCATCACGTTTTATGAAGGATAAAACAAGAAAAAAGAAATAAAAAGAAATACATGAACTATGTACAAAAGGTTATTGTATATCAGCGGAGCTGCATATTGTTGAAAAATGCATGTTACATAAGCTGCACATTACAAAAAACTGCTCAATTCATAGGATCCAGAAGGCTGATGTATACAGGTAATTAGTATAAAGACAATAAAAAAAAAAAAAAAAAACGATCAGAAAAAAGGCAGTTGATAAATCGGTCGCTAAACATTTTGTGGAGTGTGGGCACTCTGTCAGCCAACCTCAGATTCTGAGTGATAGACGCGGTGGATACCCTCAGAGGAGGTGGGGATATGGAATGTATTCTCAGAAAAAAGGAATTACAATGGATCTTTGCATTAAAATCTATGCAACCGCATGGTCTCAATATTGAGTTCAATGTGAACAATATTGTGTAACTATGTACCAGTGGTAGAATTGCTATGGATTGATGTGATACATCATATTCATTATTTGTGTGTTAGATGTTTTTAATCTCGTTTTTAGACTGTCACATAATAATCATGGGGTATTTTTTATATGAAGCAGGGTATGGATGTGGAGCATAGGGGCTGATCCATGACATCGGGACTCTGCCAGCAGTCTCCATTTGGGGTAGGACATTCTTTGGGGTCCCTCAATAGTAATTATATTGCCTGTTATGGGTTCACTTTGTAGTTCCGCGCCCTTTGTGTGCATAGTTCTATGCACACAGGTTGCGGATATCCATTGTAGGCTATGAGAATGAATGAGGAGGAGTGGCCTGGATGTTCCTGTGATGATCACGTTTTCGTCCTGTGATCGGGGTTGATGAGGCACAAGTGCGTGCTCCCCTGATCCTGGACGATTTTGGATGAGATCATTGATATGCGCACTGAGGTTCTGGAGATGTGCGGGGTGAGTCCTGATAAGAGCGGATGGAGGCTACCGTTTGCCCGCACCTGGGTTAAGGTAGACACATGTGAGGTTTTGTTTTTTAATTGTCTTACTAATATACTAATTTCCTGTATACAACAGCCATGGTTGGTAATGATATTGATTGGGATACACATTGTATTGGCTCCCTATTTCAGGGTGCGGAGTCACATGCACTTTAAAAGGTGGATATGGTCACTCTTTACTAGGCTTGATAAAGGCTACCATGTAGCCGAAACATTGCTGTCTGGTTTTATGGCACACATTCTGTGAAGCTTATCCAATAAAGATCTCACTGAAAATGCTGCCGTGGCCTCCTTTTGTACACTATGCGTTGGACTGCTGAGGATCTGCGGTCGTGGCTTGGCTGGTACATTCCAGTGTGGTCATAAGGTCCGTGAGTGCCGCTCTACAACAGTTTTTTTATACTAATGTGGTGTCTAGGTCAGTGCCTATCTGCTTCCCGTCATGCTCCTCTGCTTGGGGTGATACCTGAGAGGGTGGTCCAGGGTGTATAGCCATATTGTGTTCTCTGCTACCACATTTTGTGCATGTCACACTGACCTTACAGTTCCTGGCGAAGTGCGATGTTGTAGCGCAGCACCTGAAGCAGATGTTTTCTTTAAGGAATTCTTTGCAGTCCTCTTAAGACTTAAGAGTCATAACTGGGATTGTTTCTGATCCTTGCCTGTTGAGTAACAAAGTCTACAAACACCACAAAGAGGAGAAATGGTACATTATAAACCTGCTTATAATGAAAACCATGTGCAATCCACTTCTCCTGTAGGTTATAAGGGAGTTTTTGAACAATCGTGTTGACACCTCTGGTGGTGTCCAGGAATGCTAGCCCTGGCAGATCTCATTCTGCCTGAGCAACCTATACCTCTATTAACAAGTCGCTGAGTTCCCTGAGCTTCTGGTGACCCCTACCCACTATTCTGGTAAAATTATCAATTCTCTTAAATAAGGTATTTTCTATAGCTTCTATTGACCCATAACACTCAAGTCTTTTCCACACCATCTTTAGGCATTTGCCCGGATAGTTTATGTTAATGTCTCTAATTCCTTTGGCGTGTTCAGCAGACATGCTTCCAAGCCACTTTACCAAGAGATCTAACTCCTCACTATAGGAAAGATCTAAGTCTCTTATGGCATTCTCGAAGGAGGCTCGCCATGCCCTGTAGTTCTAAAGGCGATCGGTCAACTTTATAAGTCCTTTGGTAACCAGCACCCGTTTAGCAAAGAACTTAGCAAAACCCATGGCGGCCTGGTTGGCGCAAATACTACCCGGTGTGTTGTTGTTATGCTGCATGTGTGGTGTATCACCTCACCTTTTAGGGGTTTCTGGCTTATAGCAGTCTGTATAATAATGTTCTGACGCGAAGGGTGTCCCTTTAAGTCGAAGTGAAGGTTGTATCTTCTGTTCTGTAAAGCGATAGTTGTGGTCAGCATTGCTTTGTTGCATACCGTCCTGCTTGAGGTACTGTGGTTCAAAGTAGCATCTTTGACACTCTGTATAAACTGGCTGATATTCTGGATCATAGACATCTTCTGTCTTGGGATGATAATGGATGTAATCTGAGACGCGCTGAGTTGGATCTTGTTCATCTATGTCTGGCCCAAGTACTTGGCTATGTTTCTTGCATTCGGGGGAACTCCAAGGCTTCTAGGAACTCTGCTTTGGCGGCCGCTTCTTTCTCTGCAACAGATTTTTCCAGTGACACTTGCAAGCATGCTGTCTCTTCTTCCAGTGCCGCTTGCAGGTGTACTCTTTCTTCTTCGAGTAACGCTCTCTCTTTTTCCTTTGACGCTTGCAGGCGCGCTCTCTCTTCTTCTAGCACCGTTTGCCGGCGTGCTCTCTCTTCCTCCAGTAACGCTCTCTCTTTTTCCTTTGACACTTGCAGGCATGCTCTCTCTTTTTCCCTTAACACTCTCTCTTTCTTTAATTGCATCTCTTGTGCAGCAAAGGAAGACCTTACTTTTGCAGCTTCAGCTTCTGTGCGGGTGAGAGCAGCCTTTTCTCTTATTGAGGACTTAGTAGAGCAGCTTGCTCGTGACCTGGTCCTGTATAAGGATGCCTGGCTAGAGGACATTGTGTGCCTTTTGCTGTATAATGTCTCTGTGCGGACTCAGTCTATGTAGAAACGGACTTCAGTGTGGTCTGGAACGTGCTGCACTTGCTGGGGGCTGCACTCTCACTTCTTGTGACTGGATGGCAGCCACAGCAATCATTTATGCCAGACCGCGTGGCTGATGGCAGGTCCGTATAGTCAGATCCACTATCGCTGGTGACTAGCATCTGTTTTACTGTTCTGTCTTCATACACGTTCACACAGTATGCAGTCTGACATTCAGTATAAACCATTCCTGTCTTCCAAATAAGAGGACTGTTTTCTGTAGTCTAACTTGTTAATTGGCAAAACAGGAGTATCTGATGTGATCAATTGTGGTAAAAATATAAGAATACAAATAGCTTGTAGAAGTAAAACATATAGAATGGCATGTACAGTAATATTACATTAACAGAGAGAGCAATGTCTAAAATGGCTGCCTAAACATAAGAATGCATGTCTAGCATCTAACAGTTACAACCTCTTTCCCTAAGTAACACTTGTACCTAGCTAAACTGCACTGCATGCATAATGTCACTTAAACAAAGGTAGAATTCTTACCAGATATGCTTGTACAAGGATTGTGGGGTTTGAAAAAGAGATATGGAGGAGACAGCACTGCTGATGTCCTGTAACATGAAGTCTGGAGATTGGACTTCTCTTTCACAGGATGCATTACAGTCCCACAATGCTTTGCACCTCCCACAATACAATAAACTTTATTAACAAAAAAACAAGGTGTAGTACATTTTTAAGACCGCTAGATGGTGCTATAACCAAACTAATAACTATAGCAATAGTAAACTCTAGCTGACGTGAAATAGAATTAAATTCAAACCCTGCTGGGCAGAACAGGGCTCATGCACATGAATGAATTTTCTTTCCTTGTCCGTTCCGCTTTTATGGGGGGCCATGTGTGCGGAATCATTTATTTCAAAGTTACTCTGTGTGCAGCCCGTTTCCATATGTCCATTACACAAAATTATGTCCTATTATTGTCCGCATAACGGACAAGGATAGGACTGTTCTATTAGGGGCCAGCTGTTCCGTTCCGCAAAATACAGAATGCACACATACGTTATCCGTATTTTTTGCAGATCCGTGTTTTACAGACCACAAAATACATACTATCGTGTGCATGAGTCCTTAATGTGTTAAATACACAGTTGCAGCAAAGTTTAATTTGACATTTAGCGCTAATGCTGTGTTAGGCATAATTTTAAAGTTTCCTGCAACTGTATATTTAAAGGGCATCTGTCAGCAGATTTGTTCTTATGAAACTGGCTGACCTGTTACATGTGCACTTGGCAGCTGAAGGTCTCTGTGTTGGTCCCATGTTCAATGAGCCTCTAGGAGCAATAGGGAGCATTGCTGTTACACCTAGAGACTTTGCTCTTTCTGCAGCTGCCACACCCTCTCCATTTTGATTCACAGGGCCAGGCATGATTATTATTATTTTTTTTTATGCACTTATATAGCGCTTCTATATTACGCAGCGCTTTACAGACATTAGCATAGATGGGGAGCACAATCTGAGGTCCCTATCAGTATGTCTTTGGAGTGTGGGAGAAAACCGGAGGAAACCCACACAAACATGGGGAGAACATACAAACTCCATGCAGATGTTGTCCTTAGTCGGATTCAAATCTAGGACCCCAGTGCTGCAAGGCACTAGTGCTAACCACTAAGCCACTGTGCTGCCCATGATCACTTTTAGGCCTCTTGCACACGACCATATGTATTTTGCGGTCCGCAAAAAACGGATCCGCAAAAAATACGGATGACATCCGTGTGCATTCCCTATTTTGCGGAATGGAACAGCTGGCCCCTAATAGAACAGTACTATCCTTTATGATGTAAACTAAGGGCAATATTAACAAGTGACCGATCCCCTTAGCAAAAGGCAGGGCCACTTTCTTTCTAATTGACCAGCTGTTTTCCAAAATGTATTGAACAGCTCCAATGAATAATGATCAGTCCAGAATAATCATGAGCTCCTGACTTTCTCCACCCACCTGCGATTCAGTTGGAAAACAACTGTCAATCAGAGGCAGGTGGGCGGAGAGAGCTGTGAGCTCATGAATATGGGGACTCACAGGCATATGCTGTGTGGGTATGTAAATATATATATACAGGGAGTGCAGAATTATTAGGCAAGTTGTATTTTTGAGGATTCATTTTATTATTGAACAACAACCATGTTCTCAATGAACCCAAAAAACTCATTAATATCAAAGCTGAATATTTTTGGAAGTAGTTTTTAATTTGTTTTTAGTTTTAGCTATTTTAGGGGGACATCTGTGTGTGCAGGTGACTATTACTGTGCATAATTATTAGGCAACTTAACAAAAAACAAATATATACCCATTTCAATTATTTATTTTTACCAGTGAAACCAATATAACATCTCAACATTCACAAATATACATTTCTGACATTCAAAAACAAAACAAAAACAAATCAGTGACCAATATAGCCACCTTTCTTTGCAAGGACACTCAAAAGCCTGCCATCCATGGATTCTGTCAGTGTTTTGATCTGTTCACCATCAACATTGCGTGCAGCAGCAACCACAGCCTCCCAGACACTGTTCAGAGAGGTGTACTGTTTTCCCTCCTTGTAAATCTCACATTTGATGATGGACCACAGGTTCTCAATGGGGTTCAGATCAGGTGAACAAGGAGGCCATGTCATTAGATTTTCTTCTTTTATACCCTTTCTTGCCAGCCACGCTGTGGAGTACTTGGACGCGTGTGATGGAGCATTGTCCTGCATGAAAATCATGTTTTTCTTGAAGGATGCAGACTTATTCCTGTACCACTGCTTGAAGAAGGTGTCTTCCAGAAACTGGCAGTAGGACTGGGAGTTGAGCTTGACTCCATCCTCAACCCGAAAAGGCCCCACAAGCTCATCTTTGATGATACCAGCCCAAACCAGTACTCCACCTCCACCTTGCTGGCGTCTGAGTCGGACTGGAGCTCTCTGCCCTTTACCAATCCAGCCACGGGCCCATCCATCTGGCCCATCAAGACTCACTCTCATTTCATCAGTCCATAAAACCTTAGAAAAATCAGTCTTGACGTTTCAGCTTGTGTGTCTTGTTCAGTGGTGGTCGTCTTTCAGCCTTTCTTACCTTGGCCATGTCTCTGAGTATTGCACACCTTGTGCTTTTGGGCACTCCAGTGATGTTGTAGCTCTGAAATATGGCCAAAATGGTGGCAAGTGGCATCTTGGCAGCTGCACGCTTCACTTTTCTCAGTTCATGGGCAGTTATTTTGCGCCTTGGTTTTTCCACACGCTTCTTGCGACCCTGTTGACTATTTTGAATGAAACGCTTGATTGTTCGATGATCACGCTTCAGAAGCTTTGCAATTTTAAGAGTGCTGCATCCCTCTGCAAGATATCTCACTATTTTTGACTTTTCTGAGCCTGTCAAGTCCTTCTTTTGACCCATTTTGCCAAAGGAAAGGAAGTTGCCTAATAATTATGCACACCTAATATAGGGTGTTGATGTCATTAGACCACACCCCTTCTCATTACAGAGATGCACATCACCTAATATGCTTAATTGGTAGTAGGCTTTCGAGCCTATACAGCTTGGAGTAAGACAACATGCATAAAGAGGATGATGTGGTCAAAATACTCATTTGCCTAATAATTCTGCACGCAGTGTACTAGACATTAAGCCCGTTTCAATAACAGGAGCTAGAACAGTAGTGCATAAACATTAGTAGGAACATTAGTATTTCTTTATAGATATAATTTCTTGTGAATATTCTGTCTGAATTTGGCAACAGTTTGCCTTGTTCAGAACCATCAACAACCTTTACAACCACATCTGAAAAAGTTCTAACTCTTGATAATGCAACATATAACCGTGGCTGAATACTGGTTCTTGCAAGTAAATGCCAACTTTTTTTTGCTCCTGAGCTTTATTTATTGTCATCGCTGGTGGCCAAGACTGTTGGCTGTGGCTGAGACTGCTGGCACTCTGACTGGTGGCTGTGGCTGGTGGCACTGACTGATGGCTGAGACGACTGGCACTGACTGGTGGCTGAGACTGCTGGCACTGTGACTGGTGGCTGAGATGGCTGGCACTGACTGTTGGCACTGATTGGTGGTGCTGAGACTGCGGTTGTGGCTGAGACTGCTGCTGGTGGCTGACTGCTGGCACTGACTGGTGGCTGATATTTCTGGCTGTGACTTGTGGCTGAGACTGCTGACACTAAGTGCTGGCTGCAGCTGAGAATGCTGGCACTGAATGGTAGCTGCGACTGGCGGCTGTGGCTGGTGGCCGAGACTGTTGGCTGTGGCTGAGACTGCTGGAACTGTGACTGGTGGCTTTAGCTGGTGGTACTGAATTATGGCTGAGACAACTGGCACTGACTGATAGCTGAGACTGCTAGCACTGTGACTGGAGGCTGAGATGGTTGGCACTGACCGGTGGTACTAAGACTGCGGCTGTGGCTGAGACTGCTGACTGAGGCTGGTGGCTGAGACTGCTGGCACTGACTGGTGGCTGTGGCTGAGACTTCTGGCTGTGGCTTGCGGCTGAGACTGCTGAGTGCTGGCTGCAGTTGAGAATGGTGACTGAGACTGTTGGCTGTGGCTGAGACTGCTGGCACTGTGACTGGTGGCTTTGGCTGGTGGCACTGAATGACGGTTGAAACGGCTGGCACTAACTGGTGTCTGAGACTGCTGGCACTGTGACTGGTGTCTGTGGCTGGTGGCACTGACTGATGTCTGAGATGGCTGGCAGTGACTGCTACCACTGACTGGTGGTGCTGAGACCACTGACAGCAACTGGTGACTAATACTGCTGGCAGCAGCTGCTATGTGTGTCTGACAGTACTGGAATTTGTGCGACTCTGTGATGGACGTAATGGCGGCGCTCGATTGAGAGAGCACACCATAGGAGATGGTGATTGGCCGGAGCGCAGGTGTGGGCGGTACGGGCGGTGTGTGGGGCGGCTGTGATAGGTTGGCGCACTGATGTGGGCGGTGCGGGTGATATGTGGTGCACTGTGTGTTGATTGGCCGGCGCAAATGTGGGCAGTAAGGGCGGCTTGTGGGGCGCCGTGTGTTGATTGGCCGGTGAGCCGCGCATGCGCACTTCAATAATCCGGCACACATGCACGTACACCAGCCCTGAGCACGCACACAGGGCTTTTTTTTGTATATATTGAAGATATATATATATATATACATAGAAAATCAACGCAGCACTCTTCTTGTAAAAAACGCAGTGTCTTTATTGACACATGTGACACAAAATAGGCAACGTTTCAATCCCCTTCCGGGATCCTTCTCAAGCACTTGGCTTGAAGAGTGCTGCTTTGATTTTCTATGAATATACAAGCCTGTTGTCAAGGGCGAGACGCTTGCACCGGATGATCTCTAAAGTGAGTGCTGCCGGAATTCACATACTATATATATATATATATATATATAGAGTAATGTTATTGCTATGGCTGACCCTAATACATGGAGAACAGGTCTCCTGTATGATTTATGCTTTACGCTGAAATACATTATTAATTCAGTGTGTGTTTTACTCCAGTGAATAGCATCACACTATATCCACATGAAAATGCTGAACTAGCTATGTATGAACATCCAAATGGTAATAATGGTCTTAAAGGTGACTCCGGCAGCAATTCATTTACATAGCAGGCCTGTCCAGGTACTAGTTTTTGACTGATGATTATGTTTTGTGAGCCAACTTGATACATAGTTTATTCTCATGTTCCTGAATTATGCTAATGAACAGTTAAACTGTTGGTTCAGAAATGTAGCATTTTTCCTTGGCAACAAGTCCATTATATTAGTTATCTCAGCTGGATAGAGAAATGTGCAGAGTCCTGTCTTGTTTTGCTTTATCCATAAACTATAATTTAATTTAAAGGTACAAATGCTTTTAATGGCAAATTAAATTTATGTAATTGGTGTTGTTGAATTGACAATCTGGAGCCATCTGTCCCTTTACATTGTTTGGTTGCTAATGTAGCTTTTGTTTAGGTGCTAAATAATTCTTGTTGTATAGTAAAGTCAAAGAGCATATGCTCACCTATTCAGGAATTGACAGTTTGCTTATGAGAGAATGGTGCAGGCATTCAATTTGCTAGCAATAATGACTAGAATAAAAAACCTTCTTAAAAATGTCAGGTATTTAAAGCCCCTCTGTCTCGCATGCTTCATGCCTCACAAGTGAAGTTTAATGTCATTCAGTTTAGATATTACAGATGGAGACATGTAAATTGCCCCTTATGTGCTCCCAGGGCTACTTCTTTATTCTGAGAGCTTAATCACAATGGCCACATATAGATAAGGACTGCACAATTTGTAAGCCTAAATCTGCACAATACAAATTATTGTGTCATTACTGTGCATTTGCACATATAGAAGTAGGGTTTATACCATTCCAAGCAGGGTTGGCCTTAGGTTACAGGGCACCCTGTACGAAAAGTCTTTTTCAAACACACATACCTCCGCAAGCATGCGCGACCACCCATCCAGTCAGTGCTATGGTCGCTTTTGAAAATAGCTAAGCACTGCCTTTTTTCAAAAGTTCCATAGCAGTGAATGAAGAGGACGCTGTGTATGCTTAATATTGTTAGGCAAGCAAAGCAGGAAAGGGAGGTGGATGTTATTGTCCATCTTGGGACAAATGATCTGGCTTGCAATGAGGTTTCAAAGGTGAAGGAAGCTTTTCACACACTTGGAAATGATATATGGGAGGTTGCATCAACTGTTTCATTCTCTGCAGTTTTGCCTGTGCATAACCTTCAGCATGACAGGAAGATGCGCATTAAGGAATTCAATGTATGGCTTGGTGAATGGTGTCTGAACCAAGGGTTTGGCTTTGTGTCTCATGTTAGCTCTCGTTGCATCTTTCTCTCAAGGGAACGAATGTCCTCAGTGGACAGTTCAAAGTATTTGCTAAGGAGCATTTAAACTAGGAAAGAGGGGCAAAAGAGTGATAATCCAGCAGTCCGACTGCCCCCTGGAACAATACCAGAAGATGCCAGTAGCACATAGGTTAAGAAATGACAAGCTCAGAGTCTTGTCTACAAATGCTCGCAGTTTAGGGAATAAGATGAATGAACTTGAGTCTATAATGGCATCTGAGAATATAGATTTAGTGGCTGTTACTTAAACATGGTTCAATGGGAGTAATGACTGGGATATAACAATTCCAGGGTTCTCTCTATATAGGAAAGACAGAGAAGGCAAGAAAGGGGGAGGGATTGCCCTGTATGTGAAAGATAGCATAAAATCTAATTTAATACAAATTAGCGAGACCAATTTAGAGTCAGTTTGGGTTACCTTGCAGCTTGATAATCATAAGGTAACTCGTGTAGGTGTGATATATAGACCCCCTAGCCAAGTCAAAGATTCAGATGATCTACTAGTTGAGGAAATAGCTAAAATGACATTGAAAGGGGAATTTATCATTATGGAAGACTTTAATCTTCCTGATGTAAACTGGAAAACCAAAATAGCTAGTTCTGCCAGGAGTACAGATATTCTAAATTCCCTACTGGGATTATTTCTACAGCAAGTAATTGAGGAGCCAACCCGGAAGGAGGTCATTTTAGATTTAGTATTCACAAATGGGAATTTGGTATCTGATATTACTGTAGGGGAAAGCTTGGGATCTAGTGATCACCAGTCAGTGGGGCTTACTATAAGTACACCACACAAAAACAAAAGTTTTAGATTTTAGAAAAACTGACTTTTCTAGATTAGTGGTATACGAGTACCTATCATAATGGAACAGTTTCAATGGAGTCCAGGGGAAATGGGACTACTTAAAAGTGGCACTATTGAAGGCAACAGATAATTGCATTAGGCTTGTCAGTAAAAGCAAAAAAGGAAGAGACCACTGTGGTACTCAGCAGAAGTGGCCAAAAGCATTAAAAACAAAAAGATAGCATTTAGTAATTATAAAAATAAAATAAAAATGAGGATGGCAGGCAAATTTATAAGATTAGGAAGAGAGAGGCCAAACAAGTTATAAGAGCTTCTAAAGCACAGGCAGAAGAGAAATTAGCTCAGTCAGTGAAAAAAGGCGATAAGACATTCTTCAGATACATAAATGAAAAAAGGAAACTAAAACAAGGAATTACCAAATTAAAAACAAAAGAAGGAAGGTATATGGAAGAAGATAAAGAACTAGCTGATTGCCTCAATGAATACTTCTGTTCAGTTTTTACAAAGGAAAATGAAGGAAAAGGACCTCAGTTAGGAAGGAAGACTAATGAATCTTTTGATGCATGTGTCTTTACAGAGGAAGAGGTTCTAAGTCAGCTGTCTAAAATGAATACAAATAAGTCACAGGGGCCTGATGGGATACACCCAAAGCTATTAAAAGAGTTTAGCGGTGAACTAGCAAAACCATTAACAGATTTATTTAACCAATCATTGGTAACAGGAGTCGTCCCAGAAGATTGGAAATTAGCAAATGTTGTGCCCATTCACAAGAAAGGCAGTAGGGAGGAATCGGGCAACTATAGGCCAGTAAGCCGGACATCAATAGTGGGGAAATTAATGGAACAATACTTAAGGAGAGGATTGTGGAACATCTTGGATTGTGGATTAAAAGATGAAAAACAGCATGGGTTTACTTCAGGGAGATCATGTCAAACTAATCTTAGTGATTTTTTTGATTGGGTGACTAAAATAATAAATGACGGAGGTGCAGTAGACATCGCTTATCTAGAATTTAGTAAGGCTTTTGATACTGTCCCACATAGAAGGCTGATCAATAAATTGCAATCTTTGGGCTTGGACTTCCATATTGTTGAATGTATTAGGCAATGACTGAGGGACAGACAACAGAGGGTTGTAGTCAATGGAGTATATTCAGACCATGGTCTTGTTACCAGTGGGGTACCTCAGGGATCTGTTCTGGGACCCATATTGTTTAATATCTTTATCAGCAAAATTGCAGAAGGCCTCGATGGTAAGGTGTGTCTTTTTGCTGATGACACAATGATTTGTAACAGGGTTGATGTTCCTGGAGGGATACACCAAATGGAAAAGGATTTAGGAAAACTAGAGGAATGGTCAAAAATCTGGCAACTAAAATTTAATGTTGATGAGTGCAAGATAATGCACCTGGGGCGTAAAAACCCAAGAGCAGAATATAAAATCAGTAGTACAGTCCTAACCTCAGTTCCTGAGGAAAGGTATTTAGGGGTCATTATTTCAGAAGACTTAAAGGTAGGCAGACAATGTCATAGAGCAGAAGGAAATGCTAGCAGAATGCTTGGGTGTATAGGGAGAGGCATTGCCAGTAGAAAGAGGGAGGTGCTCATGCCGCTCTACAGAGCACTAGTGAGACCTCATTTGGAGTATTGTGCTCAGTACTGGAGACCATATCTCCAGTAGGATATTGATACTTTGGAGAGAGTTCAGAGAAGAGCTACTAAACTTGTACATGGATTGCAGGATAAAACTTACCAGGGAAGATTAAAGGACCTTAACATGTATAGCTTGGAAGAAAGACGAGACAGAGGGGATATGATAGAAACTTTTAAATACATAAAGGGAATCAACAGGGTAAAAGAGGAGAGAACATTTAAAAGAAGAAAAACTGCTACAAGAGGACATAGTTTTAAATTAGAGGAGCAAAGGTTTAAAAGTTATATCAGGAAGTATTACTTTACTGAGAGTAGTGGATGCATGGAATAGCCTTCCTGCAGAAGTGGTAGCTGCAAATACAGTGAAGGAGTTTAAGAATGCATGGGATAGGCATAAGGCCATCCTTCATATAAGATAGGGCCAGGGACTATTCATAGTATTCAGTATATTGGGCAGACTAGATGGGCCAAATGGTTCTTATCTGCCGACACAGTCTATGTTTTTATGTTTCTATGCACAGTAGTAGTGGTGCCATACCAAGCTCATTACATAATTACAAACTCATATTCCAGCATGGTACAGCACTAAAACCAAGTATGGTACATAAATATAACAGAAGAAAGCTTATTACATAAATATAGCACCAGAACCAAGCACAATATATAAATACAGCACCAGAAAAACACAAGGAATTTAAATAGAGTACAAAAAATCAAGATTATTACCAAAATACAGCATCAGCACCAAGACAAGTGCATAAATACAGTACCAGCTCAAAACAGATATAATTTGCACAGTCAGGCTATTTTCCTAAGTATGTAAAGTGTGAAACTACAGGTCACAGTATTTATTTATATAGCGCCACTATATTCCACAGCGCTTTACAGACATTAGCATCCAACTGTCCCCAATGAGGCTCACAATCTAAGTTCCCTATCAGTCTGTCTTTGGAGTGTGGAAGGAAATCGGAGGAAACCCACACAAACACAGGGAGAACATACAAACTCCATGCAGATGTTGTCCTTAATTGGATTTGAACCTAGGAACCCAGAGCTGCAAGGCACCAGTGCTAACCACTGAGCCACCGTGCTGGCCTGAACTGGTATAAAGGTATGCTGGGAGTGGTAGTTTCACAAAAGAAAATGTTACCACCCATCATCCCTCAGTAGACCATATGAGTGGCATAATAAACATTTGCATTTAGTGACTTTCGGGTGACATCTCCTCTGGAGTTATTCTTTTTACTTTACTTTTTATCTGGTTCAGACACCATGATAACTTCTCCCTGGCACGACTTGTCTCAGAGTTTGCTGCCAAGATGTCTGCAGCTTCTTGCTTTACCAACATACTGGCACCCTACATACTAACACAAACTCCTCTTAGTGCCACATACTGTGCCCTGCATAAAATAGTAGTATACACTGTGCCTCTGAATACAATCATGTCACATACTATGCCCCCTGAAAATAAAGCACCACATATAGTTCTCTTGATGGCAGTACCCCCTTATATAGTACAACACACTCTGTGCCCTATGTATATATAGCCTCTACATAAAGATGGCCTAGGCTATGAGACGATTGCCAACAGACTGAAACTGAGCTGGCTCTTCAATAAAAAAATAGAAATATATATAATACAAAATACAAAATAAAAAATAAAAAAACATTAAAAAAATAATAAAGTTCACCACTGTGCTTTCTTCTTTTTTGGCATCGCAGACTACCGTGTGAAGCAGGCTTAAAGAAGGTGTCGCGCTGCCTCACTTGACTGTAATTCGAAGGTCTTGATCAGGATAGGATACAACAGCATTTAGGTGATGCCAAACAACGAGGTTCCACAGGAGGATAATCTCGGTCACAAAACCACTCCTCTGTAGATATAAAGGTTCAGGCACATAGTGATGGTCCACCAATGTTTCCAATGGTAATAGCTTTTGTTATACTCATAAAGGTATAAGATCAATAGGCAAAAAACTGAATAAAATCTCCGTGGTTATAACACCGCTCGACCCAGGTTTCGCCACACCAGCTTTATCAGGAGCGGATGATACACCCACATATGGTCGATCCTTTTATATGGGTGTCGAAATAACATTCAATCTTCTCCCATCCCCCTTCCTTTATAAATCCTCTATTTTTTCACAAAATTTAAAATCCACAATTTTTTGCAAACACAGAAAAATCCATATTAAAATAGAATAAATAGAAAAATAGAAAAATTCATAATATAAAAATAAGATTACAGCAGTTTTTTCTAATCACAATACCAACTTCTCTCATAATATCCAAAGAAATAAATCACATACCAGCTAATGTCATTTTCTTATACTTATATCTTCATATTATTCACACATACAAATTCTTCTCCACCTACTAAAATAGCTTAATTTATCCAATACATCATAATTCTTGTCTCGGATGCAGGGGCGTAGCTAGAAATGCATGGGCCCCATAAAAAAATTTATAGGCCCCCCCGCAGCCCCCACATATCTATCGGACCTCCCACCACCCCTTCCAGAGCTCCCACCCAAACACCCATCCTAGATCTCCCACCGCCATGAGCAGCTTCACACTTGCGGCAGGACGGATCCGACAGGCTGTTCAGCCTGTTGGATCCGTCCTGCCGCTATTTCGCCTTGCCGCCACTCCATCCCTATTGACTATAATGGGAACGGGGACAGAGCTCCAGTGCAGCGCGGCAGTGTGCAGTGAAAGGCTGGCGGCCGAAAAGTACTGCAAGTCCGACTTTTTCGTCCGGTGGCCTCTCACCGAGCAGTGCCGTGCTGCGCCGGAGCTCCGCCCCATCCCCATTATAGTCAATGGGGATGGAGCAGCGGTCCAGCGAAATAGCAGCAGGACGGATCCGTCCTCCCGCAAGTGTAAAAGTACCTTTATGTCTGTCATATAAGAGTGTGCCCCCCAAAAGAAGGAAGGGGCGCCCTCCTTATCACTGCTGGCATCTCTTTTTAACATCAGATCATCAGACTCTCACTTACTAATTACAGCACACACCCCTGTAGTGTCCACCATCAGACAGGGAAGGGAAGAAAAGAAACCCCAGAACTAGAGTGTCAGTGTGCCCCCAATGTGTTGGGGGGCACACTCTAGTTCTGGGGTTTCTTCCCTCCCCTGTCTGATGGTGGACACTACAGGCCAGGGCGCAGGGTGTGTGCTGTAATTAGTAATTAGTGAGAGTCTGATGATCTGAATTCTGAAGTTAAAAAGAGCTGCCTGCAGACCTTCAAGGATAAGGAGGGCGCCCCTTCCTTCTCTTGGGCCCCAAGAGAATCCTGAGGACTTGGGGGCCCCACTCTGAGTCTGCAGGCAGCTCTTTTTAATTTAAGAATTTTGATTATCTCAGACATCATAAGTTATCAATAATCTCACTTCCTTAAATTCAAGTGAATCACATCACTTACTTTTACAGTCACTGTCACTGTAGTCACACAGACAGCAGGCATAGACTGGAGTGGCACTGGCACGGCAGGACTGTCACTGGACTGGACTGGACGGAGACTGGAGTCTGGACTCTGGAGACCACTGACTGAGGACTGGTCTGGACTGGAGTGAGTAGGACTAGTGACTGTGTCTGTGAGGTAAGGTTCCTCTCTCTCACTCAGACTCAGATAGCGCGAATCTGACTGGCGCCAGTGCGGCCGCACTCCCTCTCCCTCCCTAGCCCCTCCACAACAGGTAACCCCCTCCACGGCCCGGCCCGGCCCCACCCCGCCCCCTCCACGGCCCAGCCCCGCCCCCTCCACGGCCCGCCCCCTCCACCGCCTGAGTCCGCCTCCTCCTCCAAATCTAGTTACTAGGAGGAAATCTTTCCTGCGCTGCAGCTCTGGTGCCTGGCTCCGCCTCCGTCCCTCAGGTACACCCCCGTTCCGGTCCCCTCCACCGCCTACCTCTTCTTCCGTTCGTGCGGCAGTGCGCCCCGGGCCCGCCTGCTTCAGCCTCCAGTCCTGACCTGACTACTCCTCCTTGCCTTCCCCCCAGCCAGGCCCGAGCCGCGGACCGCCCGCTCCCCGCCCACTAGACTGGGCGGGCGGTCGGGCCTGGCTGCCTGTGTGTTTTTACTGTGTGTTAATAAAAAAATTAAAAAAATTAATGCGGTCCGGACGGGCCCCCAGTGGCGTAGAGCCCCATAGCCACTGCTATGGTTGCTATGGCGATCCCTACGCCACTGCTCGGATAATATATGATCAAACCATTATTCATAAGGAACAATTAATACCAGCAATCAAGGACATATAACCTAACCATATATTACTATTCAACCAAACAAGGTTTCAAATCTAGGTCTATGTTCAGACCATCCAGCTGTAGAGACCGCATTCTGAAAATCCATTCCACCTTCCGGTGGTTAATTGCCACCACCGAATCTCCTCCTCGCCAATTCTGTTTGACCCTTTCTATCCCCATGAACCACAACCCCTTAGGATTTTTTCCATGCATTTTTTTTTAATGCATGGACACGCTATTTGTCTCAAGCCCTTTTTTTATGTTATTTATATGTTCTTGGATTCTTGTTTTAAGTTTTCTCAAGGTCCTCCCAATATAAATTAGTCCACACGGACACTTCAGGAGATATATAACCCCCATACATTCACAGGAGATTTCTTCTTTAATGTTATAAATCTGACCATTTTTTTTATTCAACTTTTTGAACATTTCTTATCTTTTTATCTTCCAAGGTGTGGTTTCTGCACACAATACAGAAGCCACTCCATGTGAATTGGTTCTTGCTCTCCTTCCCAACCTTCACTGGAATATGGCTGTGTACAAAAGTGTCTCTTAAATTTGGTGCTTTCCTAAAAAGATGTTCTGGTTTATCAGGGATAATATCCCCCAGAATCGGGTCATTTTTAATTATTGACTAATTATTTCTCAAGGAATCTTTTAAAGGTCCCACAATTGCACAAAACTAGGTGAAAAAAAACAAACCTATAATCTTGCTCCTGATTTCTCCTATCTCTTTTTTCTTTCTTATCCCTTGTTGCAACAATGTCCCTATTTTTTTCCAGAGAGCCCCTATCATACCCCTTCTCCTCAAATCGTTCCATCATAATTTTACTTTGTTCTCTATAATCACTTTTTTCAGTGCAATTTCTGTATATGCGCATAAATTGCCCCTTAGGGATATTTTCAATCCAGGGACTATGATGACAACTCGTTGTATCAATATACCCATTTACATCAGTGGGCTTAAAGAAGGTCTTTGGTTTGAGTTTATTGTCCTGAACAAATATGTTAAGATCAAAAAAAAATAACACTTTCAGTGCTGATCTCACTTGTAAAGGTGAGATTCAAGCTGTTATTATTTATCTCCCTGAGAAAGTCTTTTAACCCATGTTCATCACCCTCCCACATTATCAAGCAGTCATCGATGTATCTTTTCCACAAGGTTAGTTGCAACAGGTCATGTGAACAGGGTCCTAAACAAAATGAAATACGTCCCCAGTTTCGTTAACTTGTTTATGACCGCGTGGGAAGAAATAACCATTCAGCCAAGATTACATCAGCCACAGTCCAGTGGTCGACTAACCCTGTGCAACAGATACATCGATGACTGCTTGATAATGTGGGAGGGTGATGAACAGGGGTTAAAAGACTTTCTCAGGGAGATAAATAGTAACAGCTGTAATCTCACCTTTACAATTGAGATCAGCGTTGAAAGTGTTAATTTTTTAGCTCTTACCATATTTGTTCAGGACAATAAACTCAAAACAAAGATTTTCTTTAAGCCCACTAATGAAAAAGGATATATTGATACAACGAGTTGTCATCATAGTCCCTAGATTGAAAATATCCCTAAGGGGCAATTTATGCGCATATACAGAAATTGCACTGAAAAAAGTGATTATAAAGAACAAAGTAAAATTATGATGGTAAGATTTGAGGAGAAGAGGTATGATAGGGGCTCTCTGGAAAAAAACTAGGGACATTGTTGCAACAAGGGATAAGAAAGAAGAAAGAGATAGTGGAAATCAGGAAAAAGATTATGGGTTTGTTTTTTTCACACAGTTTAGTGCAATTGTGGGACCTTTAAAAAATTCCTTCAGAAAAAATTGGTCAATAATAAAAAATTGCCCGATTCTGGGGGATATTATCCCTGATAAACCAGAACTCCTCTTTAGGAAAGCACCAAATTTAAGAGATACTTTGGTACACAGCCATATTCCAGTGAATGTTGGGAAGGAGAGCAAGAACCAATTTACATGGTGCGGCTTCTGTATTGCGTGCAGTAACTGCACCTTGGAAGATAAAAAGATGAGAAATGTTCAAAAAGTTGAATCAAAAAATGGTCAGATTTATAACATCAAAGGAGAAATCTCCTGTGAATGTATGGGGGTTATACACTCACCTAAAGAATTATTAGGAACACCTGTTCTATTTCTTATTAATGCAATTAATCTAGTCAACCAATCACATGGCCGTTGCTTCAATGCATTTAGGGGTGTGGTCCTGGTCAAGACAATCTCCTGAACTCCAAACTGAATGTCAGAATGGGAAAGAAAGGTGATTTAAGCAATTTTGAGCGTGGCATGGTTGTTGGTGCCAGACGGGCCGGTCTGAGTATTTCACAATCTGCTCAGTTACTGGGATTTTCACGCACAACCATTTCTAGGGTTTACAAAGAATGGTGTGAAAAGGGAAAACATCCAGTATGCGGCAGTCCTGTGGGCAAAAATGCCTTGTGGATGCTAGAGGTCAGAGGAGAATGGGCCGACTGATTCAAGCTGATAGAAGAGCAACGTTGACTGAAATAACCACTCGTTACAACCGAGGTATGCAGCAAAGCATTTGTGAAGCCACAACACGCACAACCTTGAGGCGGATGGGCTACAACAGCAGAAGACCCCACCGGGTACCACTCATCTCCACTACAAATTGGAAAAAGAGGCTACAATTTGCACAAGCTCACCAAAATTGGACTGTTGAAGACTGGAAAAATGTTGCCATGATTTCTGTTGAGACATTCAAATGGTAGAGTCCGAATTTGGCGTAAACAGAATGAGAACATGTATCCATCCTCTGATGGCTACTTTCAGCAGGATAAAGCACCATGTCACAAAGCTCAAATCATTTCAAATTGGTTTCTTGAACATGACAATGAGTTCACTGTACTAAAATGGCCCCCACAGTCACCAGATCTCAACCCAATAGAGCATCTTTGGAATGTGGTGGAACGGGAGCTTCGTGCCCTGGATGTGCATCCCTCAAATCTCCATCAACTGCAAGATGCTATCCTATCAATATGGGCCAACATTTCTAAAGAATGCTATAAGCACCTTTTTGAATCAATGCCACGTAGAATCAAGGCAGTTCTGAAGGCAAAAGGGGGTCCAACACCGTATTAGTATGGTGTTCCTAATAATTCTTTAGGTGAGTGTATATCTCCTGAAGTGTCCGTGTGGACTAATTTATATTGGGAGGACCTTGAGAAAACTTAAAACAAGAATCCAAGAACATATGAATAACATAAAAAAAGGGCTTGAGACACATATTGTGTCCATGCATAAAAAAAAATGCATGAAAAAAATCCTAAGGGGTTGTGGTTCATGGGGATAGAAAGGGTCAAACAGAATTGGCGAGGAGGAGATCCGGTGGCGGCAATTTACCCCCGGGAGGTGGAATGAATTTTCAGAATGCGGTCTCTACAGCCGGATGGTCTGAACATCGACCTAGATTTGAAACCTTGTTTGGTTGAATAGTAATATATGGTTAAGTTATATGGTCTTGATTGCTGGTATTAATTGTTCATTATGAATAATGGTTTGATCATATATTTTCCGAGACAAGAATTATGATGTATTGGATAAATGAAGCTATTTTAGTAGGTGGAGAAGAATTTGTATGTGTGAACCAATATGAAGATATAAGTATAAGAAAATGACATTAGCTGGTATGTGATTTATTTCTTTGGATATTATGAGAGAAGTTGGTATTGTGATTAGAAAAAACTGCTGTAATCTTATTTTTATATTATGAATTTTTCTATTTTTCTATTTATTCTAATATGGATTTTTCTGTGTTTGCAAAAAATAGCGGATTTTAAATTTTGTGAAAAAATTGTGGATTTATAATGGTAGGGGGATGGGAGAAGATTGAATGTTATTTCGACACCCATATAAAAGGAACGCCCATATGTAGGTGTATCATCCGCTCCTGATGAAGCTGGTGTGGCAAAACCTGGGTCGAGCGGTGTTATAACCACAGAGATTTTATTCTGTTTTATGCCTATTGATCTTATACCTTTGTGAGTATAATAAAAGCTATTACCATTGGAAACATTGGTGGACCATCATTATGTGCCTGAACCTTTATATCTACAGAGGGGTGGTTTTTTGACCGAGATTATCCTCCTGTGGAACCTCGTTGTTTGGCATCACCTAAATGCTGTTGTATCCTATCCTGATCAAGACCTTCGAATTACAGCCAAGTGAGGCAACGCGACACCTTCTTTGAACTGAAACTGAGCTGGAGCAGGGTGGCCAAGACCATACAGTGGTTTAGCAAGACAGGTTCCACTCAAAAGTGGCCTTGCAAGGTCAACCAAATAAGTTGAGTGCACGTTCTTAGCTCATATCTAGAGGTTGACTTTTCAGACTAGACATATGAGTGCTGCCAGCATTGCTGCAGAGGTTAAAGGGGTGGCGGGTCAGCCTGTCAGTGCTAAAACCACACGCCGCACACTGCATCAAACTGGTCTGCATGACTGTCGTCCCAGAAGGAAGCCTCTTCTAAAGATGATATACAAGAAAGCCTGCAAACAGTTTGCTGAAAACAAGCAGACTAAGGACATGGATTACTGGAACCATGTCCTGTGGTCTGATGAGACCAAGAGAAACTTATTTGTTTCAGATGGTGTCAAGCGTGTGTATCGGTAACCAGGTGAGGAGTACAAAGACAAGTGTGACTTGCCTACACAGTCAAGCATGGTGCTGATAGTGTCATGCTTTGGGGCTGCATGAGTGCTGCTGGCTGTGGGGAGCTACAGGTCATTGAGAGAACCATGAATGGCAACATGTACTGTGACATACTGAAGCAGAGCATGATCCCCTCCCTTTGGAAACTAAGCTGCAGGGCAGTATTCCAACATGATAACGACCACAAACACACCTCCAAGACGACCACTGCTTTGCTAAAGAAACTGAGTGTAAAGGCGCTGTACTACCCAAGTATGTCTACAGACCTAAACCCTATTGAGCATCTGAGGAGCTGGAAGAGGATTCCAGTGGAAACCTGTGAAGGTCTAGTAAACTCCATGCCCAAGAGAGTTAAGGCAGTGCTTGAAAGTAATGGTGGCCACACAAAATATTGACACTTTGGACACAATTTGGCCATTTTCACTTAAGGGTGTTCTCACTTTTGTTGTCAGTGGTTTAGACATTAATGGCTGTGTGTTGATTTATTTTGAGGGCAGACCAAATTTACACTGTTATACAAGCTGTACACTGACTACTTTACATTGTATCACATTGTCACATCTTCAGTGTTGTCCCATGAAAAGATCTAATAAAAATATTTACAAAAATGTGAGGGGTGTACTCACTTTTGTGAGATACTGTATATATATATATATATATATATATATATATATATGTGTACTTATGATAAGTAAATCAATTTGATCAATTTGGAATTCATCTTGTGTGAACCTGCCGAGGTTCCATTGAGGTTTGCAAAATTTTTAAAAAAGTTTGGTTCGGACATGATCGGTTCAGACATGCTGGCGGCAGGTTTCTGTTCACTGAAAGCTGCGGCACAGTGTTTTTTGGTTACAACATAATTTGTCTCCCTTTCAGAGGGGGAAAAACATAGCCCCATTTTATTTGATAGTGAGGGTCTAAAAGTGTGGTTATCCAGTAATCATCAGAGAGCTTGTTGTTAATGATAAACCTGTCATGGTTCTAAGCAAGCAAGTCTACAGGTGGCCATTCTGCTCAGCGTGCCTGAGGAGCTATTTATTTCAACTCCATCCCCCCACTTAGATGATTGGGTGTTGTGGCTGGTGTAATCGTCGTCGTCATCATCCTCTTCCTCCTTCAACTCTGACTCCTCCTCTTGTGGCAGCACCTTATCCTCCTCCCCCATGGGAGTTTCTCATTGTGGGTCTCTACAGCTACAGAGAGGACAGCAATAATGTGTTAGCTGTTCTTTTTTTCTCCTCCATCCCCGCCTGTTTCATGAGCATCAGTTTCTGTTCTAAGATACATATGAGGGGGATGAGGGACAACTTCACTATGAATGGCACGATCTGCCCAACCTGGAAACAAAAACATGCTCCCTGCTGTGGTGGTCCATACCTCTCAACTTTTAAAAAGAAAGAAGAGGGACATTATGTTCTGCAATAGGCCATGTATCTCACTCCGCCCAAAACATAACTATTCCACCCAGTCCCCTAAATGCCCCCACATAGTATTTATGCACACATTGTGCCACTTTCACAGATTATGCCCAGATATGTGCACCCTTCACAGTAGTTATGTTTAGATATGTACCACCTCACAGTAGTTATGTAAAGATATGTGCCCCTTCACAGTAGTTATGTCCAGATATGTGCCCCCTCACAGTAGCGATGCCCAGATATGTGCTGCCTCACAGTAGTTATGCCAGATATGTGCCCCCTCATAGTAGTTATGCCAGATATGTGCCCTCTCACAGCAGTTATGTACAGATATGTGCCCCTTCACAGTAGTTATGTCCAGGTATGTGCCCCCTCACAGTAGCAATGCCCATATATGTGCCCCCTCACAGTAGTTATGCCCAGATATGTGCCCCCTCACAGTAGTTATGCCCAGATATGTGCTCCCTTACAGCAATATGCCCAGATAAGTGCCCCCTCACAATAGAGATGCCCAGATGTGCCCCCTCACATTAATATGCCCAGATATGAGCCCACTCACAGTAATATGCCCAGTTATGTGCCCCCTCACAGTAATATGCCCAGATATGTGCCCCCTCACAGTGATATGCTCAGGATTGTGCCCCCTCACAGTAATATGCCCAGTTGTGCCCCCTCACAATAATATGCTTAGGATTGTGACACCTTCACAGGCAGTAAAAAAAGAAAAAAATCCACATACTCATATCGTTCCACAGCAGCAGCCGAATAACTGGAGCTGCCCGCCAGCCCTTCCCACTTCCCATACCAGTAGTGTGGAGCACCAGCAGGGGTAGGAATGATGGGGCAGGGAGCCGACAGACAGCTCTCTGCCTCATCATTTTAGGCAACTGTCAGCTGCCAGACAGCTGCCAGAGAGTGGAACATACAGTGGATATAAAAAGTCTACACACCTCTGTTAAAATGTCAGGTTTCTGTGATGTAAAAAATTGAGACAAAGATAAATCATTTCACAACTTTTTCCATCTTTAATGTGACCTATAAACTGTACAACTTAATTGAAAAACAAACTGAAATCTTTTAGGTAGAGGGAAGAAAAAATAAATAATAATAATAATATGGTTACATAAGTGTGCACACCCTTAAACTAATACTTTGTTGAATCACCTTTTGATTTTATTACAGCACTTAGTCATTTTGGGTATGAGTCTATCAGCATGGCACATTTTGACTTGGCAAGATTTGCCCACTCTTTGCAAAAACACTCCAAATCTGTCAGATTGCGATGGCATCTCCTGTGCACAGCCCTCTTGAGATAACACCACAGATTTTCAATTGGATTCAGGTCTGGGCTCTGGCTGGGCCATTCCAAAACTGTAATCTTCTTCTGGTGAAGCTGTTCATTTGTTGATTTGGATGTATGCTTTAGGTGGTTGTCATGCTGAAAGATTAAGTCCCTCTTCATGTCCAGCTTTCTAGCAGAAGCCTGAAGGTTTTGTGCCAATATTGACTGGTATTTGGAACTGTTTATAATTCCCTCTAGCTTAACTAAGGTCCCAGTTCCAGCTGAAGAAAAACAGCCCCAAAGCATGATGCTGCCACCACCATGCTTCACTGGGGGTATGGTGTTCTTTTGGTGATGTGCAGTGTTGTTTTTGTGCGAAACATATCTTTTGGAGTTATGGACAAAAAGTAAAATCTTAGTTTCATCAGACCATAACACCTTTTCCCACATGCTTTTAGGAGACTTCAGATGTGTTTTTGCAAAATGTAGCCTGGCTTGGATGTTTTTCTTCGTAAGAAAAGGCTTTCATCTTGCCACTGTACCCCATAGCCAAGACATATGAAGAATATGGGGGATTGTTGTCACATGTACCAGACAGCCAGTACTTGCCAGATATTCCTGCAGCTCCTTTAATGTTGCTGTAGCCCTCTTTGCAGCCTCCCAGACCAGTTTTCTTCTCGTCTTTTCATCAATTTTGGAGGGACATCCGTTCTTGGTAATGTCACTGTTGTGCCATATTTTCTCCACTTGATGATGACTGTATTCACTGTGTTCCATGGTATATCTAATGCCTTGGAAATTCTTTTGTACCCTTCTCCTGACTGATACCTTTTAACAATGAGATCCCTCTGATGCTTTGGAAGCTCTCTGTGGACCATGGCTTTTGCTGTGGGAAGCGACTAAGAAAATTTCAGGAAAGACCAACTAGAGCAGCTGAACTTTATTTGGGGTTAATCAGAGGCACTTTAAATGATGGCAGGTGTATGCTGACTCCTATTTAACATGATTTTGAATGTGATTGCTTAATTTTGAACACAGCTACATCCCCAGTTATAAGAGAGTGTGCACACTTATGCAACCACATTATTTTAGTTTTTTTGTTTTCTTCCCTCCACCTAAACGATTTCAGTTTTTTTTAACTGAGTAGTACAGTTTATAGGTCACATTAAAGGTGGAAAAATTTCTGAAATGATTTATCTTTGTCTCATTTTTTTACATCACAAAAACCTGACATTTTAACAGGGGTGTGTAGACTTTTTATATCCACTGTAGCTCTCCCATACCAGGACCGTAGAACAACCACTGAAAACTGGGACTGTCCCATCGGATCCGAGATGATTGGGAGTTATGTGATCTGATGCATGACAAAATCATTTATGACTTTCCGCTGCTCGTATAGACACTCGAGCATGTGCAATGTTGCATTCCAAAACAGTTAGGCTACTTTTACAAGTATGAAGAAAATAAATTGGTTGGTCCAGCTTGTATTCGTGGTAATCCAAAGGCTTTATTCAATATTCAATAAAATCCAGGTAAAGGAATGCAGGTCTACATGTTTCGGGCACAATACAATCTTAGCCCTTACTCATGACAATTTCCAGTACACTGAAAGAGGTTTTTATAGAGAGGAAATAAAAACCTCTTTCAGTGTACTGGAAATTGTCATGAGTAAGGGCTAAGATTGTATTGTGCCCGAAACATGTAGACCTGCATTCCTGTACCTGGATTTTATTGAATATTGAATAAAGCCTTTGGATTACCACGAATACAAGCTGGACCAACCAATTTATTTTCTTCATACTTATATTTCTTCTATTTCGGGTGAAGGAGCCGGTCCGTGCTATACCAGTGGAATCCCTGGCAGGTGAGAGCTGCTCAAACCTCTGATTTTTACAGGCTACTTTTACACTAGCGTTCAGAGCGGGTCCGTCTGATGTCTACTCAGACGGATCCGTCCAGACTTTACATTGAAAGTCAATGGGGGACGGATCCGTTTGAAGATTGAGCCATATGGTGTCATCTTCAAGCGTATCCGTCCCCATTGACTTTCATTGTAAGTCTGGACGTTTCCGCTTGCCTCCGCACGGCCAGGCGGACACCCGAACGCTGCAAGCAGCGTTCAGGTGTCCGCTCGCTGAGCGGAGCGGAGGCTGAACGCTGGCAGACTGATGCATTCTCAGGGGATCCGCGTCCACTGAGAATGCATTAGGGCTGGACGGTTGCGTTCGGGGCCGCTTGTGAGCCCCTTCAAACGGAGCTCACGAGCGGACACCCGAACGCAGGTGTGAAAGTAGCCTAAGACGGTGTAGCTGCAGATCATTCTGATGCTGCAAGTCCTCACCACATGAGAATGGATGAAAAGAAGAACAGTCTACTGGACATTTCCAGCACCTTTTGCAAGCCAGTGTAGTTTTTAAAAAGCCATGCAGAGGGCAGTTGTTATTTCCTTCAGGTTCAGGGAGGCCAGGATGTTACACTAACATGCTATTATCCCAAACTTCAACCCAAAAAATTAGAAATATTAACTGTGTGGAGATGTAAGAGCATGTATTTTAGTCTAGTATTACAAATTATCACTCAGAGATATAATCCTCAGCTACCCTATGTATTGTATTACACACTAATATGCAATTTTCTTAAGCTTAATTTTTAAACAAAAAAAAACTGAAAAGAACTGTCTGGAGTTGCACTGACATGAATTTCAAACTAGTAGTTCACAATCTACTGAGATTATAAATGCTTTCTATTTTCTGGATGGTAAAACACATGTTGTACAGTTTTGAGCTTATTCCCCTCTCCCCCCAAGTATTTCTTCTAAAATAGCCAAAAAATTTAATGTATGTCCTTGTAGATAGCTGCTTTTAATGTTCTGCAGCAGCTGCTGTGTTATAAGGCAGCTAGAACATACTGCCAGACACCCCCAGCCTCAGATCATCACTTCTCACTCCCAGACTGACAGCTTTCCCTTCCTTTCCCTATTCTACACAATTCTTAATTCTAACCTTTTCCTTCAGTGTCCCTTACAGTAGAATAGAAGCTTGATTGTATGCTGTCTCTAAGATTGCTTTCTGTCATCCCCTCTCATTCACAGCCCAACACAGAATGACATTCTGTTCATTTTGCTAGGGCACCACCCTGCCTGCTGCAGCACTGATTGGTTCATCCAGGCTGTCTGTCATCCTGGGAGCCCATCAGAGCACACCATCCCCCCCCACACACACACACACACACATACATTTCCCCTTAGAGTCATGTGAGGATTCTTCTTTTTCCTCCCTAGTGCTTTTTCCCACTGATATGTACTGGACTCGTCCTAAACAAACCTGAAAAGCTTCAGGTTCAGATACCGGATGAAATTTTGGAAAGTTCAAAACAAACCCGGTTCGTTATGAACTGGTTTGCTCATCTCTAATCCTGAGTTTTCTTTCACTTTCTCTGCGATTTTCCCAAAATTAATCATAAAAAATTCAGGGTAGTATCCAAGCTTTTCGGGAAATTCAGTAAGAATTCTGAACCGGTAATATCAATTCTCTAATCCTTAGCTTTCTGCCAATATTTCCTTGTTTCCTCTTTCTGTGTAGGATGAAAGTAAACACCCCTCAATGCCTTTTTTATTTTTTAACTACAGATTTATGCCTCATTCACACGTCAGTGTTTTGGTCAGTGATTTCCATCAGTAATTGCAAGTGAAGCCTCCACACACATAAGGCATGGATGCTCAACCTGAGGCCCTCCAGCTGTTGTAAAACTATTACTCCCACAATGCCCTTCTGTAGGATGATAGCTGTAGGCTGTCAGGAAATGATGGGAGTTGTAGTTTTGCAACAGCTGGAGGGCCGCAGGTTGAGCATGCCTGACATAAGGTATAAGGGAAAGCTCTGCACCTGTTCTGTTTAGAGCCGCACCTGGTTTTGGCTCACAATCACTAATGGAAATCACAGACCAAAACACTGATGTGTGAATGAGGATTTACTATGTACTTCTAGTGCACGTACTCCTCAAATCATAATTCAACCTGCATTGAGTAATAATATGTGTTTATTCACACCACCTTTTTGCTTTACTTGCTTTACTTAAAATGTTTTTGGTTAGCCCAAAAAAGTTACCCTTTACCCAGAGCTCTCCATATGGCAACGCTATGCAAAAACAGTATCATTTTATCATACATCCACATTAGTGTCAGACCTCAGATGACATAGTTGAAAACAAGAAAGGAGTGAACAACTGATATTTACACTGGTAAGAAGATTATCTTCACTAAAATTCCCTTTATGTAACTTTCTAAAGGGCGAGGAGTAATATTCTGGATGCTATTCTTTGATATTATTAACAGGTATAGGCTATTACACTATTCAAAATTATGCAGTGTTATTTTAAAAATGTTAAAGTTCTGATGTCAAGATATCTTTTCTGGACACTAAATTGTTCCATATCACAAGGAGGTAACTGCTTAGTAAGAATACTATAAAATTAATACTGTAAAATTAATACTGTAAAACTAATACTGTAAAATAAAAATTCAACAGGCGGCAACAGGTGAAGTGTGTTTGTTTTTGTGTGTATTCCCCTTTAAGAGTCCGTCTTCCCTTGCCTAGTGTTGGAAGGGTTAAATTCCTTCTGTGTGTGTGAACACTGGGTGTGTCTGTGTGGGTGTGGCTACTTGGGCCTATAAAGCCTCAGTTAATACCTTGTCTGAGGGGTACTTCAGCCATGGTTAGCTGGAGCAGCCTCCTGTGTATTCCATCTGCCAGTGGGGGCCACCCTTGTGGTCATAGGTTTATGTATGGTGTTTAGAAGATGTTTGCTTGGTCTTTATTTATTGCAGCATATGGTTTCCTGGTTTCCCGTGTGATGTGTGTTGTGTGCTGTGTCTCTTGTGTTGTTTGTGGACAGCAGCACTTGCACGTGGGTTCCAGGTTGTGTATCTGTGGCAGGTAAGTGTGATACTAGTCTCACTTACCTGCCATTGCCATATGTCTGTTTATGTTCCCTTTTCTTTATAGCTTGGCCATTTTAGACTCCGTAAAAGGGATACCTGTCATCCAGGGCCTAAATACTAGGCCTACAATTTATATTCAGCTAAATCTGTGGTTACTGCTGTGCCTGTATTAGTGTAATACAGTACCTAAATAGATAGCCAGATAGTGTTAGGTGCCTGTAAAAAAAGGCCTGAATTTGAATTCAATACATTGTGCCAAATAATTATTTTCTTATTGTGGTGAACGGGAACAATGAGGAAAACATCTAGTAAGGGACGCGGATATGGTCGTGGTGGTGTTAGTGGACCCTCTGGTGCTGGGAGAGCGATATTTGGTGGGGCCCAATGCCGTTCTAAGGATGGTAAGGCCTGAGCAGGTACAGGCATTAGTTAATTGGGTGGCCGACAGTGGATCCAGCATGTTCACATTATCTCCCACCCAGTCTTCTGCAGAGAGCGCACAGATGGCGCCTGAAAACCAAGCCTATCAGTCTGTCACATCACCCCCATGCATAACTGTCTGAGCCTCAAGTTATGCAGCAGTCTATTATGCTGTTTGAAGACTCTGCTGGCAGGGTTTCCCAAGGGCATCAACCTAGCCCTTCCCCAGCGGTGGAAGACATAGAATGCACTGACGCACAACTACTTATGTTTCCTGATGATGAGGACATGGGAATACCACCTCAGCACGTCTCTGATGATGACGAAACACAGGTGCCAACTGCTGCGTCTTTCTGCAGTGTGCAGACTGAAGAGGAGGTCAGGGAGGAAGACTGGGTGGAAGACGATGCAGGGGACGATGAGGTCCTAGACCCCACATGGAATGAAGGTCGTGCCACTGACTTTCAGAGTTCATCGGAAGAGGCAGTGGTGAGACCGAGCCAACAGCGTAGCAAAAGAGGGAGTAGGGGGCAAAAGCAGAACACCCGCCGCCAAGAGAGGTCGCCTGCTATTGGCCACCGCCACCTGGGACCGAGCACCCCAAATGCAGCTTCAAGGAGTTCCCTGGCGTGGCAGTTCTTCAAACAATGTGCTGACAACAAGACCTGAGTGGTTTGCACGCTGTGCCATCAGAGCCTGAAGCGAGGCATTAACGTTCTGAACCTTAGCACAACCTGCATGACCAGGCATCTGCATGCAAAGCATGAACTGCAGTGGAGTAAACACCTTAAAAACAAGGAACTCACTCAGGCTCCCCCTGCTACCTCTTCTGCTGCTCCCGCCGCGGCCTCTTCCTCCGCCTCGGGAGGAACGTTGGCACCTGCCACCCAGCAAACAGAGGATGTACCACCAACAACACCACCTCCGTCACCAAGCTTCTCCACCATGTCACACGGCAGCGTAAATTCCAACCTAGCGACCCTCGATCCCTGGCCCTGAATGCCAGCATTTCTAAACTACTGGCCTATGAAATGCTGTCATTCAGGCTGGTGGACACAGACAGCTTCAAACAGCTCATGTCGCTTGCTGTCCCACAGTATGTTGTTCCCAGCCGCCACTACTTCTCCAAGAGAGCCGTGCCTTCCCTGCACAACCAAGCATCCGATAAAATCAAGTGTGCACTGCGCAACGCCATCTGTGGCAATGTCCACCTAACCACAGATACGTGGACCAGTAAGCACGGCCAGGGACGCTATATCTCCCTAACTGCACACTGGGTAAATGTAGGATCGTAGGGCAACATTTTTTGCCTCCTGTAGCTTCCTCCTCCTACTCGGCTTCCTCCTCCTCTTCTTCCACCTGGAAAGCAAGTTCTCCCACTGGAAAGATCCAGCATTTGTAATTGTGATGTAATTTGCAGGATGCTCAGGAGGGAATCAGGCGAAGAGGTAGCAAGTCCTGGATGTGTGATTAGCACATGTCAGTGTACCTCCCGAGCAATACCTGAAATTATTCACAAAAGGGGGGATTTGTGAGGGACATTATAAGGCATCCATTTTGTATACTTATTTATCTTATATCTATGTTTGACCTGTGCTTACAAAAGAGGGGGATTTAGCCTTGGAAAGCAGGAATACAAATTCCCCAATGGGCCCCTACTCCCCCTATGCTGACCATTATTTTTCTTATCAGAAAACCAAACATAGAAGCTCGAAGCTTGTGTATAACAGGACAGTTTCTATTGTGTTTGTCTGTGTATAAATATGTGCACTGCTAATTTTAATAAAGAGGCCATTATGAGAAACACTTTTGCATGTGTCTTTGTGTCGTGACCTCCCGAGCTGGCTCACTCAATTTCAGAAAAATTAGGACACTGCATCACATCAGAAATGTTGGTTTGCGACAACACCACACCAGCCCAGGACCTCCGCACCCAGCATGTTCACCTCCATGATCGTCTGAGACCAGCCACCCAGACAGATGCAGCAACAACTGGTTTGCATAACCAAAGAATTTCTTTACTGTCAGAAACCTTCTCAGGGAAGCTCATCTGCATGCTTGTCTTCCTCATTGGGGTCTGGACCTGACTGCAGATTGTCATTGTAACTGACTTGAGTGGGCAAATGCTCACATTCGATGGTTCGATGGCGTCTGGCATGTTGGAGAGGCGTTCTGTTTATGAATGAGTCTCGGTTTTCACTGTTCAGGGAAGATGGCAGACAGCGTGTGTGGCGTCGTGTGGGTGAGCGGTTTGCTGACGTCAATGTTGTGGATCGAGTGGCCCATGGTGGCGGTGGGGTTATGGTATGGGCAGGCGTATGTTATGGACAACGAACACAGGTGCATTGTATTGATGGCATTTTGAAAGCACAGAGATACCGTGACAAGATCCTGAGCTCGATTGCTGTGCCAATCATCCACGACCATCACCTCATGTTGCAGCATGATAATGCACGGCCCCATATTGCAAGGATCTGTATACAATTCCTGGAAGCTGAAAAGATCCCAGTTCTTGCATGGCCAGCATACTCACCAGACATGTCACCCATTCAGCATGTTTGGGATGCTCTGGATTGGCGTATACGACAGCGTGTTCCAGTTCCTGCCAATATTCTGCAACTTCGCACAGCTAATTAAGAGGAGTGGACCAACATTCCACAGGCCACAATCAACAATCTGATCAACTCTATGCGACAGAGATGTGTTCCACTGTTTGAGGCAAATGGTGGCCACACCAGATACTGACTGGTTTTTTGACCCCCCCCCCCCAGTAAGGCAAAATTGTGCACATTTCAGAGTGGGCTTTGATTGTGGGCAGTCTAAGGCACGCCTGTGCAATATTCATGCTGTCTAATCAGTACCTTGATATGCCACACCTATGATGTAGTATGGATTATCTCAGCAAAGGAGAAGTGCTCACTAACACAGATTTAGACAGATTTGTGAACAATATTTGAGAGTAATAGGTCTTTTGTGTATGTAGAAAATGTTTCAGATCTTTGAGTTCAGCTCATGCAAAATGGTAGCAAAACCAAAAGTGTTGCGTTTATATTTTTGCTCGGTGTAGTATGGTTTCCTTAATGGGGTATTTTTTTTAATCTCCATATTTGCTTTTCTTTTTCATTCCAACAATACTATACCTTAGAAATTAAAGGTGTTATCCCATGATTAATGTAAAAAATATAAATAAAAAATAGACATTGTATAGTACACTACAATTTATTTTAATCACATGAATCCAGAGATATCCCCATTCATTGCTTTGCTAGATTTATATCAAGCTGGCAGCTCAAGGGGAGTGTCTTTCCTGCCGCAGCTCAGGGGGTCTGTACATGCTCTCCCTATCACAGCTCAGGAGGCATTTGAAGGATGAAACTTAGCATGTGCGGCCTTCTCAGTGAGATGGACAAAGAAATAAGAAAAAGAACAAAAAGCAGGTGTCACTATACAGATACATTTTATTAAATAACCCCGTGGCTATACAAAATTTTCAATTACATGCTATTACAAAAATATTCAGCTCAAGGTTTGAAAACTGCATACTATTTTTTATGGGAGTACCCCTTTAAATGCAAAATAGTGGGGTCATTTATCCAAAACCAGCATTTGATAGACCCTGTACTACTAGAGGATGTGCCTTATTTATGAGGAGGTGTACTCCTCCTGAATTAGGTGCATGCTCCAGCAGTCAGTGCTTCAAGATTGAAAACTACTCCAGTTCTTGATTGGAAACAGAAGTAATTGTTAGTGAATTTTCTGGGGCTGATGGCCTGGCCATGGCCCAGGCCCCCGCTATGATTCCTTCTCTCCAAAATGTCAAGGGCAGCATACAAACGCAAATTTTTACCACAAAAACTGCTGTGAAGAGTCTTAGTAAGTGACCCCCGGTGTCCTTCTGTAGCAGTGAGCACAGAGAGAGAAAAATTCCTATACATATAGGCACTCAATTGTCAGTTTACTGCTCCTGTGACTGGCAGATTCTATATGAAGAGTAATTCTAGTTACAATGTAAATATTGATTCATTTTCTATTGATATGCCTAAATAAAGAAATAAAAGTGTTAAATCCAAGACTGTCTTTTTGTGTATTGGAGGCCATTTGATTTTATAGCAGTCTACTATTGATATGACATAACAGACGCATCAGTGTTTTTCTTAAATCATAAAAGCATTTCCTGAGAAATTTAATTTGGCCTTGTTCGTGGCTGTATCCCGTTACACAGTTATTGGACATGATTTGTATTTGACTGCTGTGAACATGATGCTCCAGCATGTGCACGCTTTGTCCTGGATCTGCTTGAAATAGTCCTCAGAGGGAATTAGTGACACTGACAGAGAGAGAGAGTTGGTAAAAACATGCCATCTACAAACCCTCTATAATGTATGATAGAATTCCTCCCCTGGAGTCAGTTGCTAAGGGTAAGTTTCAGATGACTAAAGTCTACAGTCTAGAATTGAGGAGATGTTCTCACAAATTTATAGAAAGGTTGCTTCCTAAAGAGATTGCTTAAAGAGTCTCTGTCAACATGTTCGACGCTATTAAACCGGATATACTGTCAAAAAGCTTCAGCAATATCTGTGTTTTTATTCATAGACACTATAGACACCATTAATATGTATTCTTAGCTTTCTAAGTATAAAAACCCCTATTTTCAAAATGATAAGTCTATAGCCTGGAGGTACGTGGTCAGCCTTGGATATATATAATCTAGAATTCTAGATTTTTTTTCTCCCTCATTTAACCGATAATCAAAGACTGAGAATATAGGTTTTCTCTTACAAAGCTATAACATTGGCTATGTGTATTAGCTTTCTAAGTATAGAAGTTTTCTATATTCAGAAAGCTAAGACATGTTACTGGTGTCTTTATAATCAAATATTGTGCATGTAAATAAACTAGCAATATGTATAGCCTTAGTAAGGCTATATTATGTAGTGTATATGTCATGTACATGCTAGGACACACATGTACATGCTAGGACACAATTTTGAGAACTGATTTGGGTATTTAAAGAGGACCTTTCATGGAAATGTTTTGTTTAATTAAATACCTTTCCTTGCGGTGTAACTTACCTGATGCTGCAACCCTGGTTGTTTTTTTTTTTTTTCAAATACCCCTTGCCTGCCTAGCTGTGCCCCCTGCTGTTTTCGCACTCCAAGTTGAAAGCAAAATTTATTCACCCATGTGGCAAAAAAGGAAGCTCAACAATAGAACCGTTCTCAAGCATTGAACACAAGTGCAAAGTGAAATATATATAGGCCATACAATTCATCAAATCAGTGAACATGATACAAAACAGCCATGTGTAATTAATGACATAATTGATCAATATATAAATAAAAATACTATATAATGATAAAAAACTGTGATCGATATCATATCATATACATAAGGTGATACAACAATGTAAAACAAATAGCAGTGTTGCATAATATATAAAATTCATAAATATATGAATAATAAAGTGCCTGTGTGCATTATAACAAAGTATGTAACCCAATTAAAAACATCAATAAAAGCATAATCAAGGGGCGGAGACCAAAGAGGAAAGAACAAATAGCCATACCCAATAGGTTGGATCAGATGTGTTGTATACTGTAGTGCCATGCTCGGCGTGTAGTAAGTTACAGTGCGCATACTCCAGGTTACGGCATCGGTGTGCAGAAGAGGAAGTGACACGCAGCAAGAAACAGCGCATGCACACCTCATATCCACACACCGCCATCTTAAGTGTGGTTTCTATCAGATAGGAGCATGCACATGCGCACCATTACAATGGCATAACACCGCCATGTTGGAGTCTGGGAGACTGCCCAAATGATTAATGCGAGCCAATATGGATCTTTTATGGCTCAGGGAAAACTGCTAACATTTCTACCATATAAAGGAGAGGACACACCTCTGCAGAGGTGTGAAACCTCCCCAAAGTAGGCACCCCAAACTAACATGTACAGCACGTTAGTGCCATACATATTGAGTGAGTGTGCCAAATGGTATCAGTATATTGCAGCTAAATCAGGGGATCTTCTGCTGGACAGAACAAATATATGTGCAATAAACTCCACTATAACCACACCTGGAATAAAAGCATAGTGACCAATCATAATAAAAATAAAAATTAAAGAGCATATCTATAAATCCAACTGCTGGGTATGCTTGTTCCCGTCTCCCAGATCTCCCACTTCATGATCCAGATTACTGGAAAAGACAAAGAGAAAGAAAACAATTACTTTTCTATCCAAACATGATATATCAATAACTGTGTTCAAACTCAACCACTAAACGGGAGCAGAACAGAGCAGAATATACAGAGGGAAAGGGCAAGCCACTAATTAGATAACACTCCATGGATTATATTTGATGTTAAGACCATAAGGTTTGAGACAATTCAGTGTATGTATCCAATACATTTCTCTTTTTTTCAACAAAGACCATCTATTACCACCTCTCCTGGGTAAGGGGACATGATCAATGATCCAACATTTAAGATCACGTTGAGTGTGCCTCGAATCCAATACGTTTTTAGGAACTGGTAAATCAGAGCGCTTTTTGCGGATCGTATAACGATGGTTGTTGAGGCGGGTCTTAAGGTCAGTGGAGGTCTCACCAACATATAAAAGTTTACAAGGACATGCTAAAACATAAATAACAAAATTAGAGTTGCAAGTAAGATAATGTTGAATAGGAAAGGACACTCCCGTTACGGGATGTATGAAAGAACTACCCTTACAAATATGTTGGCAATTGACACAGCATAAGCAGGGAAAACTGCCCACACTAGGCTGTGTCAATAAACTTTGTATGGATTTACTTTTAGGACCTATGTCAGCACGAACAAGCTGATCCCGCAAATTCCTAGATCTGCGATAAGAGAAGATTTATGGTAACCTAAATTCAGGTATTGTGCCCAGGCAGCCATGCAATGTACCCCAATGTTGTATAATAATACGTTGAATAGCTGTACTATACTCCGAGTATGTAGAGATAAAGGGGATTCTATTCAGTGCATCTTTCCGCGGATTCCTTATCAAAGTAGTTCTCCTCTCCATCTTACGAACCTCACTCAACTGTGATTGCAATAGGCCACTTGGATAACCTCTTTGTAAAAATTTACCCGTCATGATATCAAGGGTACCATCCAGAGCCACAGGGTCAGATACAATACGTTTGGCCCTAAGGTACTGAGCAAACGGAAGATGTTTGACCATCTTCCTAGGATGATTACTGTCATAACGTAAGAAAGTATTTTTATCTGTCAGTTTGGTATAAAAAGAGGTATCCAACACACCATCAAGCACTTTAACTGTAGTGTCCAAGAATTTTATCTTTGAATCAGAGTAAACCAGAGTAAATTGTAAATCCTTGTTCACATTATTTAACATGGTCTGAAAATCAATCAACTGTGTTGAACTGCCTGTCCATGTGAGAAAGATGTCATTGATGTATCGCCACCACCGCAACAGCTGTTTGAAGTGGTGGGACACATAGATGACATCTTCCTCAAAGCATCTCATGAAAATGTTGGCGTAGGTGGCTGCCATATTCGAGCCCATCGCCACGCCTCGTTTTCGCATATAGAAAACATCCTGGAACAGAAAATTATTCCGTCTTAAGATGATGTTGATCAAATCAACAATGAAATCACAAGCTTATACTGATAGAGAAGACATTTCCAACATCTTTTTAATAGCAAGAATACCCAAATCGTGATAAATGGAAGTGTATAAGGATAGAACATCAAAGGATGCCAAAAGTACTGTGTCTGTATCACCCAACTCTATTGCCTCCAACCTGCATAAGAAATCAGTCATGTCCTGAATATAGGATGACGCTCCAGTGGCAAAGGTACGTAAGATTTTGTCTGTTGGAGAAAATAGAATCGGAACCGGACACGATAGGGCGTCCCGGAGGATCAATGAGCGACTTATGGACCTTAGGTAATACATAGATCACTGGGGTGACAGGGTGGACCACTGTGAGGAAATCACACAAATCATTGTCGATAATGCCAGCTGCAACAGCTTCGGTCAAACAATGTTTGATCAGCCGTGCAATGTGAAATTTGGGATCGGCCTCAATGGCTCTATATACTTCTGTATCATTAAGCTGACGCATAACTTCGGCAATGTACCTGTGAGTATCCAAAATCACAACGGCCCACACCTTTGTCGGCGGGTTTCACAGTGACTGACAAATTGTCCCTCAATTGTTGCCATGCCTTAACCTCTAATCTAGTGAGATTTGGATGTTTAAATGCACTATGAGAACAAGTAGATTTAAAGGAAGCAATATCCTGTTTCACTGCGGACATAAATGCTTCAACAGCAGGTTCATTAATGACAGGTGAAAAATAACTTTTGGTAGACAGATTGAGACTCCTCAGAGCAAGCTCACTGGACTGTGGAGTCTGAATATGTGACCTATTGTGGAACCAAACTTTTAGTTTAATAGAACCAATCTACAGGAGAACAAGGACAAAAAGACAATCCCTTTGATTAGATACTCACTTGTGCAGGGGTCAGTATCTGAGAGGATAGGTTAATCACAATAATTTTTTCTTGGCTGTCCGAGATCTGTTCTGTGACCGCGTTATGTTGTTGCGTAGTTTTCCGGAGTCTGTGATGCCCACAGCCCCCACGTCTGGTGCGGTGGCGTCTTGCTGTTGTGCACTGGACTTGTCCCCTAAAAAAGAAGAAGTTTGCGGCATCACAGGTGTATGAATGTTTCTCTTTTTCTTTCTAATGTCCTTCTGGATCACATTATCAGATTGCCAAACATAGATAGTTCCCTTCTTATAGTCCTCAACATCTCTATTCTATTTAGAGCGTTTCCCCTCCTCAGTTTCCAATTTGAATCTAGTCAATTGGAGGGCAAATTGCTCTATAAAACGGCCATACTCCTCTGCTGACAAAAGGGCCTGAAATTATTGCTCAATTTCAGACAACTCATTAGAAAGAGTGAAAAGTTCTTGCTGCAAAGATTGAATATTCAACAAAATAAAGTCCAGTGAATATCTATTCGAAAGTGCCTCAAACTTCTTACAAAAAGTAGCATTATAAAAAAATTAATTGGGTCGCAAATGTGACCTCATACCACGTGGTATTCTTTTTGCCTTATAATACTCGCCTAGAGTCGTCATATGCAGGCGAGTTGATGCGACTTTCTTTGATAGAAACTCATATCTTCTCTTCAGTTCTTTCACCGATGGAGTGTTAAGCAAGGTGGCATCTCCCTCAATCCTCTGCACTATCTTCTCGGCCTCCTTCTGAGAGTAGATAGAGCCACACGGGGAATCCATATCTATAACAAAAAGCTAAATTGTAAAAATAAAGAAAGAAAAAAAAAATCGTGCTCAGCCAAAAAGACTCAATCTAGATATAGGAACTTGGAGTGCTGTCCGATTTTCCTCTTTTATATTTGGCCTCTGGACATATGCCCTGCTCTACGTTTCTTCGGTGCCGCTATATATATATATATATATATATATATATATATTAACAGAATATCCCTTTAAACCTGAGGATATTTACAGTAATGTTCTTGTACTAACTTATAATGCACAATATTTCATTCATACATAAAAGTGACTTTAACTGGAAATATCCATTGATTGAATTAAAAATCAATCAGAATAGATGGGTTTTTCAGAGGTCATATTTTTTTAATGTGGAGCAGTGATTATATTTAAGCCGTCTCTTGTTTGTACTGCTTCCATAAATTGGTAGTGTCAGGTATATACAATTGCATAATGTACTGTCTCAGCACAGGGAATCTATTTAGTGGAGGACATATTATTGACTGCTCTGGGATAAGTGTCGATATAAAATTTGGTAATTTAAAGACAATTTATCAAAAAAATATGTAAGAATAGATAATAGAAACTAACCAATAATATTTTATGTGGCAACAATTGTCACAGGCTGACCACTCCTGAGAGAATGGTCAAGTCTTTAGCCTATGGAAACAATGTATATCACTGTAACTTGGAATTTCATAGCCTTTGAAATTGCTTTGCTATCTTGTCATTCCCATGGAACGAGAGGTACAGTACTAAAATAGGAATATATATTGTTGCCTTGTGCTAAAATGAAATAAAAAATGAAAACTAAAAAGGAAAAACTAAAATTATGCATGGACATAAATATTCAGCCCCTTTACTATGACACTTGAAAATTAGCTCCTGAGGACTCTTTTCTCTTGATCATCTTTGAGCTGTTTCTACACCCTGAATGGAGTACACCTGTTGTAAATTCTGTGAAATTGGACAAGATTTGGAAAGGCACACCCCTGTCTATATAAGGTCTTACAGATGAAAATGCATACCAGACAAAACAAGCCATGAGGAGGAAAGAACTGTCTGTAGAGCTCAGAGACAGGATTGTGGGGAGACACAGATCTGAAGAAGGGTACAAAATAGTGTTGTTGCATTGAATGTTTAAAAGAGTACAGTAGCTCCATAATTCTTAAATGGAAGAATTTTGGAGCAACCAGGACTCTCCCTAGAAGTGGAAGCCCCATTAACCTAACTAATTGGGGGGGAGGGGGGGGGGGGGGCTTGGTAAGAGAGATGACCAAGAGAATAATGGACTCTTTGGTTGAGCACCAAAGATATTGTGATCAAATTGGAGAATCTTCCAGAAGGTAAAGAGTCACTGCAACATTCCACCAGTCTGGGCTTAATGGGAAAGTGTCCAGAAAGAAGCCTTACGTCAGTAAAAGACACATGAAAGTTTGCAAAAAAGCACCTAACGGACTCTGACACTGTGAGAAACAAGGTTCCCTGGTTTGATGAAACCAAGATTAACTCAATTCTAAGCGTCATGTTTGTAGAAAATCAATCACTACCCAATACCATCCCTACAATGAAGCATAGTGATGGCAGCATTGTACTGTGGGAGTGTTTTTCAGTGACTAGGATAGGGAGACTGGTCAGAATTGAGGGAATGGAAAAAAGTACCCGATCCACAGTGATCTGGACCTCAGACTGGGATGAAGGTTTACTTTCCAACCAGACAATAACCCTAAGCACAGAGCCAAGACAACATAGGAGTGGCTTAGGGATAACTCTGGAGTGACCAAGATCCCTGACTTGAACCCAATTGACCATCTGTGGACAAACATGAAAACGACTGTTCACTGACAGTCCCTATTCAACCTGACAGAGCTTGACAGTATCTGCAGAGAAGAATATCAGAAAATCCCCAAATCCAGGTGTGCAAAACTTGTACCAAAGGAGGCTGTAATTGCTGCCAATGGTACTTCCACAAAATATTGAGTAAAGTGTCTGAATACTTACTGTATGTCAATGCAAAGATTAGTTTCTCCTTTTCAATAAATTAGCATTGTGGGGTATTAAGCACAGAATGATGGAAAAAATTAACTTTTTTATTTTGGCACAAGGCTGCAAACATAATAAAATGTGAAAAAAGTGAAAGGGCCTTAAGAATTTCCAAATGCATTGTGTAATTTACATATGAATAAACCATGCTCATATGTGGATTCATATATACGTGTCCACCTTTACCTTCGTGCAACTTTCTTCAAAAGGAATCTGTCACCAGCGTCCTCTCTATTGAACTGTATGCATAGACACATAGCCGTGGTTCACCTGATTAAAAAGCTGCTTTTCTTTTGTTAATCTGAGGCTCAGTTCCCGATTTATATTACTTTTGCTTAATATGCAAATTAGGCCTTTTGGTGCAATGAGAGTGTCACCATTGCTTTTGTTGTACACAATTGTCACTCCTTTCTGTGGCCAGCTCCTCCAGCTTTGCTACTGCCTATTCATGTCAATTAAAGCAGTGAGGGAGGGGCTGACCACAGAAATGAGTGAAGCTTGGTTGCAACAAGAGCAACAGTGATGACATCATTTCACCAAAGGCCTAATTTGCATATTAAGAAAAAGCATCATAACTCAGAAAAAGAGCCACGGATCAACAAAAGAAAAACAGCACTTTGATGAGGTGAACCACAGCAATGTGCCTATGCAGACAATTTTATAAGGAGGTTGCTGGTGACTGATTCCCTTTAAGGATTTTAGTTTCTCATTATTAACCCCTTTATAATATATGACATATCTAGTCATCATGAAGCACTGCTACGTAGTGCTCCATGACAAGTATAGTTATCATGCCATTGAAATGTAGCTATGTCTCTAGACATGATGACAGCGTTGAGATCTTAGCTGTTACAAACAGCCAGGGATCTCAGCTAACCAGCCCGAGACCAATAAGGGCGGACCAGGCACAGACGAGCCAATCACAGCATAGTAATGCTGGTTTCAGGTTCTGATCTCCACAGTTTGTGACTGGGGATCAGAATCTTGTATAATGTATAAATAATCAATACAAAAAATGAGGATACAAAAACATGATTTTTTTTTTCAAAAATGTTTTTTGTAAACTGAAACAAAAAAAGGAGACATGTTTAGTCTCAGAGCTTCCTTAACAACCTGCTGTACAAAAATAGCACATTATCATACCTGTCATGTGAACATTGTAAAATTGTAAAAAAATAAATAAATAAATAAAAACTTTGCCAGAACAGCCATTTTTTTTTACCTTGCCTCACAAAAAGCATAAAATAGTTGTAATCAGGGGGTCAAATATAACATGGTGCCTACAATCCAGTCCAAATTAATCAGCCCTCCAAAAACCATATGGTGCTCCTTTCCTTCTATGCCCTGCTGTGCACCAATATAGCATTTTTCGACCACATGTGGGGGTGTTAATAGATATTGAGTTTTGTTTGGCTGTTAACCTTGCTGTTTTACAGGAATAAAATGGATTAAAATGAAAAATCTGCCAAAAAAGTGAAATTTAGAACTGTCATCTCCACTTTCATTAAATTCTTGTGGAACATGTAAAGGGTAAGCAAAGTTTGTACAATCATATTTTAATAACTTGAGGGGTGTAGTTTCTAAAATGGGAACAATTATGGGTGGTTTCTATTATGTAAGCCCCACAGTGACCTCATAACTAAATTGGTACTTTAAAAGGTGGGTTTTGAAAATTTTCATAAAAATTAAAGAGAAAATGGTATCTAAAATTGTACTCCATCTAACATCCAAAAAGAACCTAAAATAACATTTTCAAAATTATGTCAACATAAAGTAGACATATGGCGAATGTTAAGTAATAAATAGTTAATGAGGCATCACTATCTGTCTTAGAGGCAGAGAAAATTAAATTTTGAAAATTATTGGTAAATATTGGATTTTTTTTAATAAATAAAGGTGAAATATAGACTCAAATGTATGACTGTCATGAAGTACAATGTTTCACGAGAAATGGCAATTTCCATAAGCAGTTAAAATTCAATACATTATCATGATATGCTAGCAAAACACTTGAGAGGCTTCAATGCATATCACAATCAACGAGTGGCCTCATATAGACATATATATCATAAACAACTCTCAATAGAGTTTTATGAAATCGTTTTTTTTTTCAAAGCAGGTCATTTTGTAGCACTCATCTCAGTATATTGTGCCAAGAGGAAAGTTAAGGAAGAACACATCTTTATGCAATTTTATTTAATCTAACAGGCACTATTTCTTAAATGCTATTTAAAGGGATGTGCCTTTTGTGTATAAAGACACATTTCCTTAAAGAAATTCCCCCAAAATTGGAATTTTAAATGCTTTTTTTTTCCTTTCACTAAATGCATTTGTAGAGAGGAAATGATTATTTAGAGTGCAGTAAAACTGTAGGTGTTGATATAGTGAGTAGAGATGAGCGAATCAAAGTTGACGAAGTGGAATTCGATCAGAATTTCAAGAAAAATTCAATGTGCACCAAAGTCGAATTCCCTCACGCTTCGTGGTTACGAATCACATTTTTTCCTAAGATGGCTGCTGCACATGTTAGGACATGGAGCAAAGAACTCTGGGAACGAGGGATCACCTCACAATGCCATGCATGCAGCCAATCAGCAGCCAGCCCCTGTAATGTATCAGCTCTATAAATAGTCTCAGCCATCCTGGATTCGGCCATTTTCCAGTGTACTTAGTGCAAGGAGAGACGTTACTGCTAGGGACAGTGCTAGGAAAGACTTCATTGTGCTAAAAAAAACTATTTAGAAGTTCAGGGAAAGATTATTCATAGTGTAGGGAAAGGATAGGGAGGCATTATCTACACTATAAAGGGAGAACAGGGTGCAATAGGAGAATGTACGGCCTAGGTAATAGGAGTGATTCTATTACATCTTGCTGCACTAATTGGGGATCCAAATTGCTGTTATACTGATGCTTTTAAGTTTGCACTATATGATAGCTCAGTAATTCCAGCAAACCTTGCTTGTTATTTGGGTGCAAGTGCTGTGTGATACACCTATTTACAGTGGGGTATTAATAGGAAATATACACACGTCTTATTAGTAGTGTTGAGCACAAATATTCGAATAACCAATTTTTAGCGCAAATATTGCCACTTCGAGAATTTGAGAATATTTCGAATATAGTGCTATATAGTCGTTATATCAAATATTCAGCATTTTTTTCCATCTGAACACATGATTCCTCTCTGTTTCTTGCTTGTGGGCCAATGAGAAGGAAGCAATTTCAAGTTCACAACAATACTTAGTGCACTATTCAGTAATCTGTAGTCAGACCTGCTAAAATGTGAAGTTGCGCGTAGTCTAATATAATATTCTAATTACTGCCGATTAGCGCAATCGCAAATATATTGGAGCACTTGACTCTATCTGCATATAAAGCTATTCTAATGTTATGCCGTGCCAAACAATTTCTCCAGTCTCAGGAAACTTATACCAGCTTAAAAAATGTAGCCAAAGTGACCCACGCCTGTATTTCGCGTTCCGAATTCGCATTACGCGATTTTTACATTGCCGATTTATCACATTCAATAAAATAATCTCGAATTCTCGAAATTCGCGAATATATGATGAATATTCTACAAAATATTTGTGAAATATTGTGAATTCGAATATAGCCCCTGCCGCTCATCACTACTTATTAGCCGTTCTGCGGTGAAGTTACATTGTTCTACAGCCATTTATGGGATGTATTAATAGGAAATATACATACTATTAGCAGTTCTGCAGTGAATTTATATTGTTATACTTTTTTGGGGGGTGTATTAATAGGAAAAAAATACGTCTTATTTGCCGTTCTGCTGTGAAGTTACATTGTAATACAGCCATTTATGGGGTGTTTTAATAGGAAATATACGAACATCCTATTATCCAAACAACAGGACGTGAACGGACCGAGTCAATACCAGGAAAGCTGCAAAGTACAAATGGAGCAAGCAGAGAATTGTCAGGAGAAGCCGGGGTCATAAATACCAGGAGAGCAGCGCAGTACAGGAGGAGCAGGCAAAAGGATGGTCAGGGAACAGGATCAGGTAAGTATTCAGCAGTCCAACAAATAGCCAGGAACCTAGAAATTAACAGGCAACCTGTAGCCAGCAGGCTGCCTGTATTTATAGTGGGGAGTGAGGGTCATGTGACGTGGCCAGCGTCACATGACCGACAGACCAACCAGTCGAGCACCGAGTGATCAGCTCGGCGCTCAAGGCAGACTAGGAGCAGGGAGCCACCCAGCTAGTAAAGCCGCCCTGGGAATGAGGTCAAACACAGAACCTCATTCCAAAAGCTAAGCAACAGTTCTGCGGGCAATGGGGGACCGAGTGCACCTTCGGAACCCCGTGACAGACTAACAGCACTCGACTGTCAGAGAGTAGTAATCCACACCCAGCTGAGACTGCTGGCTGGATTTGATACAGTATAGGCCAGTAAAGACCTGACCTGGAGCGTAGGGAGAAGCCACCCACCCAGCAATTTGGCTACTCCCAGTAAGAGCCAGCCCGAATCAGCTTACAGCCATACTAACATAGCAACGTGTCAACCATCACTAGCTGCCGCTGACACTTGAAAATACCGGCTCTTACTTTACAGAGGCCAGGAAACTCGGTGACACATATCTTCCGTCAACGACAGACCCTTGTGCCTTCCTACATACCTCCCCCCTTTGTTCAACCCTGAGGGGGTGAACACTTGCCAGACAGTGTACCCGGGACAGGGCATCCGAGTTTCCCTGTAAGCGGCCTGCCCTGTGTGCCACTGAGAACTTGAAGTTCTGTCATGACAAGAACCATCTGGTGACCCGAGCATTCCTCTCTTTGGCTTGGCTAATTTACTTGAGAGGGGAGTGGTCGGTCACCAGATGGAACTTTCTCTCCAACAGATAATAGCTGAGAGACTCGAGTGCCCACTTGATGGCCAGACACTCTCTTTCCACTATACTGTACCTAATCTCGGCTGGGGTAAGCTTCTCTCCATTGATTTCCAGAGAGAGTACAGCTCCGAGGCCTACTTCAGAGGCATCGGTTTGTACCACAAACTCCCTCTTGAAGTCGGGCATCAACCAAAACAGTGACACGCACAGGACCGATTTCAATGCGAAAAAAGCCTCTTCCGCCTGATCATTCCAGCGCACCATCACGTACTTCCATCCCTCCAGGAGCCCTGTCAATGGAGCCACTAAAGTGGCAAAATGGGGAACGAACCTCATATTATAGCCAACTATTCCCAGGAACGACTTTATTTGCCTAGTGGTGACAGGTCGGGTCCAAATCCGAATTGTCTCTATTTTATTTACTTGGGGCTTGATGACTCCGTGTCCAATGACATACCCCAGGTACTTAGTCTCCTCTAACCCTATCGCACATATTTTGGGGTTAGCGGTCAGTCCAGCCTTCCTAAAGGAGTCCACTACAGCCTTACAGCCTGCACTTTTGGTAGATGACTTTCCAAGTCGGTACTATAAATGACAATATCATCCAGGTAAGCCGAAACGTACCAGCGATGTGGACGAAGTACAATGTCCATGAGGGCGCCATGCAGACCAAAGGATAACACCTTATATTGGTATAGCCCCTCTGGTGTGATGAAGGCAGTTTTCTCTTTGGCAGCCTCCACCAAGAGTACCTGCCAGTACCCTTTGGTGAGGTCCAAAACAGAATAATACTGAGCTCGGCCTAACCTCTCAATAAGCTCATCCACCCGAGGCATGGGATATGCTTTAAACGTAAAGATTTTGTTTAGTTTGCTAAAATCATTACAGAACCGTAATGTCCCGTCCGGCTTGGGTATTAAGACTATCGGACTGGCCCATTTACTTTTGGACTCCTCAATGACGTCTAGCTGCAGTATTAGCTGCACTTCCTCCGCAATGGTTTGTCACCGAGACTTGGGTACCAGGTATGGTTTTAACCGGACTTTTGCCTGAGGGTCAGTGATAATGTTATGCCGGATTATGGAAGTGCGTCCAGGAACGACCGAGAACACATCTGTGTTCTGACTAACTCCCTGGCTTCCTGAGCCTATTTAGAGGAGAGGCTGTCAGCAATCTTCATTGTGGCAGCCATTTCCCTTGCTTCAGACAGAGGGGCCAAAACCGCTTTCCCTAGAAACCCTGGTCAGGGGCTGTCTTCAGTACAGGTTTCCCTATCTTTCCATGGTTTGAGCAGATTCACACGGTAGACCTGCTCCGGCTTTCGCCTCCCTGACTAGTTTACCTTGTAATCTACCTTTCCAATTTTTTGAAGTACCTCGTAAGGCCCCTGCCACCTAGCTAGGAACTTACTGTCTATGGTTGGTACCAGAACCAATACCCGATCACCTGGGTTAAAGTTCCGGATCCGAGCCTAACGATTATAGACCCTATTCTGGGCTTGCTGCGCTGCCTCCATATGCTCCCTAACAAGAGGTAACACTGTTTCCATCCGTCCTTGCATCTGGGTGACGTACTCAACAACACTTTTGTGCGGTGTGGGTTGTTGTTCCCACGCCTCTTTGGCCATGTCCAACAGACCGCGAGGGTGTATGCCTTATAGCAATTCGAAGGGCAAGAACCCAGTAGAGGCCTGGGGCACCTCTCATACTGCAAACATGAGATAGGGCAGAAGAAGGTCCCAGCCCCTCCCACCCACGGATGTCCGTAGCTGTTTTATGTGGAGCAACTTACAGAGTTCACTCATGACCTTGGACATAAACAGGGTCCCTTGGTCAGTCAGAACCTTCTTAGGCAGACCCACTCGAGAAAACATCTCCATTAACACTTTAGCAATGAGTTTGGCAGATGTATGACGCAGTGGTACTGCCTCCGGGTACCAAGTAGCGAGACAAGGACGACCAAGATGTGTTGGTGCCCTCTAGCAAACTTTGGTACCGGGCCTATGAGATCCATAGCGATTCGCTTGAACAGGACCTCGATATTCGGTAGGGGTACCAGGGGACTATGAAAATGTGGCTGGGGGCTCGTTATCTGGCAGGTTGGACAAGACTTACAATATTCTTCTACCTCTCTGAACACACTGGGCCAGTAAAACCATTGTAGTATCCGGTCCTGTCTTTTCTGCATTCCCAGATGACCCCCGAGAACATGCTGGTGGGCTAACTCTAACGCGAGTTTGCGATAAGCCTGGGGCACCACCAACTGTTCAACAGATTCACCTCGCAGCTGGTTTACCCAATACAACATATCTTGATGAACCACAAAATGGGGAAAAACCGACTCTGCCCCCGTTCCCCATCTATTATTAATACATTTTCCCAGGCTTGGCATAGGGTTGGGTCCCGGTGTTGTACAGAACCAAAATTATCCCCGGAGACATTGAGTTCTGCCAGCTCAGGACCCGGCGGCAAGTCTTCCATGTCTCCAACCATCACACTTAGCGGGGTTGTCTCCCCCTCTTCAACCGAAGTGACGGTCACCCTTACCGCTGGCCCTTCGGACTCAGGTTCCCAGGGTTCTTGTCTCCCCCCTGAGCTGGGCCACTCTGCTAGGGTTACATCTGTCTCACGGGTATCGGTAAATTTCGTATCCAGCCATAGTGTCGGGAAACCGGGGAAGTCTCTCCCAATTATTAGTTCATACTGTAATAATGAGTCCACCTGCCGGCCACCATTGACAGAGAGACCAGGGCGGTGGGATAGTCCTTTAAGTCTCAATGAATGCTCACAACGCCGACTTTTTGGCCAGTATACTTGGCGGGCCGCACCAGGGCAGCTTTTACCAGGGACACCAGGCCCCCTGAATTCAGCAGTGCCATCGCCAGAGTGTCCCCCACCTCCACCTGGCACAGGTGGCTATTGTCTATAGTCTCGGAGGTACCTGTGGCACACAGCTTCCTGGCATACAATGAGTGGCGGTAGCCATAGTTGGTATCCATGGGTTCACCCCAATTGGGACAGTTGGCCCTTATGTGTCCAGGCTCCTGACACCGCCAGCAGACCACTAGGGCTGAGTCTGCAAGGGGTACATCCCGGGTGGGTTTTGATGGCACCAGCGGCCGGGTCTGGGGTGGAGATTTCCGGGTTTTGAAGGGCCCCCTCTCAAAAGAACCCCCCTGTAGTTTTCTGGTGGCCCCGTAGCGCTCTACCAGGTAAACCATCTCTAAGGCATTACCAGGAGACAACTGGCTGATCCAGTGCTAGAGAGGGTGCGACAAAGCCCTCCAGAACACATCCGCCAACAGACGGCCCAGCATAGCAGTGGGAGTCAATACGTCAGACTGCAGCCATTTTTGCAACCGGTGTAGCAGGTCATAATATTGTGGTTTGGTGGGTTCAACTTGGTTAAATTCCCACTGATGCAACCGCTGGGCCCGGATCAATACATTCACCCCCAGTCTTGCCAGGACCTCATCTTTTATGGTCGGGTAGTCATCTGCTTGATCATCGGGTAGATCGAAAAACACTTGCTGAAGTCCAGATGCCAGGAATAGAGCGACGACCTCGGCCTACTGGTCTCGGGGTAACCTCTCCCTTACGTCCACCTTTTCGAACACCGCCAGATAGGTCTCGACATCATCCAAGGGGGTCATCTTAGGGATCGCCGCACGGACAGCTTTCCGGGCATTGTGGACATTCTGGGACGCTCCTGCCGCTTGCAACGCCATCACATGTTGTAATAGCAGTTGGTTAGTTTCCTGCTGCTGCTTGTTAGCCTCCCGCTGCTGCAAGTTAGCCTCCACAAGGGATTTCATGACCGCCTCCATTTTGTCAGGGGACACGGGTCATAACCTTGCCAGCTTAATATAGGACATGCACTCGTGCCCGGGAAAAACAAAAACTTTTCGGCCTTCAGGCCTGCTCACTGCGTTTGCACGCATCCTCCACCAATTGTAGGGATTTGCTCTGGTAGACACGCTAGTGGGCTCAGTATAGAGGCAACCACAAAGTCTTCAACTTAAACAGTTCAGTGTTTTATTCACACATAAGGAAAAACAAAAAGTGACATTTTGCAGTCTAGGTGTTTGTTCACACCATGAAAAGTCCACAGAACAAAAACCTTTACTTGGTTTGCAGTTTCTCCACCTGTGGTCCACAGCAAGCTTTAGGGGCCTGTTTCTCAGCATGCGGCTCCCAACCCTTTTGCACGGCGCAAGTTTTCAGATCCCAAAACACACAGGGACTGACAGCACTCCACTGTCAGAGAGGAGCAATCCACACCCAGCTAAGACTGCGACCCTTGCGCCTTCCTACACTACGTAATATTAGCAGTTCTGCAGTGAATTTATATTGTTATACTTTTTTGGGGGTGCATTAAAAGGAAAACAAAAAATCCGTCTTAACTGCCGTTCTGCGGTGAAGTTACATTGTACTACAGTCATTTACGGGGTGTATTAATAGGAAATATACGTACGTCCTATTAGCCGTTCTGTGGTAAATTTACATTGTTATACTTGTTTTTTGGGTGTATTAATAGGAAAAAAAACATACTTCTTAATTGCCGTTCTGCGGTGAAGTTACATTGTACTATAGCCATTTTACTGTGTGTATGAATAGGAAATATACGTACGTCCTATTAGCAGTTCTGAGTAGAGTTGAGCAAACCCGAACTGTAAAGTTCGGGTTCGTACCGAACTTTAGGTTTTTCGGCACCCGGACCCGAACATTTACGTAAAAGTTCGGGTTTGGGTTCGGTGTTCGGCGCTTTCTTGGCACTTTTTGAAAGGCTGCTAAGCAGCCAATCAACAAGCGCCATACTACTTGCCCCAAAAGGCCATCACAGCCATGCCTACTATTGGCATGGCTGTGATTGGCCAACTGCAGCATGTGACCCAGCCTCTATTTAAGCTAGAGTCACGTACCGCCGCCCGTCACTCTGCTTGGATTAGTGTAGGGACAGGCTGCAGCTGCTGTGAGGGAGAGATCAGGGAGAAATCTTATCAAGAACTGCTTTTTTTACTCAGCGATCTACGCAAATGTGTTTTGTGGGTGCAGTGCACAATTTTTTAAGCCTGCCCTGAGCCAACTAAAGCTGAAAAAAAATTTTTTTTACTTCAGTTTGTCAATATCAATACATAATCGGCAGCCCTTTTATGCAACGATAGTGCACCACACAGGCTATCTGCATGTCTGCAAGTCCAGAAATACAGCTTTTTGCTTACTAGGGTTAAAAAAAAACTTATTTTCATATAGTGCACATCTAGGATTAGACGTGCATAAATGAGTGTCACACTTAGGCCAGAAATACATCTTTTTGCTTACTGGGGTGAAAAAACCCTCTAATATACTGCACATCTGGGACTAGACGTGCATAAGGGACTGTCACATTTAGGCCAGAAATACGGCTTTTTGCTTACTGGGGTGAAAAAACCCTCTAATATAATGCACATCTGGGATTAGACGTGCATAAGTGACTGTCACATTTAGGCCAGAAATACATCTATTTGCTTACTGGGGTGAAAAAAACCTCTAATATACTGCACATCTGGGATTAGACGTGCATAAGTGACTGTCACATTTAGGCCAGAAATACGGCTTTTTGGTTACTGGGGTGAAAAAACCCTCTGATATACTGCACATCTGGAACTAGATATGCATAAGTGACTGTCACATTTAGGCCAGAAATACGGCTTTTGGGTTACTGGGTTGAAAAAACCCTCTGATATACTGCACATCTGGGACTAGACGTGCATAAGTGACTGTCACATTTAGGCCAGAAATACATCTTTTTTCTTACTGGGGCGAAAAAACCCTCTAATATACTGTACATCTGGGATTAGACATGCATAAGTGACTGTCACATTTTGGCCAGAAATACGGCTTTTTGCTTACTGGGGTGAAAAAACCCTCTGATATACTGCACATTTGGGATTAGACGTGCACAAGTGACTGTCACATTTAGGCCAGAAATACGGCTTTTTGGTTACTGGGGTGAAAAAACCCTCTGATATACTGCACATCTGGGATTAGACATGCATAGGTGACTGTCACATTTAGGCCATGAATAACGCTTTTTGGTTACTGGGGTGAAAAAACCCTCTAATATACTGCACATATGGGATTAGATGTGCATAAGTGACTGTCACATTTAGGCCAGAAATACATCTTTTTGCTTACTGGGGTGAAAAAACCCTTTAATATACTGCACATCTGGGATTAGACGTGCATAAGTGACTGTCACATTTAGGCCAGAAATACGGCTTTTTTGTTACTGGGGTGAAAAAACCCTCTAATATACTGCACATCTGGGATTAGACGTGCAAAAGTGACTGTCACATTTAGACTTTGGCAGATTAATTTTGAAGTTTGAGATGAAACCAAATGTGGTGAAAATCTTAATAACAGCAGGGAAGGCCTGAAATGGATTGGAGACCCTTAATAATATATCGTCAGCATATGCCGCTTGTTTGATCTCCAATCCACCACAGACCAATCCCCTTATCTCATTAGATTGTCTGATGAATTGTAATAGGGGTTCGATCGTGAGGATGAAGAGTATTGGTGAGAGTGGACATCCTTGCCTCGTCCCGTTATTTATCTGGACAGGTTGAGAGTGTCGTTTACTTTAATGTTTGCGCTAGGGGAGACATACATTGAGAAAATAGCCATTTTGAAGGGTTCAGGAAAGCCTAGTTTAATCAGGGTGCTTTTAATAAAGGCCCATGCCACTCTATCAAAGTCTTTTTCAGCATCTGTTCCCAGAACCACTAAAGGAGACCTAGTCTTTTTTGCTAAGGCAATAGTGTTAATGACCTTATAGGTGTTGTCTTTGCCTTCACGTCCAGGAATGAATCCTGTTTGATCAGGGTGTACAAGATCTTTTAGTAGAGGTTTTATTCTATTGGCCAATATCCTTGCGTATATTTTTATGTCCTGGGGATTTACCTTTAGCAATTTTTTTTATTGTGTCTGAGATTTCAGAGGGCTTTATTGGTGTGCACAGTCTGGTAGCCTGTTCAGGGGTTAAAGTAGGGAGATGTATTTTGCTTAAAAATTCTTTGGTCAATTCTGCTTTTTTCTCACAGAGGACTTCGGGATCTGACTTATCTATGTTATATAGGGCTAAATAGAAGCGTTGAAAGGCCTCTGCTATCTCTACGTCATCTTTTACTAATTCCTTCTTATCGTTCAGAATAGCTGAGATCCTAGACTTCCGTTTGCGCTGCCTTATTAAAGCCAGCATAAATTTGGTAGGTTTGTTACCATGTGCAAAAAACTTCTGTTTGAGAGCTAGATATAGTTTTGCCGATTGTTTATTCAGAAGTCCCTTAAGCTCATCCCTGGTTGATGAAAGTTCCAATAGGTGATGTTTGGTCTGGGAACGTTTGTGAGTGGACTCCAACTCAGATATTTTGTCATAAAGCTCGGCTATTCTGGCACGTCTTTGTTTGTTTATATGAGAAGCAATTGAGATAAAGTCACCTCTAATAACAGATTTATGAGCTTCCCAGATTATATGTGGGGGTAACGTCTCAGACCCATTCATAGAGAAGTAATCTTTTAATTTCATCTCTATCTTATCTTTTACCTGCATGTTGTCTAACAGCGTCTCGTTTAGTCTCCAAATAAATGTTTTGGGTTGGGTATTTGTTCATTTCCATGTGAGAAACACTGGGGCATGATCAGAATGAACCACATTGCCATTGCCAATATATGTCTCAGTACAGAGATGAATTTGGGGCGTGGGAACCAGTATGTAATCTAATCTATGGTATGTACTGTATTATTAACAGACTTATTTTTAACAGACTTAACCACTTTTTACTTTGCTTTGTGAACGCTAACTATGAGGCAAACATCTAATAAGGGACGCGGTCGTGGTGGTGATGTTGGTGGAGCCTCTGGTGTAGGGAGAGGACGTGGCCGTTCTGCCACAGCTACACGTCCTACTGAAAATACTACCTCAGGTCCCAGTAGCCGCCAGAATCTACAGCGATATTTGGGCAAGTACAGGCGCTAGTCAATTGGGTGGCCGACAGTGGATCCAGCACGTACACATTATCTCCCACCCAGTCTTCTGCAGAAAGTGCACAGGTGGCGCCTGAAACCCATGCCCATCAGTCTGTCACATCACCCCCGTGCATATTGGGGAACCTGTCTGAGCCTCAAGTCATGCAGCAGTCTCTTATGCTGTTTGAAGACTCTGCTGGCAGGGTTTCCCAAGGGCATCCACCTAGCCCTTCCCCAGGGGTGGAAAACATAGAATTCACTGACGCACAACCACTTATGTTTACTGATGAGGACATGGGAATACCACCTCAGCACGTCTCTGATGATGACGAAACACAGGTGCCAACTGCTGCGTCTTTCTGCAGTGTGCAGACCGAAAAGGAGGTCAGGGAGGAAGACTGGGTGGAAGACGATGCAGGGGACGATGAGGTCCTAGACCCGACATGGAATGAAGGTCGTGCCACTGACTTTCAGAGTTTGGAGGAAGAGGCAGTGGTGAGACCGAGCCAACAGCGTAGCAAAAGCAGGAGCAGGGTGCAAAAGCAAAGCAGCCGTCGCCAAAACAGTTCGCCTGCTACTGGCCACCGTCACCAGGGACCGAGCACACCAAAGGCAGATTCAAGGAGTTCCCTGGCATGGCACTTCTTCACACAATGTGCTGACGACAAGACCCGAGTGGTTTGCACGCTGTGCCATCAGAGCCTGAAGCGAGGCAATAACGTTCTCAACCTTAGCACAACCTGCATGACCAGGCATCTACATGCGAGACACGGGCTGCAGTGGAGTAAGCACCTTCAAAACCAAGAAAGGGCTCAGGCCCCTCCTGCTCCCTCTTCTGCTGCTGCCTCGGCCTCTTCCTCCGTCTCTGGAGGAACGTTGGCATCTGCCGCCCAGCAAACAGCATCACCTCCGTCACCAAGCATCTCCACCATGTCACACAGAAGCGTTCAGCTCTCCATCTCACAAACCTTTGAGAGAAAGCGTAAATTCCCACCTAGCCACCCTCGATCCCTGGCCCTGAATGCCAGCATTTCTAAACTACTGGCCTTTGAAATGCTGTCATTCAGGCTGGTGGAGACGGACAGCTTCAAACAGCTCATGTCGCTTGATGTCCCACAGTACGTCGTTCCCAGCCGCCACTACTTCTCCAGGAGAGCCGTGCCCTCCCTGCACAACCAAGTATCGGATAAAATTAAGTGTGCGCTGCGCAACGCCATCTGTGGCAAGGTCCACCTAACCACAGATACGTGGACCAGTAAGCACGGCCAGGGACGCTATATCTCCCTAACTGCACACTGGGTAAATCTAGTGGCGGCTGGGCCCCAGGCGGAGAGCTGTTTGGCGCATGTCCTTCCGCCGCCAAGGATCGCAGGGCATCATTCTTTGCCTCCTGTTGCCTCCTCTTCCTACTCGGCTTCCTCCTCCTCTTCTACCACCTCCTCATCCGGTCAGCGACAGACCTTCACCACCAACTTCAGCACAGCCAAGGGTAAACGTCAGCAGGCCATTCTGAAACTCATATGTTTGGGGGACAGGCCCCACACCGCGCAGGAGTTGTGGCGGGGTATAGAACAACAGACCGACGAGTGGTTGCTGCCAGTGAGCCTCAAGCCCGGCCTTGTGGTGTGCGATAATGGGCGAAATATCGTTGCAGCCCTGGGACTAGCCGGTTTGACGCACATCCCTTGCCTGGCGCATGTGCTGAATTTGGTGGTGCAGAAATTCATTCACAACTACCCTGACATGTCAGAGCTGCTGCATAAAGTGCGGGCCGTCTGTGCGCGCTTCCGGCGTTCACATCCTGCCACTGCTCGCCTGTCTGCGCTACAGCGTAACTTCGGCCTTCCCGCTCACCGCCTCATATGCGACGTGCCCACCAGGTGGAACTCCACCTTGCACATGCTGGAGAGACTGTGCAAGCAGCAGCAGGCCATAGTGGAGTTTCAGCTGCAGCACGCACGGGTGAGTTGCACTGCGGAACAGCACCACTTCACCACCAATGACTGGGCCTCCATGCGAGACCTGTGTGGCCTGTTGCGCTGTTTCGAGTACTCCACCAACATGGCCACTAGCAATGACGCCGTTATCAGCATTACAATACCACTTCTATGTCTCCTTGAGATAACACTTAGGGCGATGATGGAAGAGGATGTGGCCCAGGACAAGGAGGAGGAAGAGGGGTCATCTCTAACACTTTCAGGCCAGTCTTTTAGAAGTGGCTCAGAAAGAGGATTTTTGCTACAGCAGAGGCTAGGTACAAATTTGGCCAGCCAGCACCCACTACTGGAGGACAAGGAGGATGAGGAGGAGGATGGGGATGAAGCATGTTCACAGCGGGGTGGCATCCAACGCAGCTCGGGCCCATCACTGGTGCGTGGCTGGGGGGATACGGAGGACGCAGGCGATATGCCTCCCACAGAGGACAGCTTGTCCTTACCTCTGGGCAGCCTGGCATTTATGAGCGACTACATGCTGCAGTGCCTGCGCAACGACTGCAGAGTTGCCCACATTTTAATGTGTGCTGACTACTGGGTGGCCACCCTGCTGGATCCCCGTTACAAAAACAATGTGCCGTCCTTAATTCCCTCACTGGAGCGTGATCGGAAGATGCGCGACTACAGGCGCACGCTGGTAGAGGTGCTTCTGAGAGCATTCCCGACTGGCAGGGGAGGAGGAAGAGGTCGCCAACGCAGCTGTGTCAGCGCCAGCACCTCAGAAGGCAGGGTTAGCATGGCTGACATGTGGAAAAGCTTTGTCACCTCGCCGCAACAACCGGCCCCAACTGCTGATATGGAGCGTGTTAGCAGGAGGCAGCATTTGAACAACATGGTGGAACAGTACACGTGCACACGCCTACATGTACTGACTGATGGTTCTGCCCCATTCAACTTCTGGGTCTCCAAATTGTCCACATGGCCAGAGCTTGCCCTGTATGCCTTGGAGGTGCTGGCCTGCCCTGCAGCCAGTGTACTCTCTGAACATGTATTTAGCACAGCAGGAGGCCTCATTACAGACAGACGCAGCCGCCTGTGCTCAGCCAACGTGGACAAGCTCACGTTCATTAAAATGAAGCAGGCTTGGATCCCTCAGGACTTGTCTGTACCTTGTGCAGAATAGACAGTTCTAACAGCCTCAACCATCCATCCTTGTACTCAAGTGCACTTATTCCTTTTTTTTTATTTTATATGTCCCAATATTTTGGGGGATACCCCTATGTAAAAATGCAAAATAACACACATCTGTGTTGGCTACCTATTCCTCCTTCGCTGCCGCTTCCATCTAGACCGCCACGTGAGCCTACACGGCCACATCCACCCATTCACCGCCTCCTCAACCTCTTCCTCCTACATCATTCCTAATTTTTATTTTTTTTATGTCTTTTATGTTTTTTTAATTCATTTCCCTATCCACATTTGTTTGCAGAGCATTTGTCATGCTCTTAAGCACATTTTGCTGCCTTTTGCAGCCCTCTAGCTCTTTTCATTACATTTTTACAGCCATTTTAGTGCTCAAAAGTTCGGGTCCTCATTGACTTCAATGGGGTTCGGGTTCGGGGTCAAGTTCGGGTCCCGAACCCGAATTCTTTTTTCAAAGTTCGGCCGAAGTTACATTGTACTACAGCTATTTACAGAGTGTATTAATAGGAAATATAAATACGTCCTATTAGCCGTGCATGCAGTGCAGTGAAGCTACATTGTTATACAATTTTTTTTTACATCTTAATTGCCGTTCTGGGGTGAAGTTGTCTGGGCAAACCTCCACCTGGGCAAACCTCCAATTGTCAGGGTCCAAATTACAATTGAAATGTTCTCTTGAGAAGTTAAGAGAGCTGACACAGATGCAGACACTGAATCAGATACACTCCTTTATTATTAGACACCAGATATTTAAATCACTGAAAATCATTATCAATTCTGGCACACCACCAAGGGGGTGGAAATTGAAACTAAAGATTTAAATAGTTACTCATATAAGGAAATACTTCCAAAATATACTAACAAGATTCTCATAATAATAGACAAAACAAAAAAGTTTCTGTATCATCTTATATCAGAGCTGATATTCCTCATCAGTACATACAGAACATTCTGGAGAATGTCAAGCTTTGATAGGAAAGCAAGGAGAAAAATACCTTGTCCTTGCTTCTCAGTTAACTCAGTAATTTTCCACATGTCATCACAAGATGGAGGACATATTCAGACAAAATGGATTCTCATCCCTCACAAAGTTACATTGTACCACAGCCATTTATGGGGTGTATTAATAGGAAATATACGTATGTCCTATTAGCCGTTCTGCGGTGAAGTTACATTGATATACATTTTTTGGGGGGGTGTATTAATAGGGAAAAAATACGTATTAATTGCCATTCTGCAGTAAAGTTACATTGTACTACAGCCATTTTTGGGGTGTATTAATAGGAAATATACGTATGTCCTATTAGCCATTCTGCAGATAAGTTACATTGTTATACATTTTTTGGGGGGTGTATTTATAGGAAAAACGTCTTACTTGCCGTTCTGCTGCATGTCTTCACCCCATCTGCAAGACATCCTAAAATGGCCATGAAACTTTTCATGAACTTCAGCCACCTGTACACTGCAAAGCACACCTTCCTTGAGCTGCAAAAGCAGAACAGCATCCCCCAACATAGGCTGATATGCGACGTTTCCACCCGTTGGAATTTCACCCTCCATATGTTGGTCCGATTATATGAACAGGGAAAAGCCATAAACTATTTCTTGATGATACAGGCGGACAGAGGTACTTCTCTATGTAACTTCGATGTCAGCCAGTGGCAGCTCATGCGTGACACTTGCTGTTTGCTCGGCCCTTTGAGGAGGCCACTTTATTTGTCAGTCGCCAGGACTACGTGATGAACAACGCCACCGATTCATGTCCTGGAACAGATGCTGCTAAATCTGGCTGGCCAAGGGAAAGGAGACGTGGTGACTATATAAATGAGCCCTGTGGGGGCTGAACTAGAGGAGGAGGAGGAGGACATTCAAGCACAAATGGGTGTTTTTTCTACACAGGTGACAGAAGAGGAGGAGCAGGTGCAGCCGGGGGAGCTACAGGGCGATGAGGAATACAAATGCAGATGACCCAGACACACAGTAGCAGTATGCAGTGGAGATGGAGGCAGCAAGTCCCTCCGACTCACTTGCGCAAATGGCCTGATGCATGCTTAGTTGCTTGTGTAGTGACAGCCGAATTGTCACCATTCGGCAGAGGGATGACCACTGACTTTACACCTTGTTAGACCCTTGCTACCAGTCTAAAATGGGGGCCTTTTTTCTATGTGGTGAGGGAGGACAAACTGAACTACTATTGAGACACCCTATGTAGTCAGTTGGCCGCATCACCCATCCTCACGTAGGTCTCACCGGGGGGCCCTTCTGCACTCACGTAAGACTGCCATGGCTTCTGGGGGGGCAGCAGCAATACCAGCAGCAATTTAAGTCTAGAGTCGCTGATGAGCAATTTTCTTCACCCGCCTACTGAAGAAACTACTCACCAGCAACAGCAGGTAGACATAGAGCAGAACCTAAAACAGCAGGTGGTGGCATACCTGGACTGTACCCTGCCACCCCACAATGCAGATCCCCTGGACAACTGGACACTGTGGGCAGCCAAACTCGATTTGTGGCAGCAAAAATTTGTGAATTTCACCTGAAAATGTAACAGACAAGTTAATGAAATTTGTTTACCTGAAGCGCCCTGCAATCCTCGGTGGTGGAAGGACATGAGCCAAACTGCTATCCGCCTCAGGCCCAGCCGCCACTGCATTTACCCTCTGTGCTGTTAGGGAGATATATTGTCCCTGACCGTGTTTACTGGTCCACGTATCCGTAGTTAGGTGGACCTTGCCACAGATGGCGTTGCGCAGTGCACACCTGATTTTGTCCCCCACTTGGTTGTGCAGGGAAGGGATGGCACGCCTGGAAAAGTAGTGGCGGCTGGGCACGACGTACTGTGGGACAGCCACCGCCATAAGGCTTTTAAAACTCTCCGTCTCCACCAGGCGGAATGACAGCATTTCAAAGGGCAGTAATTTTGAAATGCTGTCATTCAGGGCCAGGGATCGTGGGTGGGTAGGGGGGGTACTTCCTCTTCCGCTCCAGTGTTTGGGACATTGGGATGTGGGACATTGTGGAGATGCTTGGTGACCCAGGTGCTGGTGTTGCTGGCAGATCCTCTGTTTGCAGGGTGGCAGGTGCCACTGTCACTCAAGAAGTGGATGAAGAGGCCAAGACTGCAGCAGAAGAGTTAGCAGGAGGAGCCAGAGACCTTTCTTCGTTTTTGAGGTGTCTACTCCACTGCAGCTCGTGCTTTGCACTTAAATGCCTGGTCATGCAGGTCGTGCTCAGGTTGAGAACGTTTATGCCTCGCTCAGGCTCTGATTGCACAGCGTGCAAACCACTCGTGTCTTGTCATCAGCACATTTTCTGAAGAACTGCCACGCCAGGGAACTCCTTGGAGCTGGCTTTGGTGTGCTCAGTCCCTTGCTGCGGTGGGCAGTAGCAGGCGTACTGTCTAGGGGATGGCCGCTCCGCTTTTGCACCCTGCTACCTCTTCTGCTGTGCTGGTGGCTCTGTGCGACCACCGCCTTTTCATCCGAACTACATAGGTCACTCGCATGACCTTGATTTCATGTGGGGTCGAGGACCTCACCATCCTCCACATCATCTTCCACCCAGTGTTCACCCCTGCCCTTCTTGTCAGTCTGCACACTTTCGAAAGCCCCAGCACTTGGCACCTGTGTTTCGTCATCATCCGAGACATGCTGCGATGGTCCTCCCATGTACTCATCTTGAAACATAAGTGGTTGGGCATCGTTGCACTCAATCTCTTCCACTTCTGGGGCAAGGATAGGTGGATGGCCCTGGGAAACCCTGCTAACAGAGTCATCAAAAAGCAGAAGAGACTGCTGCATGACTTGAGGCTCAGACTGCTTGGCTGATTTGCAAGGGGGTGAGGTGAAAGACTGATGGACATCAGCTGCAGGTGCCAACTCTGATCTTTCAGCAGGAGACAATGTGAAGGAACTGGTGGCACTGTCAGCAACCCAAACTACTATTTCCTGTGCTTGTTCTGGCCTCACCATTCGTAGAGCCGCATTCGGCCTGACCAAATACCGCTGCAGGTTCTGTCGCCTACTCGCACCTGAGGAAGGGGTTTCGCTTGTGCGTGTAGCTAGCACAAATCTACCACGTCCTCTCCCTGCAACAGGAGCTCCACCAGCAGCACCACGACCTGGGCCACGTCACTTATGTGACGCTCTACTCATATTTCTCAAAATTAGGATCTTGCCCTAAATGGGTGTTTTATTAATTGCAGAATAGAACCACAGTATGTAAAGGGTGCATCTCACACGTACAGATCCAGACTAGGCCGCAATTCAATTTTTTTGCCCAAAATGTTTGTTTTTCAAATAACTGAATAGAACCACAGTATGTAAAGGGTGTATCTCACACGTACAGATGTAGACTAGGCCGCAATTATAGATCTTTGCCCAAAATGGGTGTTTGTTTAATAACAGAATATGACAGCAGTATATAACCCTTGAATTTCACACGTGCTGATGCAGCAAGGGCTGTAAAATTGTGTATTTTGCCCAAAAAGGGTGTTTTATTAATAGAAGAATATAACCACAGTATCTAAAGTGTGTATCTCACACGTACAGATCCAAACTAGGCCGCAATTAAAGTTTTTTGCCCAAAATGGTTGTTTTTCAAATAACTGAATAGAACCACAGTATCTAAAGTATGTATCTTACAATGACATATGCAGCAAAGGCTGCAAATTATTTTTTTTGCCCAAAATGGTTGTTTTTCAAATAACTAAATAGAACCACAGTATGTAAAGGGTGTATCTCACACGTACAAATCTAGACTAGGCCGCAATTTAAGTTTTTTGCCCAAAATGGTTGTTTTTCAAATAACTAAATAGAACCACAGTATTTAAAGTGTGTTTCTCACATGTACAGATCCAGACTAGGCCGCAATTAAAGTTTTTTGCCCAAAATGGTTGTTTTTCAAATAACTGAATAGAACCACAGTATCTAAAGTGTGTATCTCACAATGACATATGCAGCAAAGGCTGCGAAATTTCGTTTTTTGCCCAAAATGGGTGTTTGTTTACCAACAGAATATGACAGCAGTATATAACCCTTGAATTTCACACGTGCTGATGCAGCAAGGGCTGTAAAATTGTGTATTTTGCCCAAAAAGGGTGTTTTATTATTAAAAGAATATAACCACAGTATCTAAAGTGTGTGTCTCACACGTACAGATCCAGACTAGGCCGCAATTAAAGTTTTTTGCCCAAAATGGGTGTTTTTCAAATAACCAAATAGAACCACAGTATGTAAAGTGTGTATCTCACACGTACAGATCCAGACTAGGCCGCGATTAAAGTTTTTTGCCCAAAATGGTTGTTTTTCAAATAACCAAATAGAACCACAGTATGTAAAGTGTGTATCTCACACGTACAGATCCAGGCTAGGCCGCGATTAAAGTTTTTTGCCCAAAATGGTTGTTTTTCAAATAACTGAATAGAACCACAGTATCTAAAGTGTGTATCTCACAATGACATATGTAGCAAAGGCTGCAAAATTTAGTTTTTTGCCCAAAATGGGTGTTTGTTTAATAACAGAATATGACAGCAGTATATAACCCTTGAATTTCACACATGCTGGTGCAGCAAGGGCTGTAAAATTGTGTATTTTGCCCAAAAAGCATGCTTTTAAAATCCCAGAAATTTATAGCTGTATTTCTAGCTTAAATTGCACACTGACTAATCCTGCAAAGGCACCAGATGTTGGATATTGCCAAAAATGTGTGTTTTTTCAAAGCCAGAAAATATTGAAGTTTTTAAAACTTGTTTTTAACAATCACAGATGCAGCAAGGGCTGCAATATTAAGTATTTTGCAAAAAAAATTAAGTTTTTTTTTAATAACAGAATATGACAGCTGTATATAACGCTTGCATTTCACACGTGCAGATGCAGCAAGAGCTGTAAAATAGTGTATTTTGCCCTAAAAGGGTGTTTTTAAAAACCCAGAAAATTATAACTGTATTTCTAGCTTAAATTGCACACTGACTAAGGCTACTTTCACACTTGCGTTAGGAGCAGATCCGTCTGGTGTCTGTACAGACAGATCCGCTCCTATAATGGAAACGCTTGCATCCGTTCAGAACGGATCCGTCTGCATAACTTTATTTCAGATCTGATTTTTCACTTTGTGAAAACTCAGATCCGACAGTATATTCTAACACAGAGGCGTTCCCATGGTGATGGGGACGCTTCAAGTTAGAATATACTAAAAGAACTGTGTACATGACTGCTCCTGCTGCCTGGCAGGTGCTGCCAGGCAGCAGGGGGCAGACCCCCCCTCCCTCCCCTGTATTTAACTCATTGGTGGCCAGTGCGGCCCCCCTCCCTCCCTCCCCTGTTTTTAACTAATTGGTGGCCAGTGCGGCCGCTCCCCCCCCCTGTTTTTAACTCATTGGTGGCCAGGGCGGCCGGCGCCCCCTCCCTCCCACTCCTGTTTTTAATTCATTGGTGGCCAGTGCGGCGGGCCCCCCCTCCCTCACCCCCCTGTTTTTAACTCATTGGTGGCCAGTGAGTTAAAAAGTAATCATGGCAGCCTGGACAGCATAGCGCCTTGGCTGCCATGGTAACCGATCGGAGCGATTAAACTGGGACTCCGATCGGAACTCTCCGCTGCCACCAATGATTGGGGGTCGGTCATTTTAATTAGCGGGGGAGGGGGGGCGCACTGGCCACCAATGAGTTAAAAACAGGGGGGGAGGGGGGGCCGGCCACACTGGCCACCAATGAGTTAAAAACAGGGGGGAGGGAGGGGGGTCGGCTGCACTGGCCACCAATGAGTTAAAAACAGGGGGGAGGGGGGGAGGCCACACTGGCCACCAATGAGCTAAAAACAGGGGGGAGGGAGGGGGGGTCGGCCGCACTGGCCACCAATGAGTTAAAAACAGGGGGGAGGGGGGGGTCACACTGGCCACCAATGAGTTAAAAACAGGGGGGAGGGGGGGGCCGGCCGCACTGGCCACCAATGAGTTAAAAACAGGGGGGGGGAGGGGGGGAGGGGGGGAGGGGGGGTTGGCCGCACTGGCCACCAATGAGTTAAAAACAGGGGGGAGGGGGGGAGGCCACACTGGCCACCAATGAGTTAAAAACAGGGTGGAAGGGAGGGGGGGGAGGCCGCACTGACCACCAGTGAGCTAAATACAGGGGAGGGAGGGAGGGGGGGCCGCACTGGCCACCAATGAGTTAAATACAGGGGAGGATGGGCCGCACTGGCCACCAATGAGTAAATACAGGGGAGGGGGGGAGGGTCTGCCCCCTGCTGCCTGGCAGCACCTGCCAGGCAGCAGGGGGCAGTCATGTACACAGTTCTTTTAGTATATTCTAACTTGAAGCATCCCCATAACCATGGGAACCCCTCTGTGTTAGAATATATTGACGGATCTGAGTTTCACGATCTAACTCAAATCCGATGGTATATTCTAACATAGAGGCGTTCACATGGTGATGGGGACGCTTCAAGTTAAAATATACCATCGGATTGGAGAAAACTCCGATCTGATGGTATATCTGACTTTACATAGAAAGTCAATGGGGGATGGATCCGTTTGCAATTGCACCATATTGTGTCAACGTCAAACGGATCCGTCCCCATTGACTTGCATTGTAAGTCTGGACGGATCCGTTTGGCTCCGCACGGCCAGGCGGACACCAAAACGCTGCAAGCTGCGTTCGGGTGTCCGCCTGCTGAGCGGAACGGAGGCCAAACGGTGCCAAACTGATGCATTCTGAGCGGATCCGCATCCACTCAGAATGCATTGGGGCAGTACGGATCCGTTCGGGTCCGCTTGTGAGAGCCTTCAAACGGAACTCACAAGCGGAACCCCAAACGCAAGTGTGAAAGTAGCCTAATCCTGCAAAGGCCATAGAAGTTGGATATTGCCAAATATGGGTATTTTTTCAAAGCCAGATTATTATTGCAGTATTTCAAGCTTGGATTTGAATGTCACAAAAGGTCAAATGCAGTGCTGGTGCACTGAGCTTGCATAAAATGGCTGCCGCCGCCCACCTAACTAACAGACGGATAAAAGTTGTTTTTCTCTGGCACTGGGCTCAGGGCAGGGTAAAAAGATTGTGCATTGCACCCACACAACTATATCTATGTAGATCGCTGAGTTATATTGGAATTCTGATAACAGATTCTGTCCTATTCTCTCCCTCACAGCAGCAGCATCCTCTCCCTACATTAAGCACAGCAGAGTGACGTGCAGCGCTATGTGACTCCAGCTTATATAGAAGCTGGGTCACATGCTGCACTGGCCAATCACAGCCATGCCATTAGTAGGCATGGCTGTGATGTCTTCTAAGGTCACACAGTTAAACGCTTGTTGATTGGCTGCTCTGCAGCCCTTCAAAAAGCACTAAGAAATCGCCGAACAACGAATCCGAACTCAAACTTTTACTGAAATGTTTGGGTCCGGGGTCCAAAAATCCTAAAGTTCAACCCTAGTGGTCACCATGTTACGCACATAAAAGAACATCGAAAGTTGATAGGGAAGATATCTAAATGGATTGTGGACGTCACGGGGACATGCAATTAGGCAGAAGTTATCTAGAGTCAACAAAGCGGCAGCAGGGCCTCTCCTGTATAACGTTTCCTCATCCAAAATACTGCAGTGACATTCCTTGTAATTTTTTAAAACTCATTCCAATAAAAGGACATCTTAAGAGTCCTGTATTGTTATTTTTCGTCACTACCTCCACGAGTAGGGAGTGTGTGATTTGCGCGCCACCCACTTGCCTTCCTTGGATGTGGTAGCCGTTTCTCAGGCTCCCTCTCCAGGAATCAAATACTGATTCCCTATTACCCGTAGTTTACAATGGTTTTGAGCTGACAATTACATCAAAAGTTCATAGGCCAGACATCCGAATAGATGTGCCATCGGCCCCAGGTCAATTAGAGCCACTAAAGCGGCAGCAGGCCACCGCCCATAATGTTTTAGAGGGTCAGATCAGCAGGCCGTTGCTCCTATTGTTTTTGAGTGTCACCAGCAGGCCATCAATCATAATTTTTAAAGGGTGTGTATGATGCCCTCCTTTATGTGTAACTTAGGGTGTATCAAAGTGCCTCTTCCTTGTAATTTTTGGCAGCACTTGCACTTTATATAAGTAAATATTCAGGAAAGAACGTTTTATATAAATTTTTCCTCTAAAATCGATTTTTCCCCCCCTTGGTTTTGTGTGTATTATTGTCATTATGTAAAAGTGGCGTACTATTTGGACAACATAGTTCCCAGCAGCGACCAGCGACTCCAAGATGCATCCATACATCTTCCCCATGCTGTTACAGAACCATTTCGGTGATGTTACCAACAATTTCTGACATTTTCTTATGAGCCAGTCTTCAGAGCAGGGGGTGCCTGGTTTAATGCTCGGGTTCTCCCATTGACTACCATTAATCTCGGTGCACCCGAATATCGCGATGTGTTGGGCCCGAGCCCCTGAGCACCCGAGCTCTACGGTGCTCGATCAACACTAATTTAGACGAGTAAAACCCAAAACAAATTTTAGGAAATTACTTCTCTCTAAGATGCTTTATTTTATTTTCTCATAACTGTATATCACAGTCTGCTCTATGACATGATTCCTACAAATTGGACAGTGACAGATTTATATTAGCTGTCCAGTTTTCATTGTTACAGTTTAGTTTTGTGGGGTTAACCATGAAAACATTTGTATCCTTTATTTCAGGAGACAGGTTACAGTTCTGTTTCCAAATACTATTTGGGTTCATGAATTACATGGTATGTACAATATTTACTAGAACTAATGTGTTATTTGGCTAACTCTGCTAGAGCAACAGCGCTGAATTCTTTTTCGTAACTGAAAGAGATATTAATTGGCTATAACAGCTTGAAGGCTTAGCACCAGTCAGATGCTTGCTAGTGAATAGAAGTGCTAGAAACAAATGAGGTAACTCGGAAGGTTCATGGATAAAAATATCCATTGACTGTACAAAGCAAAACTTCAGTTTTAGGCATTGGCAGAGTTGTAAAGTTGTAGGGCAGTGATGGCGAACCTTTTACAGACGGAGTGCCCAAACTGTAACCCAGAACCCATTTATCGCAAAGTACCAAAACAGCAATTTAACATGAATACTGCAGTCCAATCTAGTATATCTTCCATGTACTTTATCATTTACGGTAGTTATAATAGCCTGCCTACAATTAATGAGCTGCCTGTGCTGTTCATACTGCGCCCTACGCTGATGAATGGCAGGAAAAGTCTAAGGCATATTGGTACACCATAGACTTTTTCCAGGGTGCGGGTGCCCACAGAAAAGGCTCTATGCCATAGGTTTGCCACCACTGATGTAGGGTATATTTGGGATATTTCAGAAATTATTGAGATATGCACATTTTCTAGTGTTTACAAAGAGTGTATATGTTTAAGATAAGATTTATTGAGGAAAGCAATGAATTTTATCTTCCATATAAACGAGAGAATGTTTCCTCTACACTGCTTAATATTTACCGTATTTGCATATTTTATTAACCCCTTGGAGACCTCTTCTATACATATACTTTAAAGATGGTGCCTGCTTGCGCGTGCAGTGGGCGCCATAGCCATCTTGTTTCTGGTATTTCAAACAGAACAAACCAGGGGCAGATGTATGCGATTAGCCCTAAGAGCTCATGCACATGGCCGTTGGTCAGCCTTCTGTGCATTGGAGACTGCAATTTGCAGTCCCCAATGCACAGGCAACATCCGTGCGGATTCCGCAGACGGATCCAGACCCATTCAATTTAAATGGGTCTGTAAACCGCCCGTGCGGTGCGGCGGCACAGAGAGAAACCCCATGGAAGCACTCCATAGTGCTTCTGTGGGGATTGGTGCCTCCAGACCTTGCTCCTGCAACCATAACAGGGTTTCCCACCTGAGACCGGGGAACCTGTTATATACCAGTTTTAGCTCAGAGCCTCAAGAAGGCTCTGATAGTTAATACTGGAATATATCAATACAGTCCAGTAAGTGGCAGCACTGTAGTGTTAGATAGTAAATTGCATGTTCTATGATGGCTATATAGCCATCACAGAACGCAATGGGCAATCTAAAGATTGCCAGTTACAGTCACCCTGGGTAACATAAAAAAAAAAAAAAAAAAGTAAAAAAAAGGTTATTTTAAATATAAAAAATATAAAAGTTCAAATCACCCCCCTTTTGCCAAAATTAAAATACATAAACAATATAAAATACACATCATGGACATTTCCACATGCAAAAATACCCATACACTGCGTGCAGAATTATTAGGCAAATGAGTATTTTGACCACATCATCCTCTTTATGCATGTTGTCTTACTCCAAGCTGTATAGGCTCGAAAGCCTACTACCAATTAAGCATATTAGGTGATGTGCATCTCTGTAATGAGAAGGGGTGTGGTCTAATGACATCAACACCCTATATTAGGTGTGCATAATTATTAGGCAACTTCCTTTCCTTTGGCAAAATGGGTCAAAAGAAGGACTTGACAGGCTCAGAAAAGTCAAAAAATAGTGAGATATCTTGCAGACGGATGCAGCACTCTTAAAATTGCAAAGCTTCTGAAGCGTGATCATCGAACAATCAAGTGTTTCATTCAAAATAGTCAACAGGGTCGCAAGAAGCGTGTGGAAAAACCAAGGCGCAAAATAACTGCCCATGAACTGAGAGAAGTCAAGCGTGCAGCTGCCAAGATGCCACTTGCCACCAGTTTGGCCATATTTCAGAGCTGCAACATCACTGGAGTGCCCAAAAGCACAAGGTGTGACATGGCCAAGGTAAGAAAGGCTGAAAGACGACCACCACTGAACAAGACACACAAGCTGAAACATCAAGACTGGGCCAAGAAATATCTCAAGACTGATTTTTCTAAGGTTTTATGGACTGATGAAATGAGAGTGAGTCTTGATGGGCCAGATGGATGGGCCCGTGGCTGGATTGGTAAAGGGCAGAGAGCTCAGACGCCAGCAGGGTGGAGGTGGAGTACTGGTTTGGGCTGGTATCATCAAAGATGAGCTTGTGGGGCCTTTTCAGGTTGAGGATGGAGTCAAGCTCAACTCCCAGTCCTACTGCCAGTTTCTGGAAGACACCTTCTTCAAGCAGTGGTACAGGAAGAAGTCTGCATCCTTCAAGAAAAACATGATTTTCATGCAGGACAATGCTCCATCACACGCGTCCAAGTACTCCACAGCGTGGCTGGCAAGAAAGGGTATAAAAGAAGAAAATCTAATGACATGGCCTCCTTGTTCACCTGATCTGAACCCCATTGAGAACCTGTGGTCCATCATCAAATGTGAGATTTACAAGGAGGGAAAACAGTACACCTCTCTGAACAGTGTCTGGGAGGCTGTGGTTGCTGCTGCACGCAATGTTGATGGTGAACAGATCAAAACACTGACAGAATCCATGGATGGCAGGCTTTTGAGTGTCCTTGCAAAGAAAGGTGGCTATATTGGTCACTGATTTGTTTTTGTTTTGTTTTTGAATGTCATAAATGTATATTTGTGAATGTTGAGATGTTATATTGGTTTCACTGGTAAAAATAAATAATTGAAATGGGTATATATTTGTTTTTTGTTAAGTTGCCTAATAATTATGCACAGTAATAGTCACCTGCACACACAGATATCCCCCTAAAATAGCTAAAACTAAAAACAAACTAAAAACTACTTCCAAAAATATTCAGCTTTGATATTAATGAGTTTTTTGGGTTCATTGAGAACATGGTTGTTGTTCAATAATAAAATTAATCCTCAAAAATACAACTTGCCTAATAATTCTGCACTCCCTGTACTATTAAAATATAACAATATTTATTTGCGACATTTTTTGTTAGTTCACCTCCCCTAAAAATATAATAAAAAGTGATCAAAAAGTCACACACTTAAAAATAGTATAACTGAAAAGTAAAAATCACCCCACAAAAAATTAGCCCCCATAAAGCTTCATATACATACTGTAACTACAAAAGGTTCTAGGGGTCAGAATATGTAGATAAAAAGGAAAAAAAAATACTCTTTTTTTTTTCAGTATTAAAACACAAGAAAAACTATATACAGTAAGTGTGGTATCGTTGTAACAGTACTGACCTGGAGAATGAATATAATGGTCAATTTTACTGCAATGGGAACCACGTTAAAAAAACAGCAAAAAAACCCCCCAATAAATCTGGGGCAGATTTACATTTTTATTCCAGCTCCCCACTACATCATATGACATAATAAATAGTGCCATTAGAAAGTACAGCTTGTCGTCCCCCCCCCCCCCCCCCCCATAAGGCTATGTGAGTGGAGAAATAAAAAAGTTATGAGTCTGAAGGGGGGAAGTGGGGGGGGGGTAAAAAAACAAAAATGCAAAAACGAAAGATCACAAGGTCCTCTAAGTGTTTTTTTTGTGTGTGTTAGGGGAAATCCCTCAAGATCTAATAAAAGACAGTAAGCTAATGGTATATAAATGTTTATTGATTGCTAGAAAATGGATGAGAACTGTTGTACCCACTGTGAGAGAGTGGATAAATGTAGTGAATCTAAATAGACCTCTTGAAAAAACAAAATATATAGAGCAAAATAAAATACATATTCATAAAAGGATATGGAGAAAATGGGAGATATTTATTCTTACACGTTTCAATGTGTCTTTACCTTAATTAACTTGGCTATAAGTTAGAGAAGTCTTGATGGACCTCTTTTTTCAACCGTATCAACTATGTAAGTAAGTTTGGTAGAAGGAGAAAGGTGTTTTATATAATATATATATATATATATATATATATATACAGTACAGACCAAAAGTTTGGACACACCTTCTCATTCAAAGAGTTTTCTTTATTTTCATGACTATGAAAATTGTAGATTCACATTGAAGGCATCAAAACTATGAATTAACACATGTGGAATTATATACATAGCAAACAAGTGTGAAACAACTGAAAATATGTCATATTCTAGGTTCTTCAAAGTAGCCACCTTTTGCTTTGATTACTGCTTTGCACACTTTTGGCATTCCCTTGATGAGCTTCAAGAGGTAGTCACCTGAAATGGTTTTCACTTCACAGGTGTGCCCTGTCAGGTTTAATAAGTGGGATTTCTTGCCTTATAAATGGGGATGGGACCATCAGTGGCGTTGAGGAGAAGTCAGGTGGATACACAGCTGATAGTCCTACTGAATAGACTGTTAGAATTTGTATTATGGCAAGAAAAAAGCAGCTCAGTAAAGAAAAACGAGTGGCCATCATTACTTTAAGAAATGAAGGTGTCACGGCTGAGGATGGGGAAAATCCTCAGCCGTGCGGTGAGGGAAGATGTCCAGTCGCTACTCGCCAGGAACACAGAATCAGGGAGCAGGTCACCTCCTGTTGCGTCCCTAACGCTGACCCTGTCTCCTACCTGCATGGGCCGACCTTGATGGTAGGAGGACCCATGCGTAGAAACCTCGGATCCCTGACTTACCCTCCGACCGGTCCCTGGGCTAAGGAGCAGGGTAAGACAACCCACTCCTCCTAGGCACGGAAGAGCAGGAGTCTCACTGGCCAAGCAGCATGAAGAAGGGGGTACATAAACAGGACTAGGGATAAGACAGGTGAACCAAACAGTTCCACACAAACCTGTCTCAGCCTTGCTGACTGGAACCCGTGCTAAGGAAAGGCTGTCCACACAGACAAAGGTAAACAGCACACACATGAAGACACACAGGGACCAGGACATCCATAGCTGCACAAAACACAGAGACACAAGACATCAACAACACATCACGGTATTAGAACTTATGACCGGAAGGGTGGCCCTTACAAGAAGATGGAAATCACAGGAGGCTGCAACAGCAAAGCATGACTGAAGCAACCTACTGAGCCATGCCAAAGTGAGAGGCTTTATAGGCCTAAGAGGCCACACCCAACGGTCAGACACACCCAGTGACATCACACACACTGGGAAGGGAGTTAACCCTTCCAGCACCACAGGAAAGGGAAAACACCAACTTAAAGGGAAAGTGTCCAACACAACAAACACACTGTGGTTGTTGCCGCAGGCAACGACATGGGTGGCAACCGTGTCCTGGGAGTCTGCCCAAAGGCCGGGACACTGCCACCACATGTACACAACGACAAACGTTGCCACGGGCAACCACAGTGCAGGAAAGGTGTTCGTGCACACCACACACTACACAGAGTGCACACAGACAAACGACAGTGCATACATACACGCACACAAACTCCAAAGGGACCGCACACATACCTGTTGTCCGCGGCAACCGCACTTGAGGCAAACAACATCAAGCCTCAAGCTGCGGTTGAAACAACAACCCAAACCGCGGGCAACTGTATGCGGCTTCCAAGGAGTCACGGCCAAAACCGTGGCCATGACAGAAGGTCAGTCAGTCAGCTGAAAAATTGGGAAAACTTTTAAAGTAAGGGCTATTGACCATGAAGGAGAGTGATAGGGTGCTGCGCCAGATCACCTGGCCTCCACAGTCACCGGACCTGATCCCAATCGAGATGGTTTGGGGTGAGCTGGACCGCAGAGTGAAGGCAAAAGGGCCAACAAGTGCTAAGCATCTCTGGGAACTCCTTCAAGACTGTTGGAAGACCATTTCAGGGGACTACCTCTTGAAGCTCATCAAGATAATGCCAAGAGTATGCAAAGCAGTAATCAAAGCAAAAGGTGGCTACTTTGAAGAACCTAGAATATGACATATTTTCAGTTGTTTCCCACTTGTTTGTTATGTATATAATTCCGCATGTGTTAATTCATAGTTTTGATGCCTTCATAGTCATGAAAATAAAGAAAACTCTTTGAATGAGAAGGTGTGTCCAAACTTTTGGTCTGTACTGTATATATATATATAGCAAATAGGGGCGATCAGCACTCGACCATTAATGCGTCCGCACGAGGATAGAGCGAACTCCAGACCAATAACAAGGAAATCTCAGTGGACCACGTTTTCTTCAATTCATCTGCTTATTGTTTTATTCCATACTTACTATAATTATAGTAAGGATTTATGGAATAAAACAATAAGCAGATGAATTAAAGAAACTGTGGTCCGCTGAGATTTCCTTGTTATATATATATATATATATATATATATATATATATATAGAGAGAGAGAGAGAGAGATGTATTGATGATACAAATGTGCTGCAAATGTTCTTGTTTTCCACATAAAAAGGGCTCGTTCACACGAACTTTTTTTGCGTTCCGTACATGGGCCGTTTTTTACGTTCCGTATACAGTCCGTATATGGAACCATTCATTTCAATGGTTCCGCAAAAAAAAAAAAAAGTATTCCGTATGCATTCCGTTTCCGTATTTCCGTTTTTCCTTCCGAAAGATAGAACATGTCCTACTATTACCCGCAAATCACGTTCCGTGGCTCCATTCAAGTAAATGGGTCCTCAAAAAAAACAGAACACATACATACTCCATATGTCTTCCGTATCCATTCCGTTTTTGCGGAACCATCTATTGAAAACTTTATGCCCAGCCCAATTTTTTATATGTAATTACTGTATACTGTATATGCCATATGGAAAAAACGGAACAGAATTGGAAATACGGATCCAGGATTAATGGCCCGCAAAGCACTGAAAATGACATACGGTCGTGTGAACGAGCCCTAATCTGCATTAAACTATAGTGCAATGAAAGTGAATTTGTTTTTCAAGACCCCATTGATGTATTGCAGAAAGACCCAGGGTGGACTATAGAGCCTGTAGCAAATTTTCAGATCTGCAACATGCTCTATTCTGCTGAAAAAAGGATAGATTTTGGAGTGAATTTTATTTTGCCCATTGCAAAGGGCAAAATAAAAATCAGGTGATCAAAACCTGCGAGTGTAGTACAGATGTAGCTAACATTAAGTTGACACTTAATATGCTAAACAAACTGTTGCAGCAAACTTTAAATTGATACTTAAAATAACAAAAGCCATTGAAAGTTGTTAGTGTTTGCTGCAGCTGTCATGTTAAACATTTTCGACATCTGTAAGTAGTATGAATGTGATGCTGAATTTCATTGCCAATTTTGTAGCAGGTTTTCTGCAGATTTTTCTGCAGAAAAACAACTTTTATAAGGCTACTTTCACACTAGTGTTTCAATTTTCTGGTATTGAGATCCATCATAGGGCCTCAATACCGGAAAAAAAAAACCGCTTCATTTTGTCCCATTCATTGTCAATGGGGCAAAACGTAACTGAACAGAACAGAATGCTCCAAAATTCATCCCGTTCCATTTGGTTATGTTCCCATACCGGAGAGCAAATGCAGCAAGCTGCGGTTTTCTTTCCGTCATGGGATGCGGAGCAAGACGGATCCAGCATGACTCACAATGCAAGTCACTGGGGACGGATCTGTTTAACTCTGATACTATCTGACACAATAGAAAACGGATGCGTCCTCCAATGACGGAGTTCATGACGGATCCGTCTTGGCTATGTTAAAGATAATACAACCGGATCTGGCGGTTGTATTATCAGTAATGGAAGTGCAGTAAGCCGGATTGGACTAATGCACACTGGCGCAATAATATGCAGTGACTGGGTCAGGTGTAAATGATGGTTAAAAGTTTTGTTTGTGACGTCAATTGCAGTGTGCGCAGGTTACAGTCTCAGGGCCCTTTAACGTGTTGCAACGCACGTACCAGGTTAGGAATGCCAGAGTGGTGTAATGTCTCTGTGTAGCAGTAGTAATAGTGTCAACGGTGTCTCCTACTGTCACGACTGTGACTGATCCAGACAGGTCTGGGAGGAGAAGGTCGCAGCGACTTGCTACTCGCGATAGCTTGTGAGTTTGCTCCATGGTTCAGGGTATGTCATCCGGGTTTTGCCTTGTGAACCTTTTTGTCCTGACTGGGAGTTGTAGGCATCCTTCTCAGGTGAGTCCTGTCTGCCTCTCCCAGCTACTATATTAGTTTCAGTTTCACTTGCAGTCATTGCCAGATATAGTCCTTACTTCCAGTACTATTCTGACCTTTGAAGGAGATCGTTTGACGGTGTTGCTGTGGAGCTCTTGTCCGGCGTGGACTGTCGTGTTTGGGATCGCCTTCTCTGCTCGTGACTGGATAAGTCTATCTCTGCTATAGATTGTTTGTTTGTTGCTGTCTTCCCCTGTTGTTTTCCTAGACGTGAGTGATGGTGACTAGTGCTCCCATCGGCCTTTCCCCAGTCAAGTCTTGTTAGGGTGACTGAGGGTTTAGGCATCCGGCTCGCCGCACGGGTTCACACCCCGTCTAGGGTATCAGGGCAGACAGGTGCCAGCTTAGGGTTAGTCAGGCGTGGCCATTCTATTTCCCATCCGTAGATAAGGGTCCCCCTTCCCCTCCGTCTGGTGCGACACGACTGCTGCTGGGATAGCGATCGTGACAGTATATCTGGCCATTAAAAAAAAAAAAAGTGACATTTCTTATTTTTTTTTTTTGCTTGCTGTTTTGCTTTGTATTTTTTCTGTTCCACTATGGATCCGGTTACGGTTTTGGCGAAACAATTACAGGGGTTATCCCTTGAAGTGGCAGGATTAAAAGCAACAGTGCTGCAGCAGCAGCAATCCTTGGGTTCCACCGTTGCTACGGGAAACCAAGGTACTCCTGAGCCAAAAGTGGCTTTACCTGATAGGTTCTCAGGAGGGAGAGACCAATTTGTAACCTTCAGAGAAGCTTGCAAATTGTTCTTCAGGTTACGCCCTAGATCCTCCGGCGGTGAGGAACAACGGGTGGGCATTGTAATTTCTCTCCTGCAAGGAGATCCGCAGGCTTGGGCTTTCTCCCTACCATCAGACTCTCCGGCCTTACGATCAGTGGAGGAGTTTTTTGAAGCCCTGGGTCTCGTATATGATGACCCGGACAGGGTCTCTCTGGCTGAGTCTAAACTACGTAGACTTCGGCAAGAGAACCGGTCTGCTGAACTATATTGTTCCGAATTCCGTAGGTTGGCTACTGATACATTATGGGACGACTCGGCCCTTAGGAGTCAGTTCTGCCAGGGGTTGTCTGAAAAATTAAAAGACGCGCTGGTGGTATACGAGGTCCCTGGGTCTCTTGAGGCTGCTATGTCTCTGTCCATAAGAATCGACAGACGACTCAGGGAGAGACTATTAAATTTTACGGAGGCCTCTATAGGGCAGGGATCGGTTTGTTATGATCCAGTCGAACCAATGCAAATAGGGGGCGCCACTAGACGGGTGAATCCTCCTAAGTTCCGCCGTAGGTCAGAGGTTTGTTTTCGTTGTGGGGGAAGGGGTCATTTTGTAAAGGTTTGTCCCTCAGAACCCAAGAGACCACAAACAAAGGAGCCGCCGGAAAACTAGAGTCCCCAGATTGTGCGGAGGATAACAGTCTAGGCGTATTCGTTTCCTCCATACGCATGTCTCAGTAATTGTTGTCCGCTACCGTTGAGGCGGGCAATAAGACTGAGATCTGTTCCGTCTTTTTGGACAGTGGGGCGGGGGTCAACTTGGTGGATTCACGGTTTGCTCAGGCTCTGGGTTTTACTCCGGAACTGGTACGCAGAACTATTCCTGTTTTTGCCATCGACTTCTCCCCTCTTACTCAGAGAGAGTTAACTCAGATCATCCATAATATCCATCTGCAGGTAGGGGACCTCCATAAAGAGCATATCTCTTGTTATGTCCTGGACGGTCTTCCAGCTCCTATGGTATTGGGGCTTCCCTGGCTGGTGACTCACAATCCAGTGGTGGATTGGCAGGCCGGGGAGATTGTGGAGTGGAGTGAACATTGTAAGGACAACTGCTTGAGTAGTAGGTGCTCTACACTTTCTGTAACATCTTTACCTGCCTTTCTGTCAGATTTTATGGATGTGTTCTCTGAGAAGGGTGGTCAGGGGTTACCACCTCATCGTCCATATGATTGCCCGATTAATCTATTACCTGGGGCAAATCTACCTAAAACCCGGTTATACAATCTTTCCGGCCCGGAGAGGAAGGCTATGCAGGATTATATTTCGGAGAGTTTGGCTAAAGGACACATCAGACCCTCTTCTTCCCCCGTGGCTGCAGGGTTCTTTTTCGTTAAAAAGAAAGATGGGGGCCTACGTCCTTGCCTGGATTTCCGGGAATTAAACCGGATAACTATCCGAGATCCCTATCCTCTTCCTCTCATTCCCGACCTCTTTAATCAGGTTGCTGGTGCTAAATGGTTCTCCAAAATGGATCTCAGAGGAGCCTATAACCTGGTTCGCATCAAAGAGGGGGATGAGTGGAAAACGGCTTTTAATACTCCGGAAGGGCATTATGAAAATCTGGTCATGCCATTTGGTCTTACTAATGCGCCTGCGGTGTTCCAACATTTTGTCAACGATATTTTTAGTCACCTTATCGGGAGATTTGTTGTGATATATCTTGATGACATCCTGGTCTATTCCCCGACTCTGGATACACATAAGATCCATGTGAGACAAGTGCTGCAGATATTAAGGGCCAACAAATTGTTTGCTAAATTAGAGAAATGTGTGTTTGCCGTAAAAGAACTGCCATTTCTGGGGTATGTGTTGTCAGATTCAGGTTTCCGCATGGATCCAGAGAAAGTCCAGGCGATTATGGACTGGGATCTGCCTGAGAACCTGAAGGCATTGCAACGCTTCCTGGGGTTTGCAAATTTTTATAGAAAGTTTATAAAGAATTATTCCTTGGTGGTCAAACCACTGACGGACATGACCCGAAAGGGATCCGATTTTTTCCAAATGGTCACATGCAGCCAAAACTGCCTTTACATCTCTGAAGGAGAGATTCATCTCGGCCCCTATTCTCGTACAGCCAGATGTCTCGCTTCCTTTTATTTTAGAGGTTGACGCATCAGAGGTGGGGGTGGGAGAGGTACTATCTCAGGGCCCGTCCCCTGGTGAATGGCGTCTGTGTGCTTTCTTTTCGAAGAAATTGTCTACTGCAGAAAGGAACTATGATATTGGCAACAGGAAACTTTTGGCTATTAAGTTGGCCTTTGAGGAGTGGCGTCATTTTTTGGAGGGGGCGGTTCATCCCGTCACGGGGATTACTGATCACAAAAACTTATTATATCTGGATTCTGCTAAACGTCTCACCCCTAGACAGGCTCGGTGGTCGTTATTTTTTACTAGGTTTAATTTTGTAATAACCTATCGCCCGGGGGCAAAAAATACTAAGGCGGATGCATTGTCCCAAAGTTTTCCTGGAGGGGGTGATGTTGATGTACCAGAGCCCATTTTGCAAAAGGGGGTGGTGGTCTCTGCATTACACTCAGGTTTGGAGAGGAGGGTGTTGGAAGCTCAGGGGGACACCCCGGCCTCCTGCCCCTCGGGTAAACTGTTTGTGCCAGAAAATTTACGCCTGGAGATACTAAAAGAACACCATAACTCCACACTGACAGGACACCCAGGTAGTAGGGCAACCTCTGAGTTAGTGTCTCGTCGGTTCTGGTGGCCTAAGTGGTGCCAGGAGGTGTTGAATTTTGTGTCTGCATGTGCTACCTGTGCTCGTTCTAAGGTAGATCATACTCGTCCGGCAGGGCGTCTTTTACCTCTGGCCATCCCCAACAGGCCTTGGACGCACCTATCAATGGATTTCATTACGGATCTACCAGTATCAGCGGGGAAGACGGTTATTCTTGTAGTTGTTGACTCAGATTCAGTAAAATGGTGCACTTTATTGCTCTTGCCGCATTGTCTAATGCTAACACACTGGCTCAGATTTTTATTGACCACATCGTGAAGCTTCACGGGGTCCCTTCCGATATTGTTTCGGATCGTGGTACCCAATTTGTTTCTAAATTTTGGAAAGCTTTTTGTTCTCGTTTAGGGGTTCATCTGTCGTTTTCTTCATCTTTCCATCCACAGTCCAACGGTCAGACTGAACGTACCAATCAAAACCTAGAGACATATTTGAGATGCTTTGTTTCCGAAAATCAGGAGGAATGGTCATCTTATTTACCGTTAGCCGAGTTTGCCATTAATAATCGTCGTCAAGAGTCCACCGATAAGTCACCATTTTTTGGTGCGTATGGTTTCCATCCTCTGTTTTGTACGTTTAGTGAGGGGGGGCCGTCTGGCATTCCCAAGGAGGAACGATTTGCGTCTTCACTTTCTTCAGTGTGGCAGTGTGCAAGAAAGATTGAAGAGAATTGGTGGTAGATACAAACGTGCGGCTGATAGGAAGCGCTCTGAAGGTGTGGTTGTCTACCAGAAATATCAAGTTAAAGGTTCCCTCGTGGAAATTAGGTCCAAGATTTATTGGTCCTTATAGGGTAATTAAGATCATTAACCCGGTGGCTTTTCGTCTGGAGCTACCTCAGACTCTAAGGATCCATAATGTCTTCCATAGATCTCTGCTTAAGAGATATGTAGAACCTCCTGAACCATTGCCACTACCGCCTCCACCGGTGGTTGTTGATGGCAGTCTTGAGTTTCAGGTAGAAAAGATTGTTGATTCACGATATGTTCGCCGCTCTCTTCAGTACCTGGTGCACTGGAGAGGTTATGGTTCCGAAGAGAGAATGTGGGTTCCAGCATCAGAGATAAAAGCGGACAGACTCATTCGGGCTTTTCATAGCTCCCATCCGGAGAGGCCTGGTCTTGAGGGTCTGGGGGCCCCTTGTAGAAAGGGGGGTACTGTCATGACTGTGTCCGATCCAGACAGGTCTGGGAGGAGAAGGTCGCAGCGACTTGCTACTCGCGATAGCTTGTGAGTTTGCTCCGTGGTTCAGGGTATGTCATCCGGGTTTTGCCTTGTGAACCTTTTTGTCCTGACTGGGAGTTGTAGGCATCCTTCTCAGGTGAGTCCTGTCTGCCACTCCCAGCTACTATATTAGTTTCAGTTTCACTTGCAGTCATTGCCAGATATAGTCCTTACTTCCAGTACTATTCTGACCTTTGAAGGAGATCGTTTGACGGTGTTGCTGTGGAGCTCTTGTCCGGCGTGGACTGTCGTGTTTGGGATCGCCTTCTCTGCTCGTGACTGGATAAGTCTATCTCTGCTATAGATTGTTTGTTTGTTGCTGTCTTCCCCTGTTGTTCTCCTAGACGTGAGTGATGGTGACTAGTGCTCCCATCGACCTTTCCCCAGTCAAGTCTTGTTAGGGTGACTGAGGGTTTAGGCATCCTGCTCGCCGCACGGGTTCACACCCCGTCTAAGGTATCAGGGCAGAGAGGTGCCAGCTTAGGGTTAGTCAGGGGTGGCCATTCTATTTCCCATCCGTAGATAAGGGTCCCCCTTCCCCTCCATCTGGTGCGACACGACTGCTGCTGGGATAGCGGTCGTGACACCTACCTTGGTACGCTGGACTCCTGGATCCTGGCTCACTTTTAATAAATTAGTGTGTTGCTAGTAGGAGAAATTGAGGATTTTAGTAGCAGTAAATGAGATCCAGACTTGTAATATAATCCAACTTGTCTTTACTGGTTGCAGCTTGAATCCATACGAGATACAGCATTAGTCTTTTAGGTCCCAGGTTTTGGCAATGTATGGCAGGGATCAATATCTCTTCTGCATCTAGCATATGCCTGGAGAATATGGCAGGAATCTGTCTTCTGCTCTGTCTATCTTCTGCTGTGTATGGGACTGACTAGCTGAGGAGGAATTTGGCTTCTCCTGGTCTCTGGATAGTTACTCACAGTTCTGCTCACAGGGAATGGCTCTTCCTGGAGATCTGGAGGTGCTGCTTCCTTTTCACCAGTTGAGGCTGAAGGGCTCAGACTGGGATGAAGATCGTTGGTCTCAGCCGAGACTCGATCCTGGGTTGGAATCCCTATTTCTGGGAGCTCCTACCAGCATAGCCCTCCCCTAGCAGGGGTGGCTGGCACACTAACTTTAACTTCCTTCTCCTCCCCATGAGGCAGGACATGGGCCAGCCCACTTCTGCTCATAGAGCGGGAGCTAAACTGGAATGAACTATACCAGATGACAAGATAAACACACTTAACATGTTGTAGCGGGGTAAAAGTGTTTAGTAACATAACTCTAGGATGTTAAATTCCCCTTTACTTTGAGTTAAGCCGCCCTCTGCTTATGCTTAGGAGGGAGAGAAAGAACCAGCTCTGGGGTACCCAATAAAATACAGAGTGCTGCGTGAATTACACATAATGACATACATTGACAAAACATGAAACGGCTTTCCCCAGGTTCCTGCCTGCTTGAGTAAGGTGTCCAACACACAGTTTCCTTCTCTTGGTATAACCAGGTAACCTAAATACTGCACAAAGCAAACATTACTGACTGACTTTTGGGGTATCGTCCACCAATACCAAAGAAAGCATCGGGGTGTCTTTACTCTGTAGTCCCACTATTGTGTAATGAAATGCCCGCAAATGAAAGGGTGGCTTTATCCTGTATTCCTTTTCCTGCACCAAAGCCTGAGAAATTTGGCTTAAAGCACGATCACTATGGTGACTAAGGGGTAGCTAAGTTGTGTGGCTCTAAGGTTTGAGGCGCCTTACCTTAGGCAAAAAGGCTCAGAAGGGGAGGTATTTATCGTCTCCGTATACTTCTGGCAATGTCACAGGAGGAGGGTATTACAATCCCTTGGATCTCCTGGAAATAAGACACCTCAGGATAGGAACAATCCTGAACATGAAACAAGCGGGAAGGAGCAGTCTAGGACTTCTAACGATTCCCGAAGCAGCGGTGTTACCCGTGTAGTTACTGGACCTGCCAGGACTTACCACTTGGTCCTACCCTGGGTACCTATGGGTATATATCACCGGGTGTAGGCCATTAGTTTTCAGCATCCATATTAAGGCAGTCCGTATAAAGGAAGGAGAGAACAAGAGCTGTCAAATACGGCATACTTAGTAAGTTGCTACATTTTTGGTTAAGTGCAATGCTAAGTGCAATTGTCACAAATAGTGCAGGAATTCACATTGCGGCACCTAGGAGAGAATACACAATGGGCATGTTATCTTAAACATTACATAACAGGTAACTGGTACAATTAGTGCAAAAATATTAGATAGGAAATCACAAAGTGCTCAGGTAATCGTTTGAGTCTTTTCTTTGGGTGCAAGCTTTTATGTTGCGGTAAAACATTTTTATTAAGATAGTGCAATTTTATTAAGGACAGGCTCAAAAATAACTTGAGTCCTTTGACTTGAAGTAGTAGAATCCTCTGGAAACTTTAAAAGTCAATTGTAATCCAAGGAGGTATAAAATGGCAGCTTAAGAACCATAGTTCCACAAGGTTATCATGTAACCTGAGAAAAGGGATAAAACAATGAACTTGGACATGAGGGGTTAAATGCTGATGGGGGGAGTCCTTACAATGCATGACCATCAGGGTGAGGACAAACTAGAGCAACCTGGAATAAAAACGTTAAAACACACAATGCCAACGGGTCCTCACCTGTCAGGAATAGTCCACAACGTGGCTCCCATATAGTTCCTTATTTTTTGTAGAAGGAGGTGTTTAGAGGAAGGCATCCATGTCTTCCTTGCTACTTGAGCGACTGAAGCACATCAGGGGACGCTCCTGCCTCTGGTAGCTCATTGTCGCAGCTGTGGTAGTGCGCCACTGACCTCTAGCGGTGGCTGTTGAGATTGGCTGCGCAGACAGCCTGGAAAATGCAGCCGTCACTTGTTGCAGACCGGAATCCCTGGCCGGTGCAGAGGGGCTCAAAACCTCTGGCTGAAGGGGCTCTGGTAGATGTGCAGAAGGTGTCTGAGGCTGCTTCCAGGGCAGTGCATAGGGCTGCACCTTGGGGTTAAATGTCAGCACTGAATTTTTTATCTGGCCCACCCGTAGTGTTGGTGGCGCGGCCAGGTCAGGTATAAGAGGTGCAGGTTCTGCCTGGGGTTGTTCCCTAAAACGCAATCTGCCATCTGGGGTTTCTTGAAAGGATCTGACCTTCCCTGCAGAGCCTGGGTCTTCCTGCCAGGTCTCCGGGGTGACTGCAGGGGTTAACGGTTTAGCCAGCAGAGTAACACCGGCAGCAAAGGGACCCTGTACTGAACGCATGGGGGTATATTCCACCTGATCCCCCACTTACAGGTTGTGACAGGCCTGCGGCAGATAATGGCGCTTCACTGAGCGACGGCCCACAAAGATCTCCGACCCGGAGTGACTGTCCTGAAGAAATACAACTCCCATTTCCACGGAGAACCAGAGCACAGTCCCAGTGCGCCTGGTGAGTTTGGGATCTCCTGGCTGGGGGTCATCCACTACCTGCTTTACCCACTCCTCGATGGCGGATTATACTCCCAAGCTGTCTGGGCGTAGGCAGTGATTTCCCAAGGGACTTCGGGGTTTAGGCATCCCGGCTTAATAGTGGTGTAGAGATGTGGCGAACATAAAATTTTCCGTTCGCAAAAGGTGAACGCAAATTTACGCAAATGTTCGCGAACTGGGCGAACCGCCATAGACTTCAATAGACAGGCGAATTTTAAAACCCACAGGGACTGTTTCTGGCCACAATAGTGATGGAAAAGTTGTTTCAAGGGGACTAACAACTGGACTGTGGCATGCCGGAGGGGGATCCATGGCAAAACTCCCATGGAAAATTACGTAGTTGACGCAAAGTGTGGTAAGTTGAATTTGCAATGCGATTAATATAACCTGCATTAATCGCAATGCGATTACAACTTAGATCTGAGTTCCTAATGGTTGAATTGCTAGAATTGATGAATATAGCACTATATTCTCAATCTTCGTTATATTCTAGCAATACAACCATTAGGAACCCAGCTCTAAGTTGAACTCGCAATGCGATTAATATAACCTGTATTAATCGCATTGCGATAAAAACTTAGATCTGAGTTCCTAATGGTTGTATTGCTAGAATTGACGAATATAACGAATATAGCACTATATTCTCAATCTTCTTTATATTCTAGCAATACAACCATTAGGAACCCAGCTCTAAGTTGAATTTGCAATGCGATTAATATAACCTGTATTAATCGCATTGCGATTACAAGTTAGTCAAATTTGTGACACTGCAGCTTCAGAATGAATCTAAGATGGATGCTGTCCTTGCTTTTTGATAGGAGGTGGGAGGGTCTGTGAGGAAGGGTATGCTGATTGGCTGGAATGTGTCTGCTGACTGTGAGGTACAGGGTCAAAGTTTGCACAATGATGATGTATAGGGGCGGAACGAACATCGCATATGTTCGCCCGCCGCGGCGAACACGAACTAGCGGGACATCTCTATAGTGGTAGTAATGGGCGGCGGAGTGGAAACACCAGCCGCCTCTGCCGCACCAGTGGTGTCTTTGGCGGAGCAGGCCTAGGCCTGGTGGCGGTTTCAGGAGCTGCAGGGAAGCGGTGCAGGGGCAGATGCGGACCTGGCCTGGGCCTCAGGGAGCGCGGCAGCTCCTACCTTGTGTCGTGGCCCGGCGGCCGGTTCCGGTGCCTCCTGGTAGTTGTCGCGGGGTTCAATCGCTGTCCGCGGTGCAGGCTGGTCGGACGCCTGGGCAGCAACAGCAACGGCTTCCTCCGCGGGGATAGATTCAGTGTCGGCAGCCATCTTGTGTGACGTCTCGCCTTCCACGCTGACGGCAATGGAAGCGGAGGGATCCACAGCCTCCAAGGAGTTGACTGTAGTCCTGTCTTTTTCGGTGGGGACTGGAACGGTGACAGCGGCCTTCTTGGGTAAGTCAGCGGCGGCTGTCGGGTCTTGATTTGCAACAGGCGCTAGCTCCAAAGCTGCTTTGAATGCGCAGGGGCCATCTCTTCTCACGAGCTGGGAAACCCGGATCTCAGGCACAGCGGGCTCGTAAACGAGTTTTCCCTTTATCGCCATTTGGTCCCATTTAATTTGAGGGAGCGCCATCTTCACTGCTTCCTCGATCATGAAGAGTGCCAGAGGTAAGGGTGGAGCCCAGAGGGAGGAGTCTTTACTCCCTTGGCTCACAATGTAAAGTTCGTGGTGGGCAGTCTTTAGTTTTCCAGCGTCTAGGGGGGCGTATTCGGCATCTTCGCGCTCTTGAGAGGGCGTTCCTATGTTTTCCCGCTTCTGGGGGGCGTATTCGGCAATTTAGCGCTCTTGAGAGGGCGTTCTTGACTTTTCCCGCTTCTTGGCATGAAGAAGAAGCGCCATTTTACGAATATGGTGAATTAACCCTTGGACTGCTGGAGCGCACGTTTAGCGATTTCTGACACAGAAACAAGGCAATAAGGTCAATTTTCAGGGTTTTTGCACAATTCTCAGAACTTGCAGTACTGTGATCCGGTTAAACACACAATTGGATCCGGTTCTGTTGTCAGGGGTAGGCACACAATTCGATCCGATCCTGTTCCAGTGACGCCATTTTATGCAGTAAGCCGGATTGGACTAGAAACATAGAATGTGTCGGCAGATAAGAACCATTTGGCCCATCTAGTCTGCCCAATATAGTGAGTACTATGGATTGCCCCTGGCCCTATCTTATATGAAGGATGGCCTAATGCCTATCCCATGCATGCTTAAGCTCCTTCACTGTATTTGCAGCTACCACTTCTGCAGGAAGGCTATTCCATGCATCCACTACTCTCTCAGTAAAGTAATACTTCCTGATATTACTTTTAAACCTTTGCCCCTCTAATTTAAAACTATGTCCTCTTGTAGCAGTTTTTCTTCTTTTAAATATTCTCTCCTCTTTTACCTTGTTGATTCCCTTTATGTATTTAAAAGTTTCTATCATATCCCCTCTGTCTCGTCTTTCTTCCAAGCTATACATGTTAAGGTCCTTTAATCTTTCCTGGTAAGTTTTATCCTGCAATCCATGTACCAGTTTAGTAGCTCTTCTCTGAACTCTCTCCAAAGTATCAATATCCTTCTGGAGATATGGTCTCCAGTACTGAGCACAATACTCCAAATGAGGTCTCACTAGTGCTCTGTAGAGCAGCATGAGCACCTCCCTCTTTCTACTGGTAATTCCTCTCCCTATACACCCAAGCATTCTGCTAGCATTTCCTGCTGCTCTATGACATTGTCTGCCTATCTTTAAGTCTTCTGAAATAATGACCCCTAAATCCCTTTCTTCAGATACTGAGGTTAGGACTGTATTACTGATTTTATATTCTGCTGTCTAATCAGCACACCTGTGCAATATTCATGCTGTCTAATCAGCATCTTGATATGCCACACCTGTGAGGTGGGATGGATTATCTTGGCAAAGGAGAAGTGCTCACTAACACAGATTTAGACAGATTTGTGAACAATATTTGAGAGTAATGGGTCTTTTGTGTATGTAGAAAATGTTTCCGATCTTTGAGTTCAGCTCATGCAAAATGGGAGCAAAACCAAAAGTGTTAACATAGTCAGATCCATAAATATTGGGACATCGACACAATTCTAACATTTTTGGCTCTATACACCACCACAATGGAGCGCTTGCCATGTCCCTCCCTATTTCTTTACTGCTTCCCACTTTATTGTATGCCATAATTAATGGTGGCATTAGAAAGTACAACTTGTCCCGAAAAAAATAGGCCTTCATACAGCTACAGTCAGGTCCATAAATATTGGGACATCGACACAATTCTAACATTTTTGGCTCTATACACCACTACAATGGATTTGAAATGAAACGAACAAGATGTGCTTTAACTGCAGACTGTCAGCTTTAATTTGAGAGTATTTACATCCAAATCAGGCGAACGGTGTTGGAATTAGAACAGTTTTCAGATGTGCCTCCCACTTATTAAAGGACCAAAAGTAATGGGACAATTGGCTTCTCAGCTTTTCCATGGCCAGGTGTGTGTTATTCCCTCATTATCCCAATTACAATGAGCAGATAAAAGGTCCAGAGTTCATTTCAAGTGTGCTATTTTCATTTGGAATCTGTTGCTGTCAACTCTCAATATGAGAGTCAAAGAGCTGTCACTTTCAGTGAAGCAAGCCATCATTAGGCTGAAAAAACAAAACAAACCCATCAGAGATAGCAAAAACATTAGGGGTGGCCAAAACAACTGTTTGGAACATTCTTAAAAAGAAGGAACGCACTGGTGAGCTCAACAACACCAAAAGACCCGGAAGACCATGAAAAACAACTGTGGTGGATGACCGAAGAATTCTTTCCCTGGTGAAGAAAACACCCTTCACAACAGTTGGCCAGATAAAGAACACTCTCCAGGAGGTAGGTGTATGTGTCAAAGTCAACAATCAAGAGAAGATTTCACCAGAGTAAATACAGAGGGTTCACCACAAGATGTAAACCATTGGTGAGCCTCAAAAACAGGAAGGCCAGATTAAAGTTTGCCAAACGACATCTAAAAAAGCCTTCACAGTTCTGGAACCACATCCTATGGACAGATGAGACCAAGATCAATTTGTATCAGAGTGATGGGATAAGAAGAGTATGGAGAAGAAAAGGAACTGCTCATGATCCTAAGCATACCACCTCATCAGTGAAGCATGGTGGTGGTAGTGTCATGGCTTGGGCATGTATGGCTGCCAATGGAACTGGTTCTCTTGTATTTATTGATGATGTGACTGCTGACAAAAGCAGCAGGATGAATTCTGAAGTGTTTAGGGCAATATTATCTGCTCATATTCAGCCAAATGCTTCAGAACGCATTGGACGGCGTTTCACAGTGCAGATGGACAATGACCCAAAGCATACTGCAAAAGCACCCAAAGAGTTTTTTAAGGGAAAGAGGTGGAATGTTATGCAATGGCCAAGTCAATCATCTGACCTGAATCCGATTGAGCATGCATTTCACTTGCTGAAGACAAAACTGAAGGGAAAATGCCCCAAGAACAAGCAGGAACTGAAGACAGTTGCAGTAGAGGCCTGGCAGAGCATCACCAGGGATGAAACCCAGCATCTGGTGATGTCTATGCGTTCCAGACTTCAGGCTGTAATTGACTGCAAAGGATTTGCAACCAAGTATTAAAAAGTGAAAGTTTGAGTTATGATTTTTATTCTGTCCCATTACTTTTGGTCCCTTAACAAGTGGGACATATGCAAACTGTTGTAATTCCTACACCGTTCACCTGATTTGGATGTAAATACTCTCAAATTAAAGCTGACGGTCTGCAGTTAAAGCACATCTTGTTGTTTTTCATTTCAAATCCATCATGGTGGTGTATAGAGCCAAAAATGTTAGAATTGTGTCGATGTCCCAATATTTATGGACCTGACTGTAGCTGTATGAAGGCCTATTTTTTGCGGGACAAGTTGTACTTTCTAATGCCACTATTAATTATGGCATACAATGTAGTGGGAAGCAGTAAAGAAATAGGGAGGGACATGGCAAGCGCTCCTGCACTAGGGACAATGTTGCTGCAATAGTCCAGCAGCCATGTTTGATCCATCCTCTATGTTCGGCCATCTGGTCTAAACCCTAATAATTTTAAAATACCACTAGATTCATAGTAGAGAGGGATCCTGTACCTTATGGAGGGATCCACATTTGATTATCTTCATCCCTGTTGTGGATCCCTCAGTTTTATTACTTTAAGGCTTTTTTCTGCCTCAATGCTCTATACCATCGCTGGTACCATCACACAGGAGGACAGGGGTGCTTCATACAGTCTCCTGCTACCCCGTTTCCTGCCGGGGGGAGCCAGAGAACACCCAAATGACCAATGCATCTAAAGGGTTAAAAGTCTGCGCTAGCGGGCCCCATTTTCGCCGGCTGCCGATGTAAATTTACTGTTGGTGGCAGGGAAAGGGTTAAATACAAAGCCTTCTGTTCTGCCCAGCAGGGTGATAAAAATGATTCTTGTTCATTCTGCCAGAGTCTTGGTTTTTCTCAAGTGGTTAGTGTGGTTATAGCACCATCTAGCTGTGTTAAGTTGTATTACACTTTGTTTTTCTGCTACAAAGACTATTGTGGGTGGTGCACTGCATTGTGGGAGTGCAAATCATCCTGGGAAAGAGAAGTCTCCAGTCTCCAGGACACATCAGCAAAGCTGTCCTTTGCGTATCTCCTTCTCAAACTCCACCATCCGTGTAAAATCATATCTGGTAAGAGAACTACCTTTGTTTCAGGGACATATGTTATGCAGAGCTGTTTAGCTAGTTGTAATTGTTACTCAGGGAGTAGTTACTACTGTTAGCTAGACATGTAATTTTATGTAAAGGCAGCCATTTTACCATGTGCTTCAGTGTTAATGCAAAAGTTGTAGTACATGCTATCTATACTTTATACTTATACATTCTATTTGTATTCTTGTAGTTTTACCAATCAACAATCCTGTTTTACCAATAAACAAGTTAGACTACAAAGAACAGTCCTCTTACTAGAAACCAGGAATGGTTAATGCTGAATGTCAGACTGCACACTGTGTGAATGTGTATGAAGACAGAACACCTTCACAATTCGTTTGGGCCACCAAGTGGGAAGAATATGATTAGGCAGAGTGGCCTGGGTATTCCAGATTTATAGCGATTTGTAACAAATTAATTCTGAGCTAAACTAATTTCTTGGCAAAATCTGATTTTTTAAAACTTTGCCCATCTTTCTAAATAAAGAATATTCTTATACTTACCTAAGCACTGATGAAAAAATTAAATCTGTTTAATAGCATTTATAAGTCACATACATGTAATTTGATGTAACAATGTAACTTTAAAGTGTCAAAATCTTAGTAGTTTCTAAGGTATTAATCAAAAGGAAGAAAAAAAGAAAAAATTATTCACATAAGTATTAGACCAAGTGTGCGGAATTTCACACAGTGACTTTCTAATCAACCAGTTTGTTCCCTACATACTTACATTTACTTACATCTCAAGAATTGATTGATTCATATGGATGTTAGAACAGTGAAGAAAAATTCAATTGCCTCTACTTTAAATAAATGAAATAGACTCAGTCAAGGGAAATGTTGCATTCAAATAGATTCTTTTTTCTTTTTTGAGTTATTTTTTCTATTCCTTGAACTGTTTGTAAAGTACAAATCTGGAAAGTTAGTACACAGCTAAAAATTATTCTAAACCAAAAGCTAAATATTTTTAACTATAAACATTTTTGCAAAGAGATCAAATGGCAAAGTGATATTGAGCAGCTGACCTATATGACAAGACTACTCTTATGATGGATGATCATAGTCAACTTAAGTAGACATACCACAATGTTTGCCGACCTAGTTAGTCATCGCCTCTACCAAAAGAAAAACAAGAAATACTTAGATAAAGTTAAGTAAACAAACTCATTAGGGATTTTATTCCATGTGTCTCATCCAGATGAGGGGGAATTTCCTGTGTGTGTGGTGCAGCTTTTTTTCTAGACGCTAATTTCTCACAATAATTCATCATTGTGTCTAAACATTTAGATAAGAGGCAAAAGATTTACAGACAAGGCCTTCATTTCCTCATTTTTTAGTGTTCGCTTAAAATCCAAGCCCCAAACGGTGTCACAAGGGAACATAATAAATAGCTTCTTTTCCTGGGCAAGTTAACGGCTTAAGTCTATGGCTCTTCACTGGACAAATTTATTATAGTGAACTGTGTACAACTATCATTATTCTCTCTTTTTTATCTATTTAATATTAATTAGGTTTTTATATATTTGGTGGATAGAAGCAATTACATCAAAATATTCATAAAAATCATTATCTATTCATTTTAGGGAAACAAATGAAGAAATATAGAATGGAAGATGATGGAGGTGAGCAAATTGATTATTTAATTTCTAAAATGACCCATCGATTTAACTTTAATTAAAAAGGGAGAAACAATTTGACTATAATTCTTTTAAAATAGCCAAACACGAAAAATAGTCCACGGAATCCTATTGACTTCAAAAATATGAATGAAGGAAAATTTTGTTCATCTCTACAAACTGAATACATCTGATTTATAATTAAGCACATAACAAGAGATACTGAGGGCACCGTCCTCCCACCTGGGGATTTAAGGAACACAATCCTGGCCTAATCCGACCATCCAAGAAATCGGGGTGCAAGGCTTGAACAGAATGAAGTAGAGAACAAGATGCAAAGATAAGCCACACTCACCATTCGTGTTCACACTTCTTTATTGTAGGGTATGTTACAGGGGCAGACTCACATGGAGTATCAATCCACATGGATTGATACTCCATGTGAGTCTGCCCCCGTAACATACCCTACAATAAAGAAGTGTGAACACGAATGGTGAGTGCGGCTTATCTTTGCATCTTGTTCTCTACTGATTTATAATTAATATCTGCCCTGAGAATAAAAGGATCAGACATTGAAATCCAACTGTCTGATCCTTATCTCCCCTGACACCTGCTATTGGGAAATAAGACACTATTTTTGAATTCAGCGAATCTGAAACAAACTGAATCTTGGAAGATTTTTTTTTTATCTCTAACTAGGATGCCAGGTAGCTTTATACCAAGCAGGGTCAGAGATCCCTTTTTCTGTTTAAATTGCCCACCTTGTCTTGTCCATGGGTGAAATTAATGGACTTTCATACAATCATTTCAACTAAAATAGATGCTGAGATGTGACTTGGTCCTTGATTCAGATTATATGCTATATGCATGTGTCTTTACCTGTAGTTGAACAACCCTCTGCTCAGCTCCAGTATCCAATAGCTTTTTACCAGAACTGGCATGGTGCTCATGGCCAGATTTCTGTTCTATGGCCTACTCTCTGAAATGTGAAGCATTTTTATATGTATTTTTTACAGTGCAGCATATACTATGTTACCTTTCAGCAATATATCTGCCATAATGGAGTGGCATAAGAACGTCTTCTGCCCATTAAGTGTATGACAAAAAGTAAACTACTTTAATGCCACATTTTCACTTCCTCTATAGAAATAAATGACCAATTTGCTCATACTAATAACAGAAATAATTTGGTTACATTTTAAATGAGGATATTCATATGAAGAATTAAATAATGACAGGGATGACATGAAAAGACAGTTATCAAGACATACCTTCTGTGCCATATTAGTCCATATGGCTCTTTCTGGCAGTTACAGTATTTCTTACTTGCCGTCACAGTTGGCTACTAAATTTTTGGATGAGAGTAATTGTTATTTTTAGATGATGCATGGTTCTATTGAACATCCAGATGACTTACTTGGAACACACCTTATAGTTTTAAAGCCATTTATTCTTTGAGTTTCGAAAAATACACCAAAAATTGAATGCAAATTCTTGCACAACACACATGTTCATTTACACATGCATGTGTCTAGCATTACTAATATGTAACATCGGTCATTATATTCTAAAAATTATTTCCTGTAGGTTGTCCCCTTGCCTGCAACTTTTAACACTCTAAACAAAGTCCAATCAAGAAAATCGTAAGACTAAATAAGTGTTAAAGTATAATTGTCTTTTCGTGTACTCGTTCAGTATGAGCAGTAATGTGGATGTACATTAGGTATACCACTATTTCTGGTCATTGTATAACTTGAATATGGCATTTTTGAACAGCTTTTTTTTTTACTGTCTAGTGAGCAGAGACAAGCTGGGGTCATATCTGCCCAGATACAGAATATGGATTAACAAGGGATCCTACTCTCTAGCTCTCTGTAGCACAGTCTCAGAAGCTGCTGCAATAAGTGGAGGATATTACACAGCACAAATACATAGTTTAGAAGCGAATTTAGAAGTTAAAGAGGTTATCCCATGACTATTGTAAAAAAATGAAAATCAGCTCTTGCAAGTCTCTGAACAGCAATGCTGTTGATCTGCAATGATGGTTCTATGACTATGATGACATGATATACTGTATAAGTGAACCACACACTATCTCAGAGAGGAACCGTGTGTATGTTATATAAACTGTATTTCTTCCATCACAGCCCACAGAAGTTGTCATCTTTATGAGAATGAAACTTGCACTCCACCTTTCTGTCTGATGCCATTAGAAAACATGTTATGGTCAAATAATACTTCATCCAAATTCACTATATATGTAATTCCAGCTCACATTTTTATTTATCTAAGCTACATCCAGATAGAGTTCAGGCAGTCAATGTCAAAAGAAATAATATTAAAATTGCCACTTAAGTCTACTTTCAAAGTACTAGACTTTTTGGTCCTTCCAAATGTTCGTCAAAAGTTACCTGCATTAGAAGCTCCATTAGGGACCTCTGTCACAGATTTTTTTAAAAAACAACAAACAGACAAAATAGCTCATGCGATACTATTTTCTCCATTAAAAATGCTGGACTTCATAACTGAAATTATATGCAACAGGGATTATCCCATGACATTGGGTTCAGTTGTGTGCCAGATACAGCACTTCTGTTATTTTCGCTGTCCTGCGTCTGCAATTTTCTAGCACAATTGGTCTTAAAGCTCATTTCTACAGAGTTGATACAACCCCAAGAAATGAACCAAGCATGAACTGTATACTATCTGTTGAACATGTGGGCCTTGGACATTAGTGCTTTTTCTTTAATCCTAAAATGATATTTCCAAAGGAGGAATATATTGCCCTGATTTATTAGAACGTACCACAAGTTGTGACACAGACACAGCAAGGAGACACATTCTTATAATCTCTCTGAAGAGGAGAGAATGGCACTGGATGCCTTGAATTAGCATAATAGCATCATCAATGACAAAGGTGGATATATTGTATTAACAGACATGACTATGGGGGGACTATGGGGGGAATTTATGAAATGTTGCATGTTGTTTGATTTTCCTAAACCTAGCATTTTTGTCTAAAAGCTACTCCAGTTTTCCTACTGCATCCTCTTACTGGAGTGGGATTGAGACTTTTTTGGAACTCAATCTCGGTGATAAGTCTCGAGTGAAACTCATTAACATAGCTGACCCCACCCTTTTCCCCACTCATTTCAAAACTGGAGACAGGTGTGTAAAAATGCAAAATAGGCACAACATTTCTGGAGTGAAGGCATGATAAATTCAGGAGATAAGATCCCCATTATTAAATTCATATATTTACTAGTTATTGCCTCGTGATGCAACACCTCAAATAAATAAATACAAATTCAAACTGAAATAGTTTTGTGCCAATAATTTAAATAAAGATTTACTTATTTATGAATTGAAAAAAAAAAAAAAACAGCCCTCATATCACAGACTAAAGCTACATTCACATGACAGTGAAAAACGGCCATGTGACTGCTGCTTTTAGAACCAATTGAAGTCACAAGTCCATTTTCATCGACCAGTGAATAGTGGCCATAAAAAATTAAGACATGTCCTATTTTTGGCTATTTTCACAGCTAGATGGACCCCATTGAAATAAACAGGACCATTTTTAATTGCCAGTTAGACAGAAGTGCACTGTCTAATGGCCGTTAAAAACAAGTACACCAAAAACCATTCAGGGGTTAAAAATAATAAAAACTCTGCATCTATCTATCAGCATTGCCCAGCTTAGGCTACTTTCACACTAGCGTTCGGAGCGGATCCGTCTGATGTTTCATCAGACGGATCCGCTCCGATAATGCAGACGTTTGCATCCGTTCAGAACGGATCCGTCTGCATTATTACTTAGAAAATTTTCTAAGTCTGAAAGTAGCCTGAGCGGATCCGTTCAGACTTTACATTGAAAGTCAATGGGGAACGGATCCGCTTGAAGATTGAGCTATATAGTGTCATCTTCAAGCGGTTCCGTCCCCATTGACTTCCATTATGAGTCTGGACGGATCCGCTCGCCTCCGCACGGCCAGGCGGACACCCGAACGCTGCAAGCAGCGTTCAGGTGTCCGCTCACTGAGCGGAGCGGAGGCTGAGCGCTGGCAGGCGGATGCATTCTCAGTGGATCCGCCTCCACTGAGAATGCATTAGGGCCAGACGGATGCGTTCGGGGCCGCTCGTGAGCCCCTTCAAACGGAGCGCACGAGAGGACACCCGAACGCTAGTGTGAAAGTAGCCTTACAGTGTCAATTATGGTTAATGGACACTAAGTCCTGCCCATTTCGTTGAATTACCAATTTATGTAGTGATATCATGCTTAAGAGGAGGACCCTAGGAGAAAGAAGGACCCTGGGCTCTAACAATACAGAATCCTGTAATAAACTTACCTACCAGAGCTCCAGCGGTGTGATCCTCAGCTCTAACACCTGTAGGCGAGAGAGATGCGACGGCATCCCTAGTTACAGAGTGCAATGCTCTGGTATCTTCCTGCAGCACGCGTGCAGTGGGGAAGACAAGCACTGGGCTGAATGACAACCCATCTGCTCAATTACCTTTCTGTTTCCTGGTCTGACCTACAGTATGGGAGAGTCAGGTCACCGATTGAATTAAACTCCCTAGTGCATTTCACCATTGCCAGTGATAGTCTTTGTTGGGCTCACTAGCTAGGTTCCTTGTTCCCTGTTCCTGCATTTGCTGATAGATTACTCTGTGTTTCTGACCTCGGCTTGTCTTCTGACCCTTCTCTGTCTCAAATGTAGTACTGTGTAGCCTGTTTGGTTCTGACCCAATTCTTACGACTATGCTTTTGTGTTTTCTGTTTGTGTCTCTTGTTTTGCATGCGCTTATACTAGTGTAGGAACCGTCGCCCTGTTGCGGTTCTGCCATTTGGGACTTACACTGCAAGTAGGTAGGGGAATTGGGCTGAGTTCTAGTTCCGGGAATCATTGTCCTCATCAGCCCCTATCTACAGTCGTTAAAATTGCTTCATGATTCTATGCATGTCTTCTGTGCACAGTCTCCTTCTTTGTGTGCATGATTTTAGTAAAACTACTACTTTCTGCATTTTTGCTGAAAGTCTTGTAGACTTAGTTGTAGGAGACAATTTTATCTGTGATTTTTTTTTAAGGTTTAGTTCCTCTTTAAGAAACATTTTAGCTATGTCCAACAGATCTTTCAATATTATCAATATCGCAAATACTTTGAGCTATTTTTTTGTCATGTTTCAAATAAAATATAATCTGGAAGCAATTAAAATCAGCATGTAATTAAAATGCCATTAGATGCTAGATCTTAATTGCATACTTATGTTAAAGCAGCAATATACCACCTAAGGGCAAAAGAGATTTGTTCTGTTCGCTTCATCACGTTAATCATCCACCTGCATGTGTGACTGTTACCTGTTTTACTTTACCGCTGTGATATTATTGTTTTAGTGAGTCAATTTTAAGACATGCTCAGTATGCAAATATAAATTAAACAATATTAGACTGCCAATGCAATAACTACAGATCTCTATATACTGTGTAAATTATAATGTGTACTAACATCAATAAAATGATACAAAACATAATTGTAGCCAATTATATTGGAATAAATTCACTCGTTCTCAGAAAGCTGGTCTTCCTAAGGTCACTTTCACATGTGTCAGTATTTGGTCAGTATCTTCCATCAGTATTTGTAAGCCAAAACCTTTAGGCCCCTTTCACACGAGTGAGTTTTCCGCACCGGTGCAATGCGTGACGTGAACAAATAGCACCCGCACTGAATCCTGACCCATTCATTTCAATGGGTCTGTGTACATTTTTTTCACGCATCAGTTCAATATTCTGCATTTTTCACACAGCCCTGGCCCCATAGAAGTGAATGAGGCTTCAGTGAAAAACGCATTGCATGCACAAGCAACTGCGGATGCAATGCGTTTTTACTGATGGTTGCTGGGAGATACTGTTTGCAAACCTTCAGTTTTTATCACGCGAGTGAAAAAACTAAAAGCAATCGCAGACAAAACTGACTGAACTTGCTTGCAAAATGGTGCGAGTTTCACTGAACGCATCCAGAGCCAATCTGTCACGCTAGTGTGAAAGAGGCCTTAGTGGGTCATACAGAGAAAAATTCAATGGGGAAATTAGATTTTGTTCCAATTCCATGTTGTGGAATCACTACTAGTTTACAAATACTGATGTGAAATACTTAGGCCTTGTTCACATTTCAGTCCTTGAAAAATGCGCACGTTCCAAAGAATCTCCTCTTAGTCTTCAGTGAAAAACTGACTCAACACTGACACAACATGGATGTGTGTCAATTACGGTTGAGCGAACCCGAACTGTAAAGTTCGGGTTCATACCGAACTTTAGGATTTTTGGACCCCGGACCCGAGTTTGGTGTTCAGCGAGTTAATGATGCTTTTTGAAAGGCTGCAGAGCAGCCAATCAACAAACGTTTAACTCGTGTGCCCTTAGAAGCCATCACAGCCATGCCTACATGTGACACAGAAAAAGTACTTTTATCCAGCTGTTAGTTAGGTGGGCGTCGGCGGACATTTTGTGCAAGTTCAGTGCACCAGCACAGCATATGTGAATTTGCACAAGGTGTAAATACTGCAGTTATATTCAGGGTTTAAAAAAACACCCATTTTTTGCAAGATAATACATTTTGGGTCCTTTGCTGAATATGTGACTGTCAAATACAAACTTGAAATATTGCAGTTATATTCTGGGTTTTAAAAAAACACCCATTTTTTGCAAGACCCTACATCTGGGGCCTTTGCTGCATTTGTCACAGTAAAATACAAGCTTTAAATACTGCAATTATATTCTGGGTTTAAAAAAACACAAATTTTTTGCAAGATAATACATTTTGGGCCTTTGCTGCATTTGTCACAGTGAAATACAAGCTTTAAACACTGCAATTATATTCTGGGTCTAACCCCTTTATGACACTGGTAAAATGAAGTAAAAAAAATGCATTTTTATTCATAAAAAAAAAAAAAAATTACCCAAAATTTGAAACAAAATTGCAAATTTCCAAGTTTCAATTTCTCTACTTCATAGTAATACCTCCAAAAATAGTTATTACTTTACATTCCCCATATGTCTACTTCATGTTTGGATCATTTTGGGAATGATATTTTATATTTTGGGGATGTTACAAGGCTTAGAAGTTTAGAAGCAAACCAGTTCAGGTCTGAAGTCACTTTGTTAGGCTTACATAATAGAAACCACCCAAAAATGACCCAATTCTAGAAACTACACCCCTCAAGCTATTCAAAACTGATTTTACAAACGTTGTTAACCCTTTAGGTGCTCCACAAGAGTTAATGGCAAATGGAGCTAAAATTTTTGGCAAATTTTCCATTTTAATCCATTTTTTCCAGTAACAAAGCAAGGGTTAACAGCCAAACAAAATGCTATATTTATTGCCCCCATTCTGTAGTTTGCAGAAACACCCCATATGTGGCCGTAAACTACTGTACGGGCACACAGTAGGGCGTAGAGGGAAAGGTGCGCTGTGTGGTTTTTGGAAGGCAGATTTTGCTGGACTGGTTTATTTACACCATGTCCCATTTGAAGCCCCCCTGATGCACCCCTAGAGTAGAAACTCCATCAAAGTGCCCCCATCTAAGAAACTACACCCCTAAAGGTATTCAAAACGGATTTTACAAACTTTGTTAACCCTTTAGGTGTTGCACAAGAGTTATTGGCAAATGGAGATGGAAAATTTTCCCAAAAATGTAAAGATTTTGCTGGACTGGTTTATTTACACCATGTCCCATTTGAAGCCCCCCTGATACACCCCTAGAGTAGAAACTCCATAAAAGTGACCCCATTTTGCAAACTACAGGATAAGGTGGCAGTTTTGTTGGGACTATTTTTAGGGTACATATGATTTTTGGTTTATCTATATTACATTTTTGTGAGGCAAGGTTTCCAGAAATAGAAATTCTGAAATTTCATCTCTATTTGCCAATAACTCTTGTGGAACACCTAAAGGGTTAACAACGTTTGTAAAATCAGTTTTGAATACCTTGAGGGGTGTAGTTTCTTAGATGGGGTCGCTTTTTTGGAGTTCCTTTCCTTCTGCGCCCTGCCGTTTGGTCATACAGCAGTTTACGACCACATATAGGGTGTTTCTGTAAACTGCAGTATGAGGGTAATAAATATTAAGTTTTGTTTGGCTTTTAACCCTTGCTTTGTTACTGGAAAAAAACTGATTAACATGGAAAATTTGCCCAAAAATGGCTTTTTTGGCACCGTTTTTATTTTTTACTGTGTTCATCTGAGGGGTTAGGGGGGTATTTTTATAGAGCAGATTCTTACGGAAGCGGCTATACCTAATATGTCTACTTTTTATTTTTTTATTTATGTTTTACACTATATTATCTTTTTATAAAGAAAAAAAAAAACATTTTAGTATCTCCATAGTCTAAGAGTCATTTTTTTTTAGTTTTTAGCTGATTATCTTATGTAGGGCCTCATTTTTGGCGAAATGAGAGGACGGTTTTATTGGCGCTATTTTGGGGGGCATATGACTTTTTGATCGCTTGTTATTACAATTTTTGTGATGTAAGGTGACAAAAAATACCTTTTTTTGCACCGTTTTTTAATTTTTTTTTTACCGGGTTCATCTGAGGGGTTAGCGGGGGTATTTTTATAGAGCAGATTCTTACGGACGCGGCAATACCTAATATGTCTACTATTTATTTATTTATGTTTTACACTATATTATCTTTTTATAAAGAAAAAAAAAACATTTTAGTATCTCCATAGTCTAAGAGTAATTTTTTTTTAGCCAATTATCTTTTGTAGGGCCTCATTTTCTGCGGGATGAGAGGAAGGTTTTATTGGCACTATTTTGGTGGGCATATGACTTTTTGATCGCTTGCTATCACAATTTTTTTTTTTACCGTGTTCATCTGAGGGGTAAGGGGGGTATTTTTTATAGAGCAGATTCTTACGGATGCGGCGATACTTAATAAGTCTACTTTTTTAAATTTATTTTAGTTTTATTAAATAATATATATATATATATATTTTTTTTTTGTGTCTCAAGTCTGCGAACCAGTTTTTTATCTGATTGTCAGTGGCTAAATTGGGATATAAATTTAGTACTCTATGGAAGTGTGGTACTCCCTGAAGCAACCAATAATGTAGAGGCCCGGATGATCGGGGCAAGTATCACATTGAGTAGTGGTGTCCTTCCGTATCCCCCTCCTGTGACACACTCTGCACCTTTTTTGGGTCTGTCCCTTCTTTACAGTATAGGGGACCACACCTGGAAAGTGTTAGCCAGGGATGATCCGGACGCCTCCAGTTCTCGAGGTACTCCAGCCTGCTCTTTCCCGGTGAGAAAAGATCAGGTCCTTGAGGACTTCCTTATAGAACTGAAGGAATTTCCTTGTGTTGCCAGCGCTCTGGGACAGCACAAAAGAGTTGTACAAGGCAACCTGTACTAAGTAGACCGCAACTTTTTTGTACCATGCCCAGGTTTTGCGCATGGCGTTATATGGCTTGAGGACTTGATCAGAGAGATCAACTCCTCCCATATACTGATTGTAGTCGATGATACAATCGGACTTGCGGACCGTTGCCGCGGTACCTCGCACAGGGACAGGGGTGATGACGTTACCGTGAATTGTGTACAGTACAAGGACATCCCTCTTGTCCTTATATCTGACCAGCAACAGGTTTCAAATGGTAAGGGCACGGGTCTCACCCCTGGGGATAGGTACCTGGATGGGGAGGGTAGGGAGGCCGCGTAGATTTTTCCAAACGGTCCCACAAGCAGACATGGATCTGGCAGCGAGGGACTGAAACAAGGGAATACTAGTATAAAAGTTATCCACGTACAGGTGGCAACCCTTATCTAGCAGTGGGTACATAAGGTCCCACACAAGTTTCCCGCTAACACCCAGAGTGGGGGGACATTCTGGGGGTTGAATACAGGAATCTCGCTCCTCGTACACTTGAAACTTGTAAGTGTACCCTGAGGTACTCTCAAAAAGTTTGTACAGCTTTACACCATACCTCGCCTGCTTAGAGGGAACATACTGGCGGAAAATAAGTCTCCCCTTGAAAGCAATGAGAGACTCATCAACCACGACCTCCCTTCCAGGTACATAGGCCTCCAAAAATTTGGCCCCAAAGTGATCGATGACCGGCCTGATTTTGTACAGGCGGTCATAGGCAGGATCACCTTGGTGGGGACATGCTGCATTATCTGCATAATGCAGACATTTCCGAATGGCCTCAAAATAGGAGCGTGTCATGGCCGTACTGTAAAGTGGGGTCTGGTAGAGGACGTCCCCACTCCAGTACAGCCTGACACTGGGTTTTTTGACTTGGCCCATGTGCAGCACGAGGCCCCAAAACGTCCTCATCTCGGCTGCACTGACCAGAGTCCAGCCACCAGCCCTAGCGAAAAAGGAGCCCGAGTGTTGAGCAATAAACTGTTGGGCGTACAAGTTTGTTTGCTCCACCATCAGATTCACAAAGTGGTCACTGAAAAAAAGACTAAAATAGTCATATTCAGTGAAGCCCAATGTGGGAATCTGGATTCCTGGTTGGCCAACAAAATCAGGAATCACGGGCTCAAAATCCTCTGGGGTACACCATGCAAGTTCACCGGTAGGGGGCTCAGGTGGACTTATCTGGTGTGCCAGAACACTAGTACGAGCCCCAGAGCTGCTCGTACTAGTGTGGGCCACAGGGTCCCTGGCATGGTGGTCCCCTTGCTCCGCCTGCCGGTGTCTTTGCCGCCTTGGGGGCTCATCATCATCGCTAGATGATGATGACGCAGATGACAAGAGGAAAGTGGGGTCATCCTCGTCCTCACCGGGGCTCTCGGAGCTGGAGGCAAGCTGGGCGTATGCCTCCTTGGCCGAGAACATCCGGCGGGCCATAGGGGATTGTGTGTTCGTGTGTGTGTGGTGGAAAACTTTATTTAGTGTGCGTGTGTGTGGGGGCACGGGTGTTCACGGACTTTGCCCTAAACCTAACAGAAAAAAAATGAAATTAAAAAAAGTGAAAACCCAAAAAAGGCATAAAATAAAAAGATTCAAACTCGCTGATCTGCCATCCGAAACAGTGGCCGGACGCTAAGATTGCCGGCCACAGTCAGCGTACGCAAAAAAATAAATAAAATAAATGTTTGCGCCCCAAAAACTTTTTGTGCGGGGGGGGACGGGGACGGGAAGCTGCAGCACCCCTGGGGGGTCTAGGTTGACACAGCTGTGCTGTGGACTCCAGACACCCGATCAAGGTGATGCAACAGTCAAACATATTTTTTCCCTAAACTTTCCCTGAATATTCCTGCCTAACCTAACCTTTCCCTAACCTGTCCCTAAAGTACCTTTTAGTGCCAGATGGCACTGTGGAGGGTCAGAAGGGGGGTGCTGAGCACAGATGGGGGTGCTGGGTCAGGCGATCCTACGCAGGCTGCTCTCTCTCCTCGCTCCCGGATGCAGAATGGAGGAGGAGAGGAGAGCTGAGGGGTGTTAACCCCCGCCCCCCCTTGCAGCCAATAGGAAGCGATCCTGTGAGGTCATGTCACCATCACCTCACAAGACAAGGATGGTGATTGGTGGTGTATTATCAAACCACCGATCGCCATCCTATTCCGGGTTATCGGATCACCAGAGACTCGAATTACCCGGAAAAGCAGCAAACTGCAGGTCTGAATTGACCTGCGGTTTGCTGCAATCACCGATATGGGGGGAGGGTTCACAGGACCCCCCTCGGCATTGTCACAGGGTGCCTGCCGAATGATTTCAGCAGGCACTCTGTTCCGATCACCGCGCGCCGCGCAGCAAACAGCTCAAGGGCTGGGTGCCCTTTCTCCAAAACCCTAATAGCAGCTTATATGGTACATATACCCAGGGGTGGGAACTGTAGAATAGATGGAGTGGCACTGCACTGACGATGTAAGTCCCTTTGTTTTGGAAAATACGTCACCAGAGTACTTGGCGGAGATATATGCGGCATTTACTGCTAACAGTGGTGCTCAGCCCAACATGTAACAAGGTTGTTACTATTGCGATATATTTGTACAAAAAGAAGACAAGGGCGGCACTCACCGGTATTTGCAGAAGTGGTTTCTTTATTCCATTTCGATATAAGGTAAGGAGCAGACTACATATATGCGTGTATCAGCAGGATAAGGCGACGGCCGTTTCGCACCTCAGTGCTTCGTCTGGCCTATATACCCAGGGGTGGATTGGCCATAAACTCTACAATATGGTAGAGTTGCAATATGATATTGCTAGCACTGCAATATGGTATTGCTAGCCCTGCCTTCTGTCATTTTGGACTCAACTACAAAATGGGGCCACTTTTAGTTTTTTTTACAGGGCTACTTTGTGTCCCCAGTACGCCCCTGCATATACCTTACACATAGCATACAGAGATCTTAATTACTAATTATCATTTGAAGGTTATGCCCCTGCAAAATAGTGTAATATTGCTTCTTGCTGTACTTAATGAGTTTTACAGTAGAAGATTTACTAGATTTTAAACTATCCAAGTGTTAGCTTATGAGTGAATCGATTTTAACCCTTTCAGGACTGGGACATTTTTCACCTTTCTGCCCAGGCCATTTTTAGCTAAGCCATGTGTCACTTTATGTGGTAATAACTTTAAAATGCTTTTTCTTATCCAAGCCATTCTGAGAATGTTTTCTCGTCACATATTGTACTTCATGACAGTGGTAAAATTGAGTCAAAAATTTGCATTTTTATTTATAAAAAAATACAAAATTTACCAAAAAAATTGAAAAAATTTGCAAATTAGAAAATTTCAATATCTCTGTTTTTATAATAGATAGTAATACCTCCAAAAAATAGTTATTACTTTACAATCCCCATATGTCTACTTCATGTTTGGATCATTTTGAAAATGACATTTTATTTTTTTGGGACGTTAGAAGGCTTAGAAGTTTGGAAGCAAATCTTAAAATATTTAAGAACATTTCCAAACCCCAATTTTCTCAGCACCAGTTCAATTATGAAGTCACTTTCTGGGGCTAACATATTAGAAACCACCCACAAATCACCCTACTTTAGAAACTACACCCCTCAAGCTATTCAAAACTGATTTTACAAACTTTGTTAACCCTTAAGGTGCCCCACAAAAATTAAATGAAAATGGGAATGAAATTTAAAAATGTCACTTTTTTTTAGCAGATTAGAATTTTTAAATTATTTTTTCTGCAACAAATCAAGGGTTAACAGCCAAAGTAAACTCTAAATATATTACCCTGAATCTGGAGTTTACAGAAACACCCCATATGTGCTCAAAAACTGATGTCTGGGCGCACAGCATGCTTCAGGGTGGAAGGAGCACCATATGGCTTTTGGAGAGCAGATTTAGCTGGAATGGTAATTTCGCATATGAAGACTCTGAGGTGGCCCTACAGTGGAAACCCCACAAAAGTGACCCCATTACAGAAACTACATCCCTCAAGGAATATTTCAAAGTGTGTAGTGAGCACTTTGACCCATCAGGCGTTTCACAGAATTAGGAAATGATTGGCTGTGAAAATGAAAAATGAAACAATTTTCCAGAAAAAGTTGCTTTACACCCACATTTTTCACTTTCACAAGGGGAATCAGGACAAAATGCACCCCACATTTTGTTCCCCATTTCCCCCCCAAATACATAAACACCCAATATGTGCTCAAAAAATGATGTATGGATGCATGGCAGGGTTCAAAAGGGAAGTAGCGCCATAGGGCTTTTGGAGGACAGATTTTGCAGGATTGGCATTTGGTAGCTATGTCGCATATAAAGACACCCTGAGGTACCCCAAGAGTGTAAATCCCCAAAAAGTGACTCCATTCTGGAAACTACACCCCTCAAGGACTATTTCAAGATTTGTAGTGAGAACTTTGTCCTCAAAAGTGATTCATGAAATTGGCAATGAAAATGAAAAATTTTTTTTTTTCCAGAAAAATTTAGTTTAGGCCAAAAATTTTCACTTTCACAAGGGGGAACTGGAGAAAATGCACCCCCAAATTTATTGCCCATTTTCTCCTTATTACAGCAATACCATATGTGCTTGTATACTGCTATATGGGCTACCACAGGAGTCAGAAGGAAAAAAGCATCAAATGGCTTCTGGAAGGTAGATTTCACAGGAATAATTGACAGGCGCCATCTTGCAATTGAACACACCCTAGAGTGGAAACCCCCAAAAAGTGACCCCATTCCAGAAACTACACCCCTCAAAGAATATTTCAAGGTGTGTAGTGAGCACTTTGACCCATTGGGCGTTTCACAGAATTATGAAACGCTTGGATGTGAAAATGAAAAATAAAAAATTTTTCCAGAAAAAGTTGCTTTACACCAACATTTTTCACTTTCACAAGGGGTAACAGGACAAAATGCACCCCTACTCATTTCTCCCCGAATACGCCAACACCCCATATGTGCTCAAAAACTGATGTATGGGTGCACAGCAGGCTTCAGAGCGGAAGGAGCACCATATGGTGTTAGAAGAGCGGATTTAGCTGGAATGGTAATTGGGAGCTATGTCGCATGTGAAGACACCCAAAAGTGTGGAAACCCCCAAAAAGTGACCCCATTACGGAAACTACACCCCTCAAGGAATATTTCAAGGTCTGTAGTGAGCATTTTCACCTGTCGGGCGTTTCACAGAATTAGGAAACGCTTGGCTATGAAAATGAAAAATTAATTTTTTTTCCAGAAAAAAAAAAGTTGCTTTACACCAACATTTTTAAAGGGTTTCTACCACCACATTTTGACCTAATTTGCTGTCTGACACTAGTGATCTGCTAGTGTCTGCTGTACCTAACCATGCTATTGTAATACCTTTCTCTGCAGCGGTTACCCTAAAAAATGAACTTTTATTGCTATGCAAATGAGCCTCTAGGTGCAATGGGGGCGTCTTTTCAGCACCTAGAGGCTAAGTCTACTCACCATGTCTGCCACCCAGCTCGTCCCTCCAGCCCGCCCATCTCTAGATTAACAGCCTCCATCGCGGCCGAATTCTCGCGCCTGCGCCGTGTGCGTCTGTATTTGGCGCAGGCGCAGTGACTATCAGACCGCTCACTGCGCCTCTGCAGAATTGGACACTTTAATTCTAGAATTGTCAGACAAAAAGGGTACATATTTACCGCAATTGTCTAGACCACCCTGTAGGTACTTCTCCAACAGAGATAGATCTCCCCCTAGAGCAATATTCTCTTGGGCATCTGGTAGAGGGAGAGGGGGTGGTCCCTCTAAAAGAGGTGGCATTTCAAGGGGCCCTAGGCCTAATAGGAAGCAACACTTTTGACAATCAAGATACTCCAGTAGGCGGTCGTCTGTCTTTGTTTTTTCGGGTGTGGGTACAAAAATAAAAGACCCTTGTGTCCTAAGCACTATCCAAAACGGCTATGCGCTTTCTTTTCTTCTGTACCCTCCAGACAGGTTCATTGCGTCTCAGAACCTTCAAGAACCAAAGAAGACTTTTTTGTAGAATTCAATTCTGGAACTTCTCTCTCTGGCCGCCCTGGAGCTGGTGCCTCCCTATCGGGTAGGGTTAGGGGTATATTCCCCAGTATTCTTAATTCCCAAACCTTCAGGAAAATTGCGTCTAATAATAGATCTGAGGTATTTAAACTGTCACTTGGTAAAGAATACTTTTCAGATGGAAACAATCAGATCCATCAAACCCCTCATATCTCAAGGAGATTACATGGCATCGTTGGATCTGAAAGACGCGCATTTCCATATTCTGATTTGACTAGGGCACAGGTGGTTTCTACACATAGCGGTAAATATGAGGATAAAGTTGACTCACTTTCAGTTCAGAGTTCTCCCCTTTAGAGATGTCTCGAACTATTCGCCAGCGAATAGTTCCCAGCGAACATAGCTTGTTTGCGTTCGCCGCGGCGGGCGAACATATGCGATGTTCGGTCTGCCCCCTATACATCATCATTGAGCAAACTTTGACCCTGTACCTCACAGTCAGCAGACACATTCCAGCCAATCAGCATACCCTCCCTCCCAGACCCTCCCACCTCCTATCAAAAAGCAAGGACAGCATCCATCTTAGATTCATTCTGAAACTGCAGTGTCACAAATTTGACTAAGGTGGAATCGCAATGCGATTAATAGAGGTTATATTAATCGCATTGCGAATTCAACTTAGAGCTGGCTTCCTAATGGTTGCATTGCTAGAATATAACGAAGATTGAGAATATAATGCTATATTCGTTATATTCGTCAATTCTAGCAATACAACCATTAGAAACTCAGATCTAAGTTGTAATCGCAATGCGATTAATACAGGTTATATTAATCGCATTGCGAATTCAACTTAGAGCAGGGGTTCCTAATGGTTGTATTGCTAGAATATAACGGAGATTGAGAATATAGTGCTATATTCGTTATATTTGTCAATTCTACCAATACAACCATTAGGAACTTAGCTCTAAGTTGAATTCGCAATGCGATTAATGCAGGTTATATTAATCGCATTGCGAATTCAACTTACCACACTCTGCGTAATTTTCCATGGGAGTTTTGCCATGGATCCCCCTCCGGCATGCCCCAGTCCAGGTGTTAGACCCCTTGAAACAACTTTTCCATCACTATTGTGGCCAGAAAGAGTCCCTGTGGATTTTGAAATTTGCCTGTCTATTGAAGTCTATGGTTGTTCGCCCGGTTCGCCCGTTCGCGAACATTCGTGGAAGTTCGCGTTTGCTGCTCGCGAACGGAAAATTTTATGTTTGCGACATCTCTACTCCCCTTTGGTATAACTTCCACTCCGTTTGTATTCACCAAGGTAATATCCTCTGTAGTAGCCATCCTCAGATTACAAGGAATAAAGATAATTCCATATCTGGATGATTGGCTAATTATGGCCAGTACTACTCTCCTGCTCAAGGAGCAGGTGAGCATTACACTGTCCCTTCTAACAGAGTTGGATTGGATTATTAACCAGGAAAAATCGAATCTAACTCCAGCCACCACAAAGAAATTCCTTGGCTTTGTAATAGATTCACAGGAGATGAAGTTATAAATGAAGTTATACCTGTCCGACCCAAGAAAGGACCTTATTCAAAGGGGTTTCAGTACCTCAGAATCCCTCGGGCTGCCTCTTTAAGAACTCTAATGAGTTTCTTAGGCCTACTGTCATCTTCATCAGATGCAGCGCCGTGGGCTCTATGGCACCTCAGACCCCTCCAGACCCCTCCAAATACAAGAGATCTGGAACAGGACTTTGTCAGAATTAGACACACTCCATACACTTTCTTCCAGAACCAGAAGATCTCTTCAATGGTGGAACCATGTCAAGGATGGTATGTCCTTAGTCGAACCCACGTGAGAGGTGCTTACAACAGACGCCTCCAGATCAAGTTGGGGTGCTCATCTTATGGATCGTACAGTGTCGGGAACCTGGAGCCAAACAGAAAGACAGCTCTCATCAAATATCAGGGAAATAAGAGCCATATTTTATTCCCTGAAACACTTCAAACTATTCCTTTGAGGGAAAGCAGTTTGAATAATGCCGGACAACATGTCAGCGGTTTTCTAGATAAACAAACAGGGTGGCACAAGATCGCCGATGCTACTTGTAGAAGTGGGCGAGATCTTGTCATGGGCAGAAACCAGGATAACCAGGTTATCAGCAGGTCACATCAGAGGAACCCTGAATGTGTTGGCAGATCGCCTAAGTCGTCAGATGACCATTCCCGGAAAATGGTCCCTCTCTCAAGAGGTATTCCATCAGATCTCGGATCTGTGGGGGTTACCAGATATAGATCTTATGGCCACCAGGCTGAATGCCAAGCTAAAAAGGTCTTGTTCCCTATACGCAGAGGATCAACCCTTCGCAATAGAGGCCATGACGATTCCTTGGGACTTTACACTGACATACATATTTCCACCCACAGCGATGATACCGAGAGTATTGACCAAGATCAAGCAGGAGCAAGCCTCGGTCATAGTAATAATACCGTTCTGGCCAAAGAGAGCTTGGTTCTCTCTCCTCAAGACCATGAGCCAGGGAATATATTGGGAACTTCCCCTACAGTGGGACCTAATTTCTCAAGGATCTCAATTGTGTCACAATCTGAGGTCCTTCCATCTAACAGCTTGGAAGTTAGTAGGCCCATACTAAAAGCTAGAGGTTTTTTAGATAGGGTCCTAAATACCTTAGCACTCTAGGAGTGTATCTACCAACAGAACTTATGCCAGAATCATAAAAATTTTCAGTTCCTGGTGTATAGGAAGAGGTATTAATCCTTCTCCCCCATCTAGGCCCCAAATACTAGAGTTCCTTCAGGATGGTTTTAATAGTGGATTATCTATCAGTACAATCCATGTTCAGGTGGCCACTCTTTCAGCTTATCTCCAAGAGAAATTATGTCAATTTCAGGAGGCCAAAGATTTCCTCAAAGCCTTGAATAGGCTAAGACCTAGAAGAATCCAGCCGGTGGCTTCTTGGGATCTCTCACTAGTACTAAAACAACTATGTGAGCAACCCTTTGAACCACTTGAGGAAACACTATTACGATTTCTCTCTCTTAAGACTGCTCTTTTAGTGGCTGTAACTTCAGCAAAAAGGGTAGGGGAATTACAGGCTTTGGCAGCCGAAGAGCCTTATCTGGCTTTTAATTAAGATAGAGTATTGTTAAGATTCCTTCCATCTTTTTTACTTAAAGTTCCCTCATTTTCAAATATAAATCAAGTGATAACTCTTCCTAGGTATCCTCTTTCAGCTGAGGATGCTCAGGTTGACTACACCAAACTTGATGTGATCAGATGTCTAAGTGTGTATATTGACAGAACAAGAGAGTTCCGTAAAGACAAGAGTTTGTTTATTACGTTTCAGGGTAACAGTAGAGGAAAATCAGCCTCCAAAGCAACAATATCCAGATTGATCTCAGAATGTATTAAGGAAGCATACATAAATCAGAATTTACAACCACCCGAGTTCACCAAGGCAAACTCGACGAGAGCGACAGCCACTTCCTGGGCAGAGCGGAGTTTGGTTCCTTTGGAGCAAATTTGTAACAGTGCAACTTCATCTACTCCAGTCACCTTCTTCAAGCATTACAAGTTGGACTCTCTATGTGCAGAAAAAAATATTTTTGTTAGATCTGTGTTAGATTCGGTCACAACTACTAACCTGCCCAGGAATACTACTAGCTAAATCCCATTATTGTGCTGCTGACAGATGCTAGGGAAGATTAGATTTAAGTAGTTAATCTGTTTTCCCTTAGTCTTGTCAGCAGCACAAACTTCCCGCCCTAGGTCAAAAACGTGTTTTTTCTTTCTTACAGGATTACTTTATAAAATACTCAATGAGCTGAAGTGGGAAGGTCTATTTATACAGCAGGGTGTTGCATACTTAATCATTAAAAATTCCACAGGTCCTGCTAGCTCACAGAGGGGATTGTTAACCCATTATTGTGCTGCTGACAAGACTAAGGGAAAACAGATTAACTACTTAAATCTAATCTTACTGCAATAATGCCATTAGTACACCTGTGTTATTGAATGGGCTGTAAGTTACTGTAAGATAGCAGGTAGTTGCTGCAAAAGCATTTTACTGCAATAACACCATTATTATACCCATGCTGTATTGAACACATTGTAAATAGCTGCAAGATAATGCGTAGCTACAGCAGAAGCATTTTAGTAAAATAACGCCATTATTATACACACGTATTGTTGAATGTGTTGTATATTACTGCAAAATACCATTCAGTGTCAGTGATGGTCAGTTCGCAGTGTAATAATTGCGTAATTGTATAACACTGAACAGTGATGGTCAGTTCGCAGTGTTCGCCAGCGAACACATGCGGGCTGCCATCTTGACTCACCCGTCTGGCAATGCATTTGATTTCAAACCGTCTCCCGGCTAAGCCTTTACCTGTGCATCGCCGGACGGGTGAGTCAAGATGGCAGCCCGCATGTGTTCGCTGGCGAACACTGCGAACTGACCATCACTGTTCAGTGTTATACAATTACGCAATTATTATACTCATGTTGTTGAAAGCATTATGTATTACTAAAAACAGGTAGTTACAGTAAAAGCATTTTACTGCAATAATGTCATGCTCAAGATTCCATTCAACATGATATCAAAAGCATTTTACTGCACTAACGCTATTATTATGCTCATGTTATAAAATGTGTTGTATAAGACACTGTTCAGTGTGATAGCAAACGCATTTAGCAATAACGCCATTAGTGTACTCATGTTATCTAATGCGTTGTAAATTACTTCAAGATACCGTTCAGTGTTATGGCAAATGCATTTTACTGCTATAGTGCAATAGTTGTATCAGTGTTATTGAATGTGTTGTCTAGTACTACAAGATACTGTACAATTCAGTGTTACAGTGTAACGCATTTGTAATAACACCAGGCTCGGAGTGGACTACCGGTGAACAGTTGAATCCACTGATGGGTCCCTGAATAAGGTGGGGACCTAGTCCCCCCCTCCCTGCACAAGTGGCGCATGGCACACTAGACTGACTGCATATAGGTAGGCAGTGTTCAGCTTCTCAACCTATGGTCATATAAAAAACTGTGTAGATTATTTAAAAAAACTACCCAGTTTATAATTGTAGGTGCATTGGGTGGCTGAGATGACTTCTAGGTATAGAGACATGCCAACCAGCATCCTATTTCATCAAAGTAGCTGCAGGGACCCCAATAATAAACCATGTGCAAGCATGGTGGGCCCTAGGCACCCCAGTTTGACACTGAATAACACCATTATACCTGTGTTTTTGAAAGTGTTGTATATTATTGCAAGATATACAGTGGGATGCGAAAGTTTGGGCAACCTTGTTAATCGTCATGATTTTGCTGTATAAATCGTTGGTTGTTACGATAAAAAATGTCAGTTAAACATATCATATAGGAGACACACACAGTGATATTTCAGAAGTGAAATGAAGTTTATTGGATTTACAGAAAGTGTGCTATAATTGTTTAAACAAAATTAGGCAGGTGCATAAATTTGGGCACTGTTGTCATTTTATTGATTCCAAAATCTTTAGAACTAATTATTGGAACTCAAATTTGCTTGGTAAGCTCAGTAACCCCTGACCTACATACACAGGTGAATCCAATTATGAGAAAGAGTATTTAAGGGGGTCAATTGTAAGTTTCCCTCCTCTTTTAATTTTCTCTGAAGAGTAGCAACATGGGGGTCTCAAAACAACTCTCAAATGACCTGAAGACAAAGATTGTTCACCATCATGGTTTAGGGGAAGGATACAGAAAGCTGTCTCAGAGATTTCTGCTGTCTGTTTCCACAGTTAGGAGCATATTGAGGAAATGGAAGACCACAGGCTCAGTTCAAGTTAAGGCTCGAAGTGGCAGACCAAGAAAAATCTCGGATAGACAGAAGCGATGAATGGTGAGAACAGTCAGAGTCAACCCACAGACCAGCACCAAAGACCTACAACATCATCTTGCTGCAGATGGAGTCACTGTGCATCGTTCAACCATTCGACGCACTTTACACAAGGAGATGCTGTATGCGAGAGTGATGCAGAGGAAGCATTTTCTCTGCCCACAGCACAAAAAGTGCCGCTTGAGGTGGGCTAAAGCACATTTGGACAAGCCAGCCTCATTTTGGAATAAGGTGCTGTGGACTGATGAAACTAAAATTGAGTTATTTGACCATAACAAGGGGCGTTATGCATGGAGGAAAAAGAACACAGCATTCCAAGAAAAACACCTGCTACCTACAGTAAAATATGGTGGTGGTTCCATCATGCTGTGGGGCTGTGTGGCCAGTGCAGGGACTGGGAATCTTGTCAAAGTTGAGGGACGCATAGATTCCACTCCGTATCAGCAGATTCTGGAGACCAATGTCCAGGAATCAGTGACAAAGCTGAAGCTGCGCCGGGGCTGGATCTTTCAACAAGAAAACGACCCTAAACACTGCTCAAAATCCACTAAGGCATTTATGCAGAGGAACAAGTACAACGTTCTGGAATGGCCATCTCAGTCCCCAGACCTGAATATAATTGAAAATCTGTGGTGTGACTTAAAGAGAGCTGTCCATGCTCGGAAGCCATCAAATCTGAATGAACTAAAGATGTTTTGTAAAGAGGAATGGTCCAAAATGCCTTCAACCAGAATCCAGACTCTCATTGGAACCTACAGGAAGCGTTTAGAGGCTGTAATTTCTGCAAAAGGAGGATCTACTAAATAATGATTTCATTTCTTTTTTGTGGTGCCCAAATTTATCCACCTGCCTAATTTTGTTTAAACAATTATAGCACACTTTCTGTAAATCCAATAAACTTAATTTCACTTCCCAAATATCACTGTGTGTGTCTCCTATATGATATATTTAACTGACATTTTTTATCGTAACAACCAACTTTTTCATACAGGAAAATCATGACGATTAACAAGGTTGCCCAAACTTTCGCATCCCACTGTAGTTACAGTGAAAACATTTTACTGCAAAAATACCATTATTAAACTAGTGTTGTTGAACACATTGCACGTGTATATTAATTAAATATACTCTGTTCAATTTCATAGCAAATGTATTTTAATGTGAATAACGTCCAACACATCAAAGAAGTATCCAATTAAAAATCTGGTTTATTATCCAAAGTTAAAATCTCCAGCTTGAGTCATATATGTTTCAGATCAAAACAATCCTAATCCTATGCAAAAGTATTTCACTGCAATAATGAATGGAGTGAATGTGTTGTATTATTGAAAGATTTCATTAGGTTAAAGCAAATGCATTTTACTGCAAAAACTACATTATTATGATTGTAAATTGTCGATAACAGTGTGTTCTGTGTTTGTAAAAGAGGAGAGACATTGAATTGTGCTTCTGTCTTTAACCTTTTCTACCCTGGACGTTTTTTGACTTTTCATTTTCGGTTTTTGCTCCCCACCTTCTCAGAGCCATAACTTTTTTATTTTTCTGTTTGAATGAGGGCTTAATTTTGCAGGACAAGTTGTACTTTCCAATGCCACCATTTAATATTGCATTGAATGTAGTGGGAAGTGGGAAAAAAATACAAATGTAAATGTGGTAGAATTGGGGAAAAAAATGCTGCCACATGTAACGAAATCTGAGGTGAATAGACAGATAGACAGACAGATAGATAGACAGATAGATAGATCTCATATTATCCTAAACTGACATTATCAATAGCTAATTGTATAGCAGTGGCTATTGATCTATTAAGCAAATGCAAATGGTGCCTCTAGATGCCAGCCTGTCTGAAGACTAGGTGAGACACTCCACATTCTCAAAGGAAGCCCTCATTTAGCACTGGCCTGCTAATTGCAAACCATTTGGGCATTCTAATGAAGACATGGGAGGGGGATACTTAAAATGCACAGCCATCCTAGACATGTTGGCTGCTAGACCAGTGGGTGGTCTAACCCATTTAGTAGATGAATGAAATAATATCAGAAGCCATAACTCTGACCTCATGGCACCCACAGCCTCAGAACCTTAATAATTGTGTTCAGCCTGACATGGGCTTCGGGCAGAGTCTATGCGCGCCATACTGGACAGAAGGCATTTCTCGGTATTCAGGATCTGGCCTTCTGGAAATCATAACTCAATCATATTTGGTGTCTATATGACCGGGACCAAGCGACTCAGATTATGGGATCATACCTGTACCCACAGTTTCTGTCATACAGCGAGGAATCGCCGTGATTCATATTGCCACCTCAATCAGTCTTTTGGGAAAGTGGGACTGAAACCTGAATAATATCAGACGTCTCAGAAGGCCGGACCGAAAGGAGGGAGGTTCCCTCACAGCCCACCCCTCGGCTGAATGGGGTATAAAAATGGGTGTTTGGGAACAGGTAATTGTCAGCCATTTTGGGGATCCACATCGTTTGGAGTGACTGCCCATATCTTCAGCTGTCCCCACAGCCGGAATATAACTGCTGCATCTCAGTAAGCGAATATTCTGTATTTTATCCCTTTTATTTTATCTGTTTTACTGCATTGTTATTGTATGTATATTTTTATCTTTTATCTGACACTTTCTTTTGTATTGCACTGCACTATTGTGAATTAAATTAAAAAAATTGATAAGTCCCTTCCTTGTGGTCTTATAGAACTTTCTCTTTCGGAGGGTTTTAGGTGTTATATAGATAACCTGTGTTACTGTGTTAAATTTGGGTTGAGATAATATCTGAGTATAGGCCCCTATTACCTTATAGTATAGGTGGTGGCAGCTATTGTGAAAATATTGGGGTGTTAGAATCTAGGGGAGTAAGTTAGCATAATTCCGTCATCTAGAATAGGTGGGTGGAAATTTCTGTGGTAACTTGATGAGCTCACTAGTATAATTCACCCCAGTGACGTGACCTATTGAGTAGGGATCGTGACTAGGGGTGATACGGACCCGAACCCGAACATTTTTTCGTAAAAGTCTGTGTTCGGGTTCGGTATTCGGCGCTTTCTTGGCGCTTTTTGAAAGGCTGCAAAGCAGCCAATCAACAAGCGTCATACTAATTGGCCCAAGAGGCCATCACAGCCATGCCTACTATTGGCATGGCTGTGATTGGCCAGTGCAGCATGTGACCCAGCCTCTATTTAAGCTGGAGTCACGTAGCGCCGCACGTCACTCTGCTATGATCAGTGTAGGGAGAGGTTGCAGCTGCGACGTTAGGCAGATTAACTCCTCCAAAAGACTTCATTCTGTGATCGATCTGCAGCTGTGGATCATTGAAGTGCTATTATTGACTTGCTCACTTTTTTGAGGCTGCCCAGAGCGTTTTTAGATCACTTTTTTTCTGGGGTGATCGGCGGCCATTTTGTGACTTGTGGTGCGCCAACACAAGCTATCACCAAGTGTATTTAACCATCGATAGTGTGGTTATTTTGTGCTATATCCTACATCAGCTGCAGGCTGAGCCTGTGTCACCGAAGTGCATTTAACCATCAACAGTCTGATTATTTTTTGGCCATATACTACATCAGCTGCAGGCTGAGCCTGTGTCACCCAAGTGCATTTAACCATCAACAGTCTGATTATTTTTTGGCCATATACTACATCTGGTGCAGGCTGAGCCTGTGTCACCCAAGTGCATTTAACCATCAACAGTCTGATTATTTTTTGGCCATATACTACATCTGGTGCAGGCTGAGCCTGTGTCACCTAAGTGCATTTAACCATCAACAGTCTGATTATTTTTTGGCCATATACTACATCTGGTGCAGGCTGAGCCTGTGTTACCCAAGTGCATTTAACCATCAACAGTCTGATTATTTTTTGGCCATATACTACATCTGGTGCAGGCTGAGCCTGTGTCACCCAAGTGCATTTAACCATCAACAGTCTGATTATTTTTTGGCCATATACTACATCTGGTGTAGGCTGAGCCTGTGTCACCCAAGTGCATTTAACCATCAACAGTCTGATTATTTTTTGGCCATATACTACATCTGGTGCAGGCTGAGCCTGTGTCACCCAAGTGCATTTAACCATCAACAGTGTGGTTATTTTTTGGCCATATATTACATCAGGGGCAAGTTGAGCCTGTCACCCAGCGCCTAAAAAATAGACCTGACATTTCTATTTAACCAAATCTGTACTGTTTTAGCTGGTCAAGTTATTTGTAGTGACCATAAAAGCACACTTTTTTTTCTGGGTGGAAAAACTATTCCAAATTTGCCATTCTCAAAATAACTAGTTAATGGTATTTGAGGCCTACTTGAAATCTATCCCAAAAAGGATATCTTACATTGAAGGTGCTGATAGTGTCATTCAGAAAAACCTAAGACACACGCTAGCGTGCAGATAGAAGTCTGATTCTGTGATTAAAACTATACCTGTCACACAGCGCAAAAAAAAACAGGTCTCACATCTCTATTCAACCAAATCTGCACTGTTTTAGCTGGTCAAGTTATTTGTAGTGACCGTAAAAGCACACTTTTTGTTCTGGGTTGAAAAACCATTCCCAAATTTGCCATTCTCAAAATAACTAGTTTCTGGTATTTGAGGCCTACTTGAAATCTATCCCAAAAATAATATCTTACATTGAAGGTGCTGATAGTGTCATTCAGAAAAACCTAAGACACACGCTAGCGTGCTGATAGAAGTCTGATTCTGTGATTAAACCTATACCTGTCACACAGCGCAAAAAAAAAAACAAAAAAACAGACCTCACATCTCTATTTAACCAAATCTGTACTGTTTTAGCTGGTCAAGTTATTTGTAGTGACCGTAAAAGCACACTTTTTGTTCTGGGTTGAAAAACTATTCCCAAATTTGCCATTCTCAAAATAACTAGTTTCTGGTATTTGAGGCCTACTTGAAATCTATCCCAAAAAGAATATCTTACATTGAAGGTACTGATAGTGTCATTCAGAAAAACCTAAGACACACGCTAGCGTGCAGATAGAAGTCTGATTCTGAGATTAAACCTTAACCTGTCACACAGTGCAAAAAAAAACAGGTCTCCCATTTCTATTCAAGCAAATCTGTACTGTTTTATCTGGTCAAGTTATTTGTAGCGACCGTAAAAGCCCTATTCTTTTTCTGGGTTGAAAAACTATTCCCAAATTTGCCATTCTCAAAATAACTAGTTTCTGGTATTTGAGGCCTACTTGAAATCTATCCCAAAAAGGATATCTTACATTGAAGGTACTGATAGTGTCATTCAGAAAAACCTAAGACACACACTACTGTGCAGATAGAAGTCTGATTCTGAGATTAAACCTTAACCTGTCACACAGTGCAAAAAAAAACAGGTCTCCCATTTCTATTCAAGCAAATCTGTACTGTTTAATCTGGTCAAGTTATTTGTAGCGACCGTAAAAGCCCTATTTTTTTTCTGGGTTGAAAAACTATTCCCAAATTTGCCATTCTCAAAATAACTAGTTCCTGGTATTTGAGGCCTTCTTGAAATCTATCCCAAAAAGGATATCTTACATTGAAGGTACTGATAGTGTCATTCAGAAAAACCTAAGACACACGCTACCGTGCAGATAGAAGTCTGATTCTGAGATTAAACCTTAACCTGTCACACAGTGCAAAAAAAAACAGGTCTCACATTTCTATTCAAGCAAATCTGTACTGTTTAATCTGGTCAAGTTATTTGTAGCGACCGTAAAAGCCCTATTTTTTTTCTGGGTTGAAAAACTATTCCCAAATTTGCCATTCTCAAAATAACTAGTTTCTGGTATTTGAGGCCTACTTGAAATCTATCCCAAAAAGGATATCTTACATTGAAGGTACTGATAGTGTCATTCAGAAAAACCTAAGACACAAGCTACAGTGCAGATAGAAGTCTGATTCTGAGATTAAACCTTAACCTGTCACACAGTGCAAAAAAAACAGGTCTCACATTTCTATTCAAGCAAATCTGTACTGTTTAATCTGGTCAAGTTATTTGTAGCGACCGTAAAAGCCCTATTTTTTTTTCTGGGTTGAAAAACTATTCCCAAATTTGCCATTCTCAAAATAACTAGTTCCTGGTATTTGAGGCCTACTTGAAATCTATCCCAAAAAGGATATCTTACATTGAAGGTACTGATAGTGTCATTCAGAAAAACCTAAGACACACGCTACCGTGCAGATAGAAGTCTGATTCTGAGATTAAACCTTAACCTGTCACACAGTGCAAAAAAAAACAGGTCTCACATTTCTATTCAAGCAAATCTGTACTGTTTTATCTGGTCAAGTTATTTGTAGCGACCGTAAAAGCCCTATTTTTTTTCTGGGTTGAAAAACTATTCCCAAATTTGCCATTCTCAAAATAACTAGTTTCTGGTATTTGAGGCCTACTTGAAATCTATCCCAAAAAGGATATCTTACATTGAAGGTACTGATAGTGTCATTCAGAAAAACCTAAGACACACACTACTGTGCAGATAGAAGTCTGATTCTGAGATTAAACCTTAACCTGTCACACAGTGCAAAAAAAAAACAGGTCTCCCATTTCTATTCAAGCAAATCTGTACTGTTTAATCTGGTCAAGCTATTTGTAGCGACCGTAAAAGCCCTATTTTTTTTCTGGGTTGAAAAACTATTCCCAAATTTGCCATTCTCAAAATAACTAGTTCCTGGTATTTGAGGCCTACTTGAAATCTATCCCAAAAAGGATATCTTACATTGAAGGTACTGATAGTGTCATTCAGAAAAACCTAAGACACACGCTAGCGTGCTGATAGAAGTCTGATTCTGTGATTAAACCTATACCTGTCACACAGCGCAAAAAAAAACAAAAAAACAGACCTCACATCTCTATTTAACCAAATCTGTACTGTTTTAGCTGGTCAAGTTATTTGTAGTGACCGTAAAAGCACACTTTTTGTTCTGGGTTGAAAAACTATTCCCAAATTTGCCATTCTCAAAATAACTAGTTTCTGGTATTTGAGGCCTACTTGAAATCTATCCCAAAAAGAATATCTTACATTGAAGGTACTGATAGTGTCATTCAGAAAAACCTAAGACACACGCTAGCGTGCAGATAGAAGTCTGATTCTGAGATTAAACCTTAACCTGTCACACAGTGCAAAAAAAAACAGGTCTCCCATTTCTATTCAAGCAAATCTGTACTGTTTTATCTGGTCAAGTTATTTGTAGCGACCGTAAAAGCCCTATTCTTTTTCTGGGTTGAAAAACTATTCCCAAATTTGCCATTCTCAAAATAACTAGTTTCTGGTATTTGAGGCCTACTTGAAATCTATCCCAAAAAGGATATCTTACATTGAAGGTACTGATAGTGTCATTCAGAAAAACCTAAGACACACACTACTGTGCAGATAGAAGTCTGATTCTGAGATTAAACCTTAACCTGTCACACAGTGCAAAAAAAAACAGGTCTCCCATTTCTATTCAAGCAAATCTGTACTGTTTAATCTGGTCAAGTTATTTGTAGCGACCGTAAAAGCCCTATTTTTTTTCTGGGTTGAAAAACTATTCCCAAATTTGCCATTCTCAAAATAACTAGTTCCTGGTATTTGAGGCCTACTTGAAATCTATCCCAAAAAGGATATCTTACATTGAAGGTACTGATAGTGTCATTCAGAAAAACCTAAGACACACGCTACCGTGCAGATAGAAGTCTGATTCTGAGATTAAACCTTAACCTGTCACACAGTGCAAAAAAAAACAGGTCTCACATTTCTATTCAAGCAAATCTGTACTGTTTAATCTGGTCAAGTTATTTGTAGCGACCGTAAAAGCCCTATTTTTTTTCTGGGTTGAAAAACTATTCCCAAATTTGCCATTCTCAAAATAACTAGTTTCTGGTATTTGAGGCCTACTTGAAATCTATCCCAAAAAGGATATCTTACATTGAAGGTACTGATAGTGTCATTCAGAAAAACCTAAGACACACACTACTGTGCAGATAGAAGTCTGATTCTGAGATTAAACCTTAACCTGTCACACAGTGCAAAAAAAAAACAGGTCTCCCATTTCTATTCAAGCAAATCTGTACTGTTTAATCTGGTCAAGCTATTTGTAGCGACCGTAAAAGCCCTATTTTTTTTCTGGGTTGAAAAACTATTCCCAAATTTGCCATTCTCAAAATAACTAGTTCCTGGTATTTGAGGCCTACTTGAAATCTATCCCAAAAAGGATATCTTACATTGAAGGTACTGATAGTGTCATTCAGAAAAACCTAAGACACACGCTAGCGTGCTGATAGAAGTCTGATTCTGTGATTAAACCTATACCTGTCACACAGCGCAAAAAAAAACAAAAAAACAGACCTCACATCTCTATTTAACCAAATCTGTACTGTTTTAGCTGGTCAAGTTATTTGTAGTGACCGTAAAAGCACACTTTTTGTTCTGGGTTGAAAAACTATTCCCAAATTTGCCATTCTCAAAATAACTAGTTTCTGGTATTTGAGGCCTACTTGAAATCTATCCCAAAAAGAATATCTTACATTGAAGGTACTGATAGTGTCATTCAGAAAAACCTAAGACACACGCTAGCGTGCAGATAGAAGTCTGATTCTGAGATTAAACCTTAACCTGTCACACAGTGCAAAAAAAAACAGGTCTCCCATTTCTATTCAAGCAAATCTGTACTGTTTTATCTGGTCAAGTTATTTGTAGCGACCGTAAAAGCCCTATTCTTTTTCTGGGTTGAAAAACTATTCCCAAATTTGCCATTCTCAAAATAACTAGTTTCTGGTATTTGAGGCCTACTTGAAATCTATCCCAAAAAGGATATCTTACATTGAAGGTACTGATAGTGTCATTCAGAAAAACCTAAGACACACACTACTGTGCAGATAGAAGTCTGATTCTGAGATTAAACCTTAACCTGTCACACAGTGCAAAAAAAAACAGGTCTCCCATTTCTATTCAAGCAAATCTGTACTGTTTAATCTGGTCAAGTTATTTGTAGCGACCGTAAAAGCCCTATTTTTTTTCTGGGTTGAAAAACTATTCCCAAATTTGCCATTCTCAAAATAACTAGTTCCTGGTATTTGAGGCCTACTTGAAATCTATCCCAAAAAGGATATCTTACATTGAAGGTACTGATAGTGTCATTCAGAAAAACCTAAGACACACGCTACCGTGCAGATAGAAGTCTGATTCTGAGATTAAACCTTAACCTGTCACACAGTGCAAAAAAAAACAGGTCTCACATTTCTATTCAAGCAAATCTGTACTGTTTAATCTGGTCAAGTTATTTGTAGCGACCGTAAAAGCCCTATTTTTTTTCTGGGTTGAAAAACTATTCCCAAATTTGCCATTCTCAAAATAACTAGTTTCTGGTATTTGAGGCCTACTTGAAATCTATCCCAAAAAGGATATCTTACATTGAAGGTACTGATAGTGTCATTCAGAAAAACCTAAGACACAAGCTACAGTGCAGATAGAAGTCTGATTCTGAGATTAAACCTTAACCTGTCACACAGTGCAAAAAAAAACAGGTCTCACATTTCTATTCAAGCAAATCTGTACTGTTTAATCTGGTCAAGTTATTTGTAGCGACCGTAAAAGCCCTATTTTTTTTTCTGGGTTGAAAAACTATTCCCAAATTTGCCATTCTCAAAATAACTAGTTTCTGGTATTTGAGGCCTACTTGAAATCTATCCCAAAAAGGATATCTTACATTGAAGGTACTGATAGTGTCATTCAGAAAAACCTAAGACACACGCTACCGTGCAGATAGAAGTCTGATTCTGAGATTAAACCTTAACCTGTCACACAGTGCAAAAAAAAACAGGTCTCACATTTCTATTCAAGCAAATCTGTACTGTTTAATCTGGTCAAGTTATTTGTAGCGACCGTAAAAGCCCTATTTTTTTTCTGGGTTGAAAAACTATTCCCAAATTTGCCATTCTCAAAATAACTAGTTTCTGGTATTTGAGGCCTACTTGAAATCTATCCCAAAAAGGATATCTTACATTGAAGGTACTGATAGTGTCATTCAGAAAAACCTAAGACACACACTACTGTGCAGATAGAAGTCTGATTCTGAGATTAAACCTTAACCTGTCACACAGTGCAAAAAAAAAACAGGTCTCCCATTTCTATTCAAGCAAATCTGTACTGTTTAATCTGGTCAAGCTATTTGTAGCGACCGTAAAAGCCCTATTTTTTTTCTGGGTTGAAAAACTATTCCCAAATTTGCCATTCTCAAAATAACTAGTTCCTGGTATTTGAGGCCTACTTGAAATCTATCCCAAAAAGGATATCTTACATTGAAGGTACTGATAGTGTCATTCAGAAAAACCTAAGACACACGCTACCGTGCAGATAGAAGTCTGATTCTGAGATTAAACCTTAACCTGTCACACAGTGCAAAAAAAAACAGGTCTCACATTTCTATTCAAGCAAATCTGTACTGTTTAATCTGGTCAAGTTATTTGTAGCGACCGTAAAAGCCCTATTCTTTTTCTGGGTTGAAAAACTATTCCCTAATTTGCCATTCTCAAAATAACTAGTTTCTGGTATTTGAGGCCTACTTGAAATCTATCCCAAAAAGGATATCTTACATTGAAGGTACTGATAGTGTCATTCAGAAAAACCTAAGACACAAGCTACAGTGCAGATAGAAGTCTGATTCTGAGATTAAACCTTAACCTGTCACACAGTGCAAAAAAAAACAGGTCTCACATTTCTATTCAAGCAAATCTGTACTGTTTAATCTGGTCAAGTTATTTGTAGCGACCGTAAAAGCCCTATTTTTTTTTCTGGGTTGAAAAACTATTCCCAAATTTGCCATTCTCAAAATAACTAGTTTCTGGTATTTGAGGCCTACTTGAAATCTATCCCAAAAAGGATATCTTACATTGAAGGTACTTATAGTGTCATTCAGAAAAACCTAAGACACACGCTACCGTGCAGATAGAAGTCTGATTCTGAGATTAAACCTTAACCTGTCACACAGTGCAAAAAAAAACAGGTCTCACATTTCTATTCAAGCAAATCTGTACTGTTTTATCTGGTCAAGTTATTTGTAGCGACCGTAAAAGCCCTATTTTTTTTCTGGGTTGAAAAACTATTCCCAAATTTGCCATTCTCAAAATTATGGTGAACGGGAACAATGAGGAAAACATCTAATAAGGGACGCGGACGCGGACGTGGACATGGTGGTGTTAGTGGACCCTCTGGTGCTGGGAGAGGACGTGGCCGTTCTGCCACAGCCACACGTCCTAGTGTACCAACTACCTCAGGTCCCAGTAGCCGACAGAATTTACAGCCATATTTGGTGGGGCCCAATGCCGTTCTAAGGATGGTAAGGCCTGAGCAGGTACAGGCATTAGTCAATTGGGTGACCGACAGTGCATCCAGCACGTTCACATTATCTCCCACCCAGTCTTCTGCAGAAAGCGCACAGATGGCGCATGAAAACCAAGCCCATCAGTCTGTCGCATCACCCCCATGCATATCAGGGAAACTGTCTGAGCCTCAAGTTATGCAGCAGTCTCTTATGCTGTTTGAAGACTCTGCTGCCAGGGTTTCCCAAGGGCATCCACCTAGCTCTTCACCAGGGGTGGAAGAGATAGAATGCACTAACGCACAACCACTTATGTTTCCTGATGATGAGGACATGGGAATACCACCTCAGCACGTCTCTGATGATGACGAAACACAGGTGCCAACTGCTGCGTCTTTCTGCAGTGTGCAGACTGAACAGGAGGTCAGGGGTCAAGACTGGGTGGAAGACGATGCAGGGGACGATGAGTTCCTAGACCCCACATGGAATGAAGGTCGTGCCACTGACTTTCAGAGTTCGGAGGAAGAGGCAGTGGTGAGACCGAGCCAACAGCGTAGCAAAAGATGAAGCAGTGGGCAAAATCAGAACACCCGCCGCCAAGAGACTCCGCCTGCTACTGACCGCCGCCATCTGGGACCGAGCACCCCAAAGGCAGCTTCAAGGAGTTCCCTGGCATGGCACTTCTTCAAACAATGTGCTGACGACAAGACCCGAGTGGTTTGCACGCTGTGCCATCAGAGCCTGAAGCGAGGCATTAACGTTCTGAACCTTAGCACAACCTGCATGACCAGGGACCTGCATGCAAAGCATGAACTGCAGTGGAGAAAACACCTTAAAAACAAGGAAGTCACTCAGGCTCCCCCTGCTACCTCTTCTGCTGCTGCCGCCTCGGCCTCTTCTGCTGCTGCTGCCGCTGCCTCGGCCTCTTCCTCCGCCTCTGGAGGAACGTTGGCACCTGCCGCCCAGCAAACATGGGATGTACCACCAACACCACCACCTGCGTCACCAAGCATCTCAACCATGTCACACGGCAGCGTTCAGCTCTCCATCTCACAAACATTTGAGAGAAAGCGTAAATTCCCACCTAGCCACCCTCGATCCCTGGCCCTGAATGCCAGCATTTCTAAACTACTGGCCTATGAAATGCTGTCATTTAGGCTGGTGGACACACACAGCTTCAAACAGCTCATGTCGCTTGCTGTCCCACAGTATGTTGTTCCCAGCCGCCACTACTTCTCCAAGAGAGCCGTGCCTTCCCTGCACAAACAAGTGTCCGATAAAATCAAGTGTGCACTGCGCAACGCCATCTGTGGCAAGGTCCACCTAACCACAGATACGTGGACCAGTAAGCACGGCCAGGGACGCTATATCTCCCTAACTGCACACTGGGTAAATGTAGTGGCGGCTGGGCCCAGGCGGAGAGCTGTTTGGCGCACGTCCTTCCGCCGCCAAGGATCGCAGGGCAACATTCTTTGCTTACTGTCTCCTCCTACTCAGCTTCCTCCTCCTCTTCTTCCACCTGCTCATCCAGTCAGCCACACACCTTCACCACCAACTTCAGCACAGCCCGGGGTAAACGTCAGCAGGCCGTTCTGAAACTCATATGTTTGGGGGACAGGCCCCACACCGCACAGGAGTTGTGGGGGGTATAGAACAACAGACCGACGAGTGGTTGCTGCCGGTGAGCCTCAAGCCCGGCCTGGTGGTGTGCGATAATGGGCGAAATCTCGTTGCAGCTCTGGGACTAGCCGGTTTGACGCACATCCCTTGCCTGGCGCATGTGCTGAATTTGGTGGTGCAGAAGTTCATTCGCAACTACCCCGACATGTCAGAGCTGCTGCATAAAGTGCGGGCCGTCTGTTCGCGCTTCCGGCGTTCACACCCTGCCGCTGCTCGCCTGTCTGCGCTACAGCGTAACTTCGGCCTTCCCGCTCACCGCCTCATATGCGACGTACCCACCAGGTGGAACTCCACCTTGCATATGCTGGACAGACTGTGCGAGCAGCAGCAGGCCATAGTGGAGTTTCAGCTGCAGCACGCACGGGTCAGTCGCACTGCGGATCAGACACACTTCACCACCAATGACTGGGCCTCCATGCGAGACCTGTGTGCCCTGTTGCGCTGTTTCGAGTACTCCACCAACATGGCCAGTGGCGATGACGCCGTTATCAGCGTTACAATACCACTTCTATGTCTCCTTGAGAAAACACTTAGGGCGATGATGGAAGAGGAGGTGGCCCAGGAGGAAGAGGAGGAAGAGGGGTAATTTTTAGCACTTTCAGGCCAGTCTCTTCGAAGTGACTCAGAGGGAGGTTTTTTGCAACACCAGAGGCCAGGTACAAATGTGGCCAGACAGGGCCCACTACTGGAGGACGAGGATGAGGAGGAGGTGGAGGAGGATGAGGATGAAGCATGTTCACAGCGGGGTGGCACCCAAAGCAGCTCGGGCCCATCACTGGTGCGTGGCTGGGGGGAAACACAGGACGATGACGATACGCCTCCCACAGAGGACAGTTTGTCCTTAACTCTGGGCAGCTTGGCACACATGAGCGACTACATGCTGCAGTGCCCGCGCAACGACAGCAGAGTTGCCCACATTTTAACGTGTGCGGACTACTGGGTTGCCACCCTGCTGGATCCCCGGTACAAAGACAATGTGCCCACCTTACTTCCTACACTGGAGCGTGATAGGAAGATGCGCGAGTACAAGCGCACGTTGGTAGACGCGCTACTGAGAGCATTCCCAAATGTCACAGGGGAACCAGTGGAAGCCCAAGGCGAAGGCAGAGGAGGAGCAAGAGGTCGCCAACGCAGCTGTGTCACGCCCATCTCCTCTGAGGGCAGGGTTAGCATGGCAGAGATGTGGAAAAGTTTTGTCAACACGCCACAGCTAAGTGCACCACCACCTGATACGGAACGTGTTAGCAGGAGGCAACATTTCACTAACATGGTGGAACAGTACCTGTGCACACCCCTCCATGTACTGACTGGTGGTTCGGCCCCATTTAACTTCTGGGTCTCCAAATTGTCCACGTGGCCAGAGCTAGCCTTTTATGCCTTGGAGGTGCTGGCCTGCCCGGCTGCCAGCATTTTGTCTGAACGTGTATTCAGCACGGCAGGGGGCGTCATTACAGACAAACGCAGCCGCCTGTCTACAGCCAATGTGGACAAGCTGACGTTCATAAAAATGAACCAGTCATGGATCCCACAGGACCTGTCCATCCCTTGTGCAGATTAGATATTAACTACCTCCCCTTAACAATATATTATTCCACTCCAGGGCACTTCCTCATTCAATACTATTTTTAATTTCATTTTACCATTATATTGCGGGGCAACCCAAAGTTGAATGAACCTCTCTTCTGTCTGGGTGCCGGGGCCTAAATGTGTGACAGTGGCCTGTTCCAGTGGTGGGTGACGTGAAGCCTGATTCTCTGCTATGACATGAAGACAGATTCTGCGCTGACATAAGGCCAGATTCTCTGTTACGGGACCTCTCTCCTCTGCCTGGGTGCCTGGGCCTAAATGTGTGACAGTGGCCTGTTCCAGTGGTGGGTGACGTGAAGCCTGATTCTCTGCTATGACATGAAGACAGATTCTGCGCTGACATAAGGCCAAATTCTCTGTTACGGGACCGCTCTCCTCTGTCTGGGTGCCGGGGCCTAAATGTGTGACAGTGGCCTGTTCCAGTGGTGGGTGACGTGAAGCCTGATTCTCTGCTATGACATGAATACAGATTCTGCGCTGACATAATATTCCTAGTAGACAACCACACATAGTCATTCACCCCTAGGTCCGGACCTGGCGACCGTTTCTTATCGGCCATGCATTTATATTTGCCACTCATCTTTTTCAAGTTAACTTGCACCTTCTGCCATACCGAAGAAAGAGATGAAGAAACCCTTTCCTCTTCGGGAACCCCAGAAGACCCCCCCTCTTTGAAAGTACAAAATTGGGGATGAAAACCGTATGCACCAAGGAATGGTGACTTGCCAGTGGACTCCTGATAATGATTATTTATGGCAAACTCAGCTAACGGTAAATATGATGACCACAACTCTTGGTTTTCAGACACAAAACACCTTAAATATGTTTCTAGGTTTTGGTTGGTACGCTCAGTCTGTCCATTCGACTGAGGATGGAAAGCTGAGGAAAAGGACAAGTGTACCCCCAAACGGGAACAAAAAGCTTTCCAAAACTTAGAAATAAACTGGGTTCCCCGATCCGAAACCACATCGGAAGGGACCCCGTGAAGCTTCACGATTTCACTGATAAACACCTGAGCAAGAGTTTTAGCATTAGGAAGTGCGGGTAGCGCAATAAAGTGTACCATTTTGCTAAACCTGTCTACTACTACCAAAATAACTGTTTTACCCGCAGACAACGGTAAGTCAGTGATGAAATCCATAGACAGATGTGTCCATGGCCTATTGGGGATAAAAAGAGGCAATAAAGACCCTGCTGGACGTGTATGAGAGACTTTCGCGCGTGCACAAGTAGAGCAAGTAGACACGAAATCTATTACATCCTGACGCAACCTTGGCCACCAAAAACGACGAGCTAATAGCTACAAGGTTGCTTTACTACCCGGGTGCCCAGCAAGTGCCGAATTATGATGTTCTTTTAATAATTCAAGACGCAAGTTTAACGGTACAAACAATTTCTCTGAGGGGCAAGAGGCCGGGGCGTCCCCCTGGGCCTCTAACACCTTTCCCTCTAGAACAGAGTGTACAGCAGAGACAACCACTCCTCTTTGTAAAATAGGTACCGGATCACTAGCATTACCCCCTCCAGGGAAACTACGAGATAACGCGTCTGCCTTGGTATTTTTTGCCCCAGGACGATAGGTGATTACAAAGTTAAATCTGGTAAAGATTAGCGACCACCTAGCTTGTCTAGGGGTGAGACGCTTAGCCGATTCTAGGTACAGAAGGTTTTTGTGATCCGTAATCACCGTGACGGGGTGGATTGCTCCCTCTAAGAAGTGACGCCACTCTTCAAGCGCCAGCTTAATCGCCAACAGTTCCCTATTTCCAACATCATAGTTCTTCTCTGCAGAAGATAATTTTTTGGAAAAGAAAGCGCAAGGGCGCCATTTGCCAGGAGACGGACCCTGAGACAATACAGCCCCCACTCCCACCTCTGACGCATCTACCTCAACAATAAAAGGCTGGGAGACATCAGGTTGAATTAGAACAGGTGCCGAGGTAAACCTCTCCTTTAGAGAGGAAAATGCATTTTTAGCAGCGTCAGACCATTTAGAAAAATCAGTCCCCTTCCTAGTCATGTCGGTAAGGGGTTTAACGATCACTGAATAATTTTTAATGAACTTTCTATAGAAATTTGCGAAACCCAAAAACCGTTGTAGGGCTTTAAGGTTCTCAAGAAGATCCCAATCTAAAATTGCCTGGACCTTCCCAGGATCCATACGGAAACCTGAAGCAGATAATAAATATCCTAGGAACTGTATTTCCTGAACGGCGAAGACACATTTTTCAATTTTCGCATATAATTTATTCGTCCGTAGGACCTGCAGTACTTGCCTGACATGCACCTCATGTGATTTCAGATCAGCCGAATAAATTAAGATATCATCTAGGTATATGACTACAAACCTGCCGATGAGATGACTAAAAATATCATTAACGAAATGTTGGAAGACAGCGGGGGCATTGGTCAGACCGAAAGGCATAACTAGATTTTCATAATGCCCCTCAGGGGTGTTAAAAGCTGTCTTCCACTCATCCCCTTCCCTGATACGAATCAGATTGTAGGCCCCCCTAAGATCAAGTTTGGAGAACCACCTAGCACACGCAATCTGATTAAAAAGGTCAGGAATGAGAGGAAGAGGGTATGGGTCTCGGATGGTTATCTGGTTTAGCTCACGGAAATCTAGGCAAGGACGCAGGCCCCCATCTTTCTTTTTAACAAAGAAAAACCCTGCAGCCACGGGTGAAGAAGAGGGTCTGATGTGTCCCTTAGCCAGACTCTCGGAGATATAATCTTTCATGGCTTGTCTCTCGGGACCCGAAAGATTATACAACCTGGACTTGGGTAATTTTGCACCGGGAATCAGGTTAACCGGGCAATCATAAGGACGATGAGGTGGTAGCTTCTGACAACCCTTTTCAGAAAAAACGTCCTCAAAGTCCGAAATAAATGTAGGTAGGGAAGCTATGGAGGCGATTAAGCAATTGTTATTTAAGCAATTCTCTCTGCAATGCTCACTCCACTCCAATATCTCCCTGGCCTGCCAATCCACCACTGGATTGTGCGCTACCAACCAGGGAAGACCCAATACCACAGGAGAGGGAAGGCCCTCCAGAACGTAACATGAAAGACACTCATTATGATGGTCCCCTACCCGAAGGTGTAAATTATGAACAATGTGGGTGAGGTTTCTCTGAGACAGAGGAGCCGAATCTATAGCGAATACGGGAATAGGTCTCTGCAGCGTACAGAGAGACAAACCCATAGTGCGGGCAAAATGGGCATCTATCAAATTTACCCCTGCTCCACTGTCTAGAAAAAAAGAAATAGACTCCGTCTTAACACCAAAAACAATAACCGCTGGTAACACAAATTGAGATGTTCGTATGGAGGAAACGTATACCCCCCGGCTGACATCCTCCGCACAGCCTGGGGTTAGTAGTTTTCCGACGGTCTTTTGTTTTTGAGAAAGGAGGGACAGACATTAATGAAATGACCCTTCCCCCCACAGAAAAAACAAGCCCCCTCCCTACGGCGAACCTCAGGAGGACGGACCTGACGAGAAGTTCCGCCTAGCTGCATAGGCTCATCTAAGTCAGTACAGACTAATTGTTGCTTGGGAGAGGTAACCAATTGCTCAGGAATTTTCGATCTCTCCCTAAGACGCCTATCTATTCTGATAGAGAGGGACATAACAGCATCAAGGGAAAGGGGGGTCTCATACAGCGCCAGTGCATCCTTAACCCTTTCAGATAACCCAGAGCAGAACTGACTCCTGAGAGCCTGGTCGTTCCACTGAGTATCCGTAGCCCACCTACGGAACTCTGAGCAATATTCCTCTGCTGACCGATCTCCCTGTAGGAGTCTCCGTAACTTCGACTCAGCCAGGGCGACTCGGTCAGGGTCATCATATATGAGACCCAAAGCCCCAAAAAATCCCTCCACTGACCGGAGAGCCTGGGAACCAGGGGGTAACGAGAACGCCCAGGATTGTGGGACCCCCTGAAGCAGGGAAATGACAATCCCAACCCGCTGTTCTTCATTACCTGAGGAGTAAGGGCGCAACTTAAAGTATAATTTGCAGGCCTCACGGAACGTCGCAAATTTGTCCCTTCCCCCAGAAAATCTGTCAGGAAGAAAAACCTTAGGTTCTGTAACAACCTGGTTACCCATAGCAACCGCTGGGGGCGCGGTCTGCTGTATTTGCTGCTGTTGTTGGAGGACAGACGCCTTCAATCCTGCCACCTCCAAAGACAGGCCTTGAAGCTGTTTTGCCAAGGCAGCAATAGGATCCATATTGGATTCTAAGTAGAGAAAAAAAAACAACAAAAATAAATATTATTATTTTATTTTTATTTTATTTTTTCTCAAAAAGTAAAGGCCAGTTATAATATCACGGTCGGCGTGACTATCACATACGTGACACAGAGGGAGGGAACAAGGAAGGCCCTGCCCAAGTGAGAGGGAAGGTGGTGACCCCTGACTCACCTAGCGGCTGGCACCTGGCTGCCCTGACGTCTCTAGACGGGTTCCTCACCCGTACGCCGATCACGTGCCTAAAGCCCTGGCTTTCCCTAAGCTGAGCCCTAGATAGTGAACAGGGCGGTGGGAACACTAGTCCGCACCACTAGCTCTTAAGGAAAACACCAAGGGAAGGACAGACAATACAAACTCAACATATAATCCCAGGTGGGCGACAACAGGAGACAACAAGAAGCCCAACAGGGATCCGGAGGGAAGCACTCTGGAACGACAACCAGGATTCACAACTCCAGTGGGTCAGTATAGATGTCCAGGCAGGAAGCTCTATAACTGTCAACTAGAGAAGAGTGAGGGGAGAATATAAGGAGGTTGGGAGTGGCAGACAAAAAACAGCTGAGGAGGAGGAGCTACGGATCCCTGATTGAGACAAAAAGGATAGCAAGGCAAACACAGAAAACAATCACTAAGAAACAACGTGATCTTTAGATATAGAGCGCGCAGCCACCCGCTGCGACCTCCTGACCCCGGGTATAACGGAGTCAGACGTGGCTCTTGATACCCTCGTGACAGCCTGATTCTCTGCTATGACATGAATACAGATTCTGCGCTGACATAAGGCCAGATTCTCTGTTACGGGACCTCTCTCCTCTGCCTGGGTGCCTGGGCCTAAATGTGTGACAGTGGCCTGTTCCAGTGGTGGGTCACGTGAAGCCTGATTCTCTGCTATGACATGAAGACAGATTCTGCGCTGACATAAGGCCAGATTCTCTGTTACGGGACCTCTCTCCTCTGCCTGGGCCTAAATGTGTGACAGTGGCCTGGTCCAGTGGTGGGTGACGTGATGCCTGATTCTCTGCTATGACATGAAGACAGATTCTGCGCTGACATAAGGCCAGATTCTCTGTTACGGGACCTCTCTCCTCTGCCTGGGTGCCTGGGCCTAAATGTGTGACAGTGGCCTGTTCCAGTGGTGGGTGACGTGATGCCTGATTCTCTGCTATGACATGAAGACAGATTCTGCGCTGACATAAGGCCAGATTCTCTGTTACGGGACCGCTCTCCTCTGTCTGGGTGCCGGGGCCTAAATGTGTGACAGTGGCCTGTTCCAGTGGTGGGTGACGTGAAGCCTGATTCTCTGCTATGACATGAAGACAGATTCTGCGCTGACATAAGGCCAGATTCTCTGTTACGGGACCGCTCTCCTCTGTCTGGGTGCCGGGGCCTAAATGTGTGACAGTGGCCTGTTCCAGTGGTGGGTGACGTGAAGCCTGATTCTCTGCTATGACATGAAGACTGATTCTGCGCTGACATGAAGCCAGATTCTCTGCTATGGCATGAAGAGACTGATTCTCTGCTGACATGAAGCCAGATTCTTTGCTATGGCATGAAGAGACTGATTCTCTGCTGACGTGAAGCCAGATTCTCTGCTATGGGACCTCTGTCCAATTGATATTGGTTCATTTTTATTTTTTTTATTTTTATTTTAATTCATTTCCCTATCCACATTTGTTTGCAGGGGATTTACCCACATGTTGCTGCCTTTTGCAGCCCTCTAGCTCTTTCCTGGGCTGTTTTACAGCCTTTTTAGTGCCCAAAAGTTCGGGTCCCCATTGACTTCAATGGGGTTCGGGTTCGGGACGAAGTTCGGATCGGGTTCGGATCCCGAACCCGAACATTTCCGGGAAGTTCGGCTGAACTTCTCGAACCCGAACATCCAGGTGTTCGCTCAACTCTAATAGTGACACCACAGTTTTATTTTTTTTTTGTTTTTTTTTACTGCTTTCATTATGCAGTAAAAATGACTTGTGATCTGCATTCTCCAAGTAAGTACAAATCTGGCGATACCATATATGTATACTTTTCCTTGCATTTTGATGCTGAAAAAAAAAAAACTTGAAAAAAAAAAAGTTTACTGTCATTTTCTGACCCGTATAACTTTTTTGTGGTTATGTGTGTGGAGCTTTATGAGGGAGCTGCATTTACTTTTCATTGACACCATTCTGGGGCATGTACAACTTTTGATCACTTTTTATAAAAAAAAAATTAGTGGGAGGAGAAGCGACTAAAAAGTGGCAAATCAGCTATTTTGACCTTTTTTTTTCATTTCGCCTTTTTCCGTATGGGATTAATTTTTTTATATTTCGATAGTACAGGCATTTACATACACGGTTATACCTATAATGGGGTTGGAGAAGTGGGTATTACAGAGCTGATTATTATTCAGTGTTTACTGTAAAATAACCTGCAGGAGATTGCAGGCCAGAACAGCAATAATTTACATATTGTGCCCCCACCTAACCAGCTAAACCCCATACCAGCAACAGCCTCTGTTTAATGGTGGTACACGGCCTTTAACAATGAAGATCGACTATACAGCGAGGTCTTCATTATTAAATTAAAGACAGCTGAGGGCTAAAAGGCTGCGTGATTCTTCACTGCAGCATGGTCGCAACCCGCCCACAGCATGAAGTGTGGCAGTACCCTCAGGCAAAGTGGCAAGGGTTTTTTGGCTAACTTCGGTGAAGTTGCCAAATCAAATTTTTTTAAACTTTGCTCATCTCTAGTTATTAGTGATGAGCGGCAGGGGTCATATTCGAATTCACAATATTTTGCGAATATTTTGTAGAATATTTAGCGAATATTCGCGAATTCGAATATTCGTTATAATCTACGATTTTTTTACTTGAATTGACGTGGTAATGATTGCGTAATATGCAAATTTTCGTAAAGCAAATTTTTGTAATGAAAATTTTATCGCAAACTTTTTAATTGCTGAGCAAAAACATGATTCCTCCCTGCTTCTTGCTTGTGGGCCAATGAGTCATAGCACTATATTGAATATATTTGTTTTTTCGAATATTCGTAATACTCTAAAACAAGAATATATAGCAACATAGCGAATATTCAAAAAAAAATAAAAATATAGAACAATTTAGCTAATATAGTGCTATAATCTTTTTTTTCAATAGTTCAGATGAGAAAAAAATTACAACTATTAGACAAAGAAGATTATAGCACTATATTAGCTAAATTGATCTATATTATTTTTTTTCGAATATTCGCTATATTGCTATATATTCTTGTTTTAGAATATTATGACTATTCGAAAAATATATATTCGATATAGCTATATATTCGTTTTTTAGAATATTCATCATTTTTCCCATTTAAAGTCATGATTCCTCCCTGCTTCTTGCTTGTGGGCCAATGAGTCATTGGCCCACAAGCAAGAAGCAGGGAGGAATTATGTTTTTTCTCGGCAATTTAAAAATTTGCGATAAAATTTTTTGAATATTCGAAATTACCAATATATATCACTATATTCTAAATATTTGCAAATTTTTGAAGTACCTATATTCACGATCAAAATTCGTAATTCGAATATTCGTGATCAACACTACTAGTTATAACATGGCCCTCTATATTATAGTTATATTTAGCCCCTCTATATTATAGTTATAATGTGCCCTCCTGTCACGATCACTAACTTCAGATTCAGGATGGGAGCCTGGCAGGGTCATGCTGGACCTCCCTCTGTCAGCTCTCTATCATCCAAAACTAATCAATCTTAGGCTACTTTCACACATGCGTTCGGGTGTCCGCTCGTGAGCTCCGTTTGAAGGGGCTCACAAGCGGCCCCGAACGCAACCGTCCAGCCCTAATGCATTCTCAGTGGACGCGGATCCGCTGAGAATGCATCAGTCTGGCAGCGTTCAGCCTCCGCTCCGCTCAGCAAGCGGACACCTGAACGCTGCTTGCAGAGTTCGGGTGTCCGCCTGGCCGTGCGGAGGCAAGCCGATCCGTCCAGACTTACAATGTAAGTCAATGGGGACGGATCCGTTTAAAGATGACACTATATCGCTCAATCTTCAAGCGGATCCGTCCCCCATTGACTTTCAATGTAAAGTCTGGACAGATCCGTTCAGGCTACTTTCACACTTAGAAATTTTTCTAAGTTATAATGCAGACGGATCCGTTCTGAACGGATGCAAACGTCTGCATTATAGGAGCGGATCCGTCTGATGAAACATCAAACGGACCCGCTCCGAACGCTAGTGTGAAAGTAGCCTTAGCTGACGAGACACCTTGCATTAAATAATGTCCAAGTACAATCTACAACTCACTATATGGGCTAGCATTCATAGGTTAATTCATCAAAACACTTCTTCTAAGGTCATGGAATCGTAAGAAAAAAGAAGGCTCTTAATAAAGTGAGGTTTTAATATAAACAAAGGACAGTGAGTACAAACAATGGTGTTATCATAGAAAATGCAACATAAAACATACAGACTAGAGATAAGTGAAACCGTGTTGGGACAATTGAGGCATCAACAATGTCATCTCCCTGATATTTATCTTAGAGCAGATGCTCATGCTGATGCAACAAGGGATGGTGGAGGAAAAACATCTTATGCATTTTGCTGGGTACCCACTTGGAGAAAGTCCCATGATTAGGAAGCTACAACTATATGATAAGGAGCTACAACTGGAGGATGAGGAGGAGAAAGAAGATAAGGAGTCACTTGTGCAGGAGGACAAGTTTGATGATGAAGATAACGGTGACACTGGCCATGATGGCCAAAACTAGGTCCTCAGTCATGCTGGTGAACATGGCAGGCCTCCTGTATCATTATCAACAAGCAATCTGATGATTACTGAATAGACTCTGGTGGAAAGTTTTCCTGTAGCTGAAAGAGGGCAAATTGCTTCATTATCAGGATACACTGTGGATGCAGCTTTCCATAGTTTTCAGCAAGCAGATGTCTGCCAACAGGGGGTCTGACAAGACGGCCCCCTACATCCCCTGCTGAGTCACCCACCTCTACCACCACAAGCAGCTTAAGTGTATTTTCACACTAGTGGCAGGGGAGTCCGACAGGCTGTTCCGGTGGGTGAACAGCTTGTCGGATTCATCCTGCCGCTAGTTCATGTGTGCCCCCAGACTGCCGCTCCATCCCCATTGACTATAATTGGGGCGGGGGCGGAGTTCCGGTGGCACCACGGCAGCGCACAGCTAGAGGCAGCAGGACTAAACGTACTGCATGCAGTACTTTTAGTCCGGCTGCCTCTAGCCGTGTGCTGCCGCTGGAGCTCCGTCCCCACCCCCATTATAGTCAATGGGGGCGGAGTGGCAGTCCGTGGGCACACGTGAACTACCGGCAGGATGGATCCGACAGGCTGTTCACCCACCGGAACAGCCTGCTGGACTCCCCGGCCGCTAGTGTGAAACTAGACTAAGCCTCAGCAGCAACAACAGCCAGTTCAGTATCATCATCATGGAACAGTTTTTCCATGTGCTGCGCAAGGCTGATGCAAATCAGAAAACAGAAACAGTCTGTAACGCCTGAACAACCAGGGTCAGTCATAACCCTTCAGATGCCGCCGTTTCTACTGCCCGCTGCATCTGTATTATAGAGCCAGTACCCACCACTTATGGAACAATCTAAGCTTGTATGCTGGCTCCATATAGCTCTTTAAAGGGGTTGTCTGGGTTTAGAGCTAAACCCAGACTTATCCCCTTCTTCCCCCACTCAACCCCTCTGACATAAGCATGCTCCTATACTCTCCCTTGCCCTGCACTGTATCGTGCAGGGCAAGGGCTTTTTTGTTAAAATTTTTACACTGCTAGGTAGAGGCTAGCCATTTTTCAGGCCAGGGCAGTGCTAAAGCCTTACCACTAGTGCCAGTGATGTCACCGGGTTCACTGCTAGGCAGAAACCTACACCTAGCTTACCCATTGAGAGCCCGGTACGTTACCGGATCTCCAGAGAAAGCCCTTGCCCTGCACGATTCAGCACAGGGCATGGGAGAGCATCAGAGAATAAAATGCTCTAAAGCTCATATCAGAGGAGCTGAGTGGAGGAAGAAGATGATATATCCGGGTTCAGCTCTGAACCTGAACAACCCCTTTAACATCCAAGACCTGCATGTACATTATTTTGCATTAAGCGGTTAATAAAAATAAAAAAAAACGTTTAGCAGACCCTTATTGTATACTAAACTGGATTCAGAAAAATAAGTAGCACAGATAGTCTACCAAGTAAACAGTTGAAACTAATCCAAAATACATAAATATGTTTGCTATTTGAGAGAGTTTAGAAAGCAATGATCTTTTTCTTTGGGACAGACACATATGGGGAATTGACTTTGATGTTCCTCTAGTATGTATTGTGACACACTGTAGAAGAAAACGAGAGCTCTAATATTAAAGCTACTGTGCACATTACTTTCATCCCAAAATCCATTAGCCTCGGGAAAAGGTGTAAGCCAGTCTGCTGAAAAACAGAGGTCAGCTTTGGAAAATATTCTGCCAAGCATGACTAACAGTGTCCTATCCTTTTGAGTGGATTGTTTGATTTGAATTTAAATCACAATAGTGAATTCCACCTCCTATCTCGTCGGAAAATGGAGAGTTCATCATTACAGTGACTTCAGATGATTTGCTGATCATTTACTGACTTTGAAACATCTTCTGTACTGTCTCATGTAAATTAATCCTGAAGCGATGGAAAATGAGAAACACATTTAGAGAGAGAAAAGATTAAAGTGGATTTGTAGTTATAGTTCATTTTCACGTTTATTTTCCACTACCAGGTTCAAAAACATTTTATATGCAAATGTAAATGCTACTGTGGGTTTGTTGCACCTTGATAAAATGTAATTTATTTTTACTAATGGTAATTATCACATACTGTTGGGATACACTAAATCACGCAACATGACTGCCATACAAACACTGACAAACATTTCAAGCCTTTAGCTAACAGAATGGAATACAATTGTGTGATAGGCATCAAACACCATTTTACAGCTTTTCCAGATTTATCATTTCTTGTTTGCTTCTGTTTCCCTCAATAAGATCTAAAGTTCAGTTAGAGAATCAAGAAGATTTCCAAAATTCATTGCCAAATTTCAGTTGGCATGAGTTTCACAGAATGCATGTGCATTATATACAAGCTGGAATAATACATTTTTTTTTTATTTTTGATTCTCCCATGTGCCTGTCTAGATTATAATAACAAGTCTAATCTTCTGCTTTCAAGCTATTTTCATAAGTAGACACTTGAATGTGCCATCTGCAGCATGTGATTGCTCCGATGTCCCTTTTCAGAACTGTCTTTCTTGCCTTGTTTCCTTCTTGATTTACAGCCACATAGGCAGGCAACAATTATCGTAAGTTTGGAAACAACTGTCCAAAATATTATCTCTTGTGGTTCAAAGTACAGAATTTTTTATATACTCTTATTGTTATAACTCACCTGCCCAAGATACAAATTTCTATGCTGCAGTTAAAGGACTTCCTAATTTACAAACCAAAGCAAGACATGAGCCATACATATTAGACTTGGTCATTTATTTATTGAGGAAAATGACCCAATATCATATGTCTGTTAGAAGCAAAAGTATGTGAACCTTTAGGAATACCAGATAATTTGAAAATTAAATTAGAGTCAGGTGTTTTAATCAATGTGATGACAATCAGGTGTGAGTGAGAAACCTGCTTCATTTAAAAAACAGGTATCTATCAAAGTCTGATTTTCACAGAGTTTTCTAAGGACCTCAGAACAAGAGTTATTGATGCTCATTAGGCTGAACATTTATACAAAACCATCTCTAAAGAGTTTGTACTCCATCAATAATTATATGCTAATGGTGGAAATTCAGGACCATTATTACCCTGCCCAGAAATGGTAAACCAACAAAGAACACACTAAGAGCAAGGCATGTAATAGTCCACAAGGTCACAAAGGAAGCCAAGCAACTAAATAACCTTCTCATATTAGCCCATGTTAATGTTCATATGTCCACCATTAGGAGGATTCAGAAAACAATGGTGTGTATTGCAGGATTGCAAGGAGAAAGCTGTGGCTTTTCAAAAATAACTTTGCTGCCTATTTGCAGTTTGATAAAGATTACCTAGACAAGCCAAAAGTCTATTGGAACAATGTTTTTTTTGCACAGATGAAACCAAAGTAGAACATTTTAGTGTAAATGAGAAGCTTTATGTTTGGTGAAAGGAAAACACTGCATCCCAGCATAAAAACCTTATCCCATCTGTGAAACACTGTGGTGGTAGTATCATGGTTTAAGTCTGTTTTGTTGCATCTGGGCCAGGATGGCTTGTCATCATTGACACAATAAATTTTTGATTATACCAGTAAATCCTAAAGAAAAATCTTGAGACATCTCTCCATCAGCTGAATTTAACTCCTTTCCTTTTCACCTTCCTGCCCAGGCAATATTTTGCAAATCTGTCACTTTATGTGGTAATAACGTTAAAACACTTTTACTTACACAGGCCATTCTGAGACTGTTTTCTCATCACATATCGTACTTCATGACAGTGGTAAAAATGAGTTTAAAAAAATCATTTTTATTCATAAAAAAATACCAAATTTACCTTAGTAATACCTCCAAAAATAGTAATTACTTTATATTCCACATACGCTTACTTCATGTTTGGATCATTTTGAAAATGACATTTTATTTTTTGGGGACATTAGAAGGCTTAGAAGTTTGGAAGCAAATCTTGAAATTTTACGGAAACTTTCCTAAACCCACTTTTTAAGGACCAGTTCAGGTCTGAAGTCACTTTGTGAGGCTTACATAATAGAAACCATCCAAAAATGACCCAATTTTAGAAACTACACCCCTTAAGGTATAAAAAACTGATTTTACAAACTTCGTTAACCCTTTAGGTGTTCCACAAAAATTAATGGAAAATGGAGATAAAATTTCAGAATTTCACTTTTTTGCCAGATTTTAAATTTTAATCCATTTTTTCCAGTAGCAAAGCAAGGGTTAACAGTCAAATAAAACTCAATATTTATTACCCTGATTCTGCGGTTTGCAGAAACACCCCACATATGATCGTAAACTGCTGTACGGGCACACGGCAGGGCGCAGTAGGAAAGGAATGCCATATGGTTTTTGGAAGGCAGATTTAGCTGAACTGGTTTTTAGATGCCATGTCCCATTTGAAGCCCCCCTGATGCACCCCTACAGTAGAAACTCAAAAAAGTGACCACATTTTGGAAACTGTGGGATAAGGTGCCAGTTTTATTGGTACTATTTTGGGGTACATATGATTTTTTATTTCTCTATATTGCGTTTTTTGTGAGGCAAGGTAGCCAAAAAATGGATGTTTTGGCACAGTTTTTATTTTTACAGCGTTTACCTGAGGGTCATGTGACATTTTTATACAGCAGATCATTACGGACGTGGCAATACCTAATATGTCTACTTTTTCTTGTTTATTTACATTTTACGCAATAATACTGGTACTATTTTGGGGAGCATACACCTTTTTTGATCACTTGCTGTTGCAATTTTTGTGATGTAATGTGAAAAAAAAGGCATTTTTTTTACACATTTAATAAAATTTAATTACGGTGTTCACCTGAGTGATTATGTCATGTAATATTTTTGTAGAGTTGGTTGTTACAGACGTGGCAATACCTAATATGTATACTTTTTTATTTTTTTCACTTTAGCACAATAATAGCAGTTTTGAAGCAAAAAAGGATCATATTTTAGTGTCCCCATTGTCTGAGAGTGATTTTTTGTTATTTTTTTTAACAATTCTCTTAGGTAGGGTCTCATTTTTTGCAGGATGAGGTGACGGTCTGATTGGTACTATTTTGGGGGGCATACGCCTTTTTGATCACTTGCTGCTGCAATTTTTGTGATGTAATGTGACAAAAATGCCTTTTTTTTTTTTTTTTTACGGTGTTCACCTGAGGGGTTAGGTCATGTGATATTTTTATAGAGCTAGTTGTTACGAACGTGGCGATACCTAATATTTATATTTTTTTAATGTATTTCACTTTAGCACAATAATAGCAGTTTTGAAACAAAAAAAAATTATGTTTTAGTGTCTCCATGTTCTGAGAGCTATAATTTGTCTTAGGTAGTGGCTCATTTTTTGCGGGATGAGGTGACGGTTTTATTGATACCATTTTGTGGGACATACGCCTTTTTGATCACTTGGTGTTGCACTTTTTGTGATGTAAAATGGCAAAAATTGCATTTTTTTAGACCTTTTTTTTTTTTATGGTGTTTATCGGACAGGGTGGATAATGTGATATATTTATAGAGCCGGTCATTATGGACTCGACGATACCTAATATGTGTGTTTTTTTTTAACGTTTTTTATTATAAAATAAGGGGAAAGGGGCGTTTTTTTTCTTTTTTACTTTATTCATTTTATTACTTTATAAATTTTATTAAAAATACTTTTTTTAAACTTTTTTCTTTACTTTATTTCTGATGTTCACTTTTGGTGGTCTGATCCCCTCTTCAATGCATTACAATACATCTGTATTGAAATGCATTGCCTGTTAGTGTATGACACTGAGTCATACACTAACAGATTGCCTAGGAGACCCAGCCTGAGGCTGGATCTCCTCAGCACCCGTAGAAGGCAGTTCCCATGCCGTGCAGAGGCTGCCCAATGCCTTGCATGGCAACGGGAACTGCCTTCTACGGGTGCCTTGTGATGCATCGAGTCCCCGCCACAAAGGCATGCCCATAATTCAATAAAAATTTTGTGGAAGGACCTGAAGAGGTTCATGGGAAGAAATGCACTAACATAACAGAGTTACAGCTATGTACAGAGGATTGGGCTAAAATTCCTACAAGCCAATGTTGCTTATGAAAACATTTATTAAAAAAAGTATATCAGAAAAATTATTTTAGAAGAGATTTAGAATTTTTTTTAAAGAAAATTTGATAAAAGTCTATATACATTTTAAATGTTGACACTTTACTCGAATTGTCCGGCTTCTGAGAAAGGAGTCATGGCTTAACATACGACAATCTTGTTAGTTAAATATCAAAAATTTTGAAAGACAATTCTTGTATAAAGTAAGTCGACTAATAGGGGTGTAAAGTTAGGGGATAATGTGTAACCTAGTCTACTAGTGCATTGTAAAATCCCTAGGTAATTTGTGCAACAAATGGCTTAGAAAAACAGATACTCTAAAAAAGTTAACCTTATAATACATTGCCCTCTAGGTTTGAACTAAAATTTAGACAGTACTGGGTCAAATATGATATCTCCATTGGCTGCTGGAGGCTGAGCCTAATTTATGACGAGGTGTATGCCTCGAGAATTTAGACTAAAACCTTCAGGATCACAGGTGCATATCCATGAAGCAAACATAATTGCAAAAAACAAAATGGCTGCACACCATTATATATACAAACAATAGAGCTAAGAAATGGGGGTCATTCTGGATAAAAGTGGTACAATACCGACTATAAATGAGTATACATGAATAATGGAAGCTCTTAGCGCACATACGTGTCGGGCCCATCTACCAGGCGTCAAGGTGGCTTCCGCAGATGGGTCCCTATCACTAAAGAAACTGCCTCACTTTGGACTTATTTAAACCTACAATATTCAGGGCAGTGTAGGAACCAGCTACAAACATACTCTGCTCAGAAGTCCCAGGTAGATGGGCTTGTCCAGTCTAAAAGGGGTGCCACCCCCAATATATTGCAAGAGAATTTAGACTAAAACCTTCAGGATCACAGATGCATATCCATGAAGCAAACATAATTGCAAAAAAACAAAATGGCTGCCCACCATTATATATACAAATAATAGAGCTAAGAAATGGGGGTCATTCTAGATAAAAGTGGTACAATACCGACTATAAATGAGTATACCTGAACCCCCTTTAGACTGGACATGCCCATCTACCTGGGATAATAGCCCCCCTGTATAATTATTATATATTATGGCCCCACTGTATAACTATAATTTATAGTTATACAGTGGGGCCATAATATATAATAATTAAACAAGGGGGCTATTATCTATTATACAGGGAAACTCTCAAATTTTTTATTTTAGACCACGGGAGTACAGGCCCCAAACATCAGGCATTAACTGGACAGAAAACATCAAGTGATTATGTGGCTGGAGTTATATTAGGCGGTCATTGGATATCAATTTTACTGCAGGCCAGTGGAGAACAGGCCCCAAACATTAGGCAAACACCGGACAGAAAACATCAAGTGATTATGTGGCTGGAGCTATATTAGACGGTAAATGGATATCAATTTTACTGCACGCCAGTGTACTTCAGGCCCTAAAAATTATTCTTTCATAGTTCTACATTAGGCGGTAACCATAGAACAATTTTTAGTGTTGGCCAGTTAGATTACAGGCCCCAAAAATTATGCATTCACCTGACAGAAAGCATCAAGTGATTATGTGGCTGGAGGTATATTAGACGGTCATTGGATATCAATTTTAATGCAGGCCAGTGGAGTACAGGTCACAAACATTATGCATTCACCGTACAGAAAAGATCAAGTGATTATGTGGCTGGAGGTATATTAGACGGTCATTGGATATCAATTTTACTGCAGGCCAATACAAATACATATGTTTAAAAGAACTAAAAATATAAAATTGGATTAAAAGCATGGCTAACGAATAGTGTTAAGCGAGCATGCTCAGCCGAACTGCTGTTCGGCTCGAGCATCGCTATGCTCGGCACATGGCGGTACTCGGCCGAGTACCGCATGTGCTCGAGCGCCATACTCGAGTCTCCTCCCGGCACGTTTATTGGCTGCAGCCAAAAAATGTGCAGTTAAGTACTGCCATCACTGTAATGCGGTAGCCTTGTTGATTACTGGAATTACAGTAATTGGCTGGCTGGAACACATGATCGGGTGCAATATAGCACCCGATGGCACGTGTTTGGCTTATTATTAGTCAGGGAGAGCTGCGCTTAGGAAGGGTCAGATAGTGTAGGGAGTGTGATCGCAATATATTTAGTTGAAAAACATTTCAAAGACCCAAAAGTCCTTTGAAGGCCTATTGTGTGTGGTGGCAGCAATATAATATAGCCATTCATTTTTTTTCCCATACTTCTCCATACTTTTTCTATAGAGGGTGTCTGCAGTGACTTGTGACATCTCTGCAATACCTTCTGTGTGTCAGGACAAGAGATAGGAAAAATATAAGTGAAAACTAGTATATTTTTTCCATACTTTCCCATACTTTTTCTATAGAGGGTGTCTGCAGTGACTTGTGACATCTGTGCAATACCTTCTGTGTGTCAGGCCCAGAGATAGGAAAAATATAAGTGAAAACTAGTATATTTTTTCCATACTTCTCCATACTTTTTCTCCTAAGGGTGTCTGCAGTGACTAGTGACAACTGTGCAATACCTTCTGTGTGTCAGGGCCAGCGATAGAAATCCTTTTTCCATACTTTTACGTACTTTTTCCATATACTGTGCTTGCTGTGAACTGTGACATCCGTGCCACATCTTGTGTGTCAAGCGTGCATATAACATTTAATATGAAGATGGTGAGCATTAAGGGAAGGGGATGTGGCCGTGATGCTGATGGTTCACGCAAAAGCCGTGGCCATGGGCGCGTTGAAACTGTGCCTGCTGCCAGAGCACAAGAAAAACAATCATCCACGATAGCTAGCTTCATGTCTCAGTTTTCAGGGCGTCGCAGGACAAAACTCTTGAAGTCAGACCAGTGAGACCAGGTGGTCGGTTGGATTGCAGCAGAAAATGCTTCCAGTCGGTCTTCCAACAAGTCCAGTCTCAGTAGCTAAGAGTCTGTCCAACAGAATCCTCACCCTGATTCTCCTTCCTCCCACCACGGAGAGTCTGGCCAAACAAGTGATCCCACACTCAGATATTTTGATATACTGTATTTTCATCGCCATTACTTGATTTGGCCCTCTCGCCACGCACGCTTGAATAGGGACATGAGATCTTGTGCCCTGATTCCCAACCTCTTGAGCATCTACAGTCACAAGAACATGATGGTGGGGAACGGCAATAAGTGTTTAATGAGGTGGATGATGATGAGACACAGTTGCCAATGAGTCAACCGCAATTACTGTCTTTAAAGGTTGATGAAGAGAATGAGACACAGTTGTCAATCACTGAGGTTGTGGTTAGGTCAACAAATCAAGAGGATGATCAAAGTGAGGAAGTTGAAGAGGACTTGCTGGACGATAAGGTCACTGACCCAACCTGGGAATATGGAAAGTCGAGTGAAGACAGCAGTACAGAGGGGGAGGGATCAGCAGCACCACAACAGGCTGGAAGAGGCAGTGGGGTGGCAAAAAAGAGAAGGCGGGCCACCCCACACACCCCACAACTGTTCCACGGAGCACCCCCTTGTGGAAATACTCAATGCCAAGGGGTAGGTGTTCCGCAGTCTGGCGCTTTTTTGAGTAAAGTGCGGACATCAAAAGCATAGTAGTTTGCAACCTGTGCCACACCAAAATGAGCAGGGGCGTGAACACTAGCCACCACTAGCATGATCCGCCACATGGCATCCAAGCACCGTAATAAGTGGGACGAAAGCCTGGGTCCACAATCTGTGTCTTAGGGTCACACCACTGCCTCCTCTTCCCTTATGGTACATGCTGGCCAATCGTCTGTCGAAGCTGCGGGCGAGGATGCCTCCTGCCCTGCACCTGGACCTTCGCAAGCACCATTAGCGACCACATACACTTCCCTGTCCCAGCACAGCATGCAAATGTCCTTACCCCAGGCATTTGAACGCAAGTGCAAATACCCAGCCACCCACCCACAGGCCATAGCACTAAATGCGCAGCTTTCCAAATGACTGGTCCTAGAAATGTTGCCATTTAGGCTTGTGGACACTGAGGCCTTCCGCAGTCTGATGTCGGCGGCCGTCCAGCGTCACTATTTTTTAAGGTCTGCCGTGCCAGCCTTACACCAACATGTTTCCCGAAACGGCACAAGTGCCCTGACCAACGCAGTTACTGGGAAGGTCCACTTAACCATGGACACATGGACAAGTGCATTTGGCCAGGGACGCTACATTACCCCGACGGCACACTGGGTGAACATTGTGGAGGCTGGGAGCGAGTCGTACCCTGCGATGGCACAGGTGCTACTGACACCGAGGATTGTGGGCCCTAATTCCATCAGGGTTTCCGCCAGCACCTACGTTAGTCGCTCAAACCCCCATTTCTCCTCCTCCGCCTCCTCCTCCACTGCCACCTCCGAATTATCCTTGTGCAGCACCAGTCAGCCATCAGCTGATAGCTGGAAGCAGTGCAGTGGGGAAGCGTCAACAGGCCGTGCTGAAGCTTATATGCTTAGGGGACAAACAGCACACCACCGCAGAGCTGTGGCAGGGGATAAGAGACCAGGCAGAGCTGTGGCTCTCGCCATTCAACCTACAACCAGGCATGGTTGTGTGTGATAATGAACGTAAATTGGTGGTGGCTTTGGAGCTCGGCAAGCTCACACACATCCCATGCCTAGCCCACATCTTAAACTTAGTGGTTCAGCTGTTTCTAAAAACCTACCCCAATTTGCCTGAGCTACTGGTGAAGGTGTGCAGCGTGTGTGCACATTTCCACAAGTCATCAATATCTTCAGCCGGTCTGTCAACGCTGCAGCAGTGCTAGAAATTGCTAGCTCACCGGCTGTTGTGCAATGTGAGCACGCGCTGGAACTCTACGTTCCACAGAAACTTTGAGGAATCAACACAGATGGTGAGCGTCAATAACGCTATTATCAGCGTAACCATCCCACTTCTGTGTCTACTCAAACGCTCACTGCTTGCAATTAAGGACGACACTTTGCATGTGGAAGAGGTGGAAATGGGGGAAGAAGACACAGAATTACACAGGGTGATAGCCAGACCACCCTCCGTCCGTCTTCTCAGTACGAATCGGATGATGAAGAGCATGAGGAGGAGGAGCAGGAGACGGTTGCCTCCGCTACAGTGGGTAGTACCCATGGAAGTTTAATTCCATCTGTTCAGCGTGGGTGGGCAGAAGACGACGAAGAGGATGAGGAGATGGACAGTCATCCTCCTGATGATGACAGCGATGTCTTGCCTGTTGGTACTCTGGCACACATGGCTGACTTCATGTTAGGCTTCCTTTCCTGCGTTATATGCATTTTAAACAACACGGATTAGCGGGTGTTCATCCTTCTCGACCCCCGCTACAAAGAAAACTTCTCATCTCTCATTCCTCAGGGGGAGAGGACGAGCAAAACGGTGCAATACCAGAAGGTCCTTGTTGAAAAATTACTCCAAAAATTTCCATCTGACAACGCTGGCAGCAGAGACCGTACTTCCTTGGGCAACCGAGGAGGGGAGACAAGGGGAACACACAGCATTTCCATCAGAGGCAGGACAACACTCTACAAGGCCTGGGACAGTTTCATGACACCTCGCCAACACCCTCACCCTGATGTGCAGCCTACTGTCACAAGGAAGGAAACATTTTGGAAGATGGTGAGGGAGTACGTAGCAGACCATGTCAGCATTCTCAATGATCCCTCAGTGCCTTACAACTACTGGGTGTCCCAGCTGGACATGTGGCACGAACTGGCGCTCTACACCTTGGAGGTGCTGGCCTGCCCTGCCACCAGCGTGTTGTCTGAGTGGGTATTTAGTGCTGCTGGTGGCATTATAACAGATAAGTGTATCCGCCTGTCAACTGAAAAATGCTGACAGGTTGAATCTTATAAAAATGAACAAGGTCTGGATTGTCCCTGACTTCTCGACTCCACCAGAGGAAAGCGGATGAACAAAGGCACTTTAAATGTGTTGTTTAATGTACTCAATACACTGTATTCCCATGCACCCCTTCCACCACAAAAAAGGGTATATGGTTAAATCTTCCATTTCTCATCCTCCTCCTTCTCCTCTTCCATCATATCAACATGCTTATTCGTCGCATTTAATGCCCTCGCATATAATTTTTTACAGAGTCAGCTCACCTGCAGGCTCTTGCATATAATGTTTTACAGGGTCATCAGGGTCATCTCACCTGCAGGCTCTCGCATATAATGTTTTACAGGGTCAGCTCACCTGCAGGCCCTCGCATATAATGTTTTACAGGGTTAGCTCAACTGCAGGCCCTGGAATATAATGTTTTACAGGGTCAGCTCACCTGAAGGACCTCGCATATAATGTTTTACAGGGTCAGCTCACCTGAAGGACCTCGCAAATAATGTTCTACAGGATCAGCTCACCTGCAGGCCCTCGCATATAATGTTTTACAGGGTCAGCTCACCTGCAGGCCCTCGCATATAATGTTTTACAGGGTCATCTCACCTGCAGGACCTCACATATAATGTTTTACAGGGTCAGCTCACCTGCAGGCCCTCACATATAATGTTTTACAGGGTCAGCTCACCTGCAGGCCCTTGCATATAATGTTTTACAGGGTTAGCTCACCTGCAGGACCTCGCATATAATGTTTTACAGGGTCAGCTCACCTGCAGGCCCTCACCTACAATCTTTTACAGGGTCAGCTCACCTTCTGATGACGACAGCAAAGTCTTGCCTGTTGGGACTCTGGCACACATGGCTGACTTCATGTTAGGCTGCCTTTCCCACGACACGCGCGTTATACACATTTTTGAAAACACGGATTACTGGTTTTTCACCCTTCTCGACCCCCGCTACAAAGAGAGGTTCTCATCTCTCATTCCTCTGGTGGAGAGGACAAGCAAAACAGTGCTATACCAGAAGGTCCTTGTTGAAAAATTGCTCCAAAGTTGATAGGGCAGACATCCAAATGAATCGTCACCATCACGGGGAGGACTTGTGATCGCCAAGAAGTTATCTAGAGTCAACAAAGCGGCAGCAGGCCCTCACCTACAAGTCTAGTCTCATTAGCTAAGAGTCTGGTCAACACAATCTTCACCATGATGGGACACGGGGTGAATGTTGTGGAGGCTGGCAGCAAGTCGGCTGCTGGCACCAGACTTGCCCTCCAATAGATCCTCGTTAACGGAAAGTGTACTCATTCCAATAACAGGTACTCTTGTTATTTATCGTCACTACCTCCCTGAGTCAGGAGTGTTTAATTGACGTGCGCTTGCTGCCTTCCTTGGACGCTTATGCTTTAATAACTTGATCCACCCTCTCTGGGTGGTTCACAATTAGGAAAAAAAAAGGGGCAAGGCAACAACAGCCAATAAGATTTCAGCCATTAATGTGGTAGCTGTTTCTCAAGCTCCCTCTCCGGCATTAAACCCTGATTCCCCATTACCCGTGATCACTATAATAGGCGCAGAAAAGAGCTTTGAAAGTTGATAGGGCAGACATCAGAATGGATCATCGCCATCACAGGGACGTGCAATCGCCCAGAAGTTATCTAGAGTCACCAATGCGGCAGCAGGCCTTCGCCCCTAATGTTTTAGATGGTCAGATCAGCAGGCCCTTGTTCCAAATGTTTTAGAGGGTCACCAGCAGGCCATCAATTATAATTTTTCTAGGGTGTGTATGATGCCCTCATTTACTATGTGTAACAAAGGGTGTTTTGGAGTGCCGGTTCCTTGTAATTTTTGGCAGCCCTTTCACTTAGTGCCTAGGCATAATGAGTGTAGGAGTAAATGAGGCCCTCCATTATGTGATATACAGATTGTATCGTAGAACCTCTTCCTTGTAATTTTTGGCAGCACTTGCACATTATATACAAATAAATATACAGGAAAGAATGTTTCTTACCAAGTTTTCCTCTAAAATTGTTATTTTTTATCCGGTTTTGTGCGTATTATTGTCAGTCTGTAAAAGTAGCGTACTACTCAGACAAAATGGTTCCCAGCAGCGACCTGGGAGTCCAAGATGCATCCAGACATACTCGCCATGCTGGTCCCAAACCATTTCAGTGGTGTTTCCATCAATTTATGACCTTTTCCTATGAACCAGGCACCCTACCCTCTTCAGAGCAGGGGGTGCCTGGTTTAATGCTCGGGTTCTCCCATTATACTCGAGTGCTCAGTAAAGCACCCGAGCATCCCGATGTGTTCGGCCATAGCACCCGAGCACTTTGGTGCTCGATCAACATTACTAACGAAATCCCCCCTCTTGAAAAAACCCCAAATGATAATAGTTTAAATTCGATAACACGTGGTCGTCACAGGTGTTGAATTCCTCCGTGGCCCCAAACATTAGGCATTCACCTGACAGAAAAGGTATTTTAAGCAGCTGAATTTACATAAGACAGGGACCATTATTTGTTCTGGGTGGTGGCGGATATGTGTGGGCTGGCATGAGGAAATTCAATTAAATGTGGTCGTCACTAGGGTTGAGCAAACCCAAACTGTAAAGTTCGGGTTTATACCGAACTTTTTGATTTTTGGACCTTGGACCCGAACTCGAACATTTCAGTAAAAGTTCGGGTTCGGGTTCATTGTTCGGCGATTTCTTGGCGCTTTTTGAAAGGCTGCAGAGCAGCCAATCAACAAGCGTTTAACTGTGTGACCTTAGAAGCCATCACAGCCATGCCTACTAATGGCATGGCTGTGATTGGCCAGTGCAGCATGTGACCCAGCCTCTATATAAGCTGGAGTCACATAGCGCTGCACATCACTCTGCTGTGCTTAGTGTAGGGAGAGGATGCTGCTGCTGCTTTGAGGGAGAGAATAGGACAGAATCTGTTGTGAGGGTTGGAGTGCACAATCTTTTTACCCTGCCCAGAGCCCAGTGACAGAAAAAAAATTACTTTTATCCGTCTGTTAGTTAGGTGGGTGGCAGTCATGGGTGTAGGAACCCCCAAAAATCTGGGGGGGACAGCATTTTTGCTCGCCGGGTATTTATATTGTTAAATTTTAAGTGTGTGTGTGTGAACGCCCCCCCCACACACACACACACACTTACAGTTCTGAAGACTCAGGGGTGCTGGCTGGCTTGGCCGGGGAGTGTGGGAGACTGTGAGGCCTTTTTCTCCAAGCTGCTCCGGATCAGTGCTCTGGGCAGCTGGGCTCCGGGCTGGAAGTGGGCACAATAAGAAAAAAATATTTTTCATTACACCTCAGGTCAGACCACCAATCAGACCCACAATGTTAATCAGACCTCAACTAACAGCCCCAATAAGATGCCCAATGTTAATAATACCTCAGATCACACCTCAGCTCAGACCCCAATATGAATGACCCCCAATCAGACCTCAAATAAGAGCCCCATACCATGCCTCATAGCAGCCCCCAGTGCCTCTCATCAGCCAGTAATAAGAGAACCCCCCCAATCATGTGCCAGTAATAACAGACCCCCCCCCCCCAATCATGTGCCAGTAATAACAGACCCCCCCAATCATGTGCCAGTAATAACAGACACCCCCCCAATCATGTGCCAGTAATACCAGACCCCCCCAATCATGTGCCAGTAATACCAGACCCCCCCAATCATGTGCCAGTAATACCAGACCCCCCCAATCATGTGCCAGTAATACCAGACCCCCCCAATCATGTGCCAGTAATACCAGACCCCCCCATCATGTGCCAGTAATACCAGACCCACCCAATCATGTGGCAGTATTGTAATACCAGACCAGACCCCACAATCATGGGCCAGTAATACCAGACCCCCCCCCAATCATGTGCCAGTAATACCAGACCCCCCAATCATGTGCCAGTAATACCAGACCCCCCCATCATGTGCCAGTAATACCAGACCCACCCAATCATGTGGCAGTATTGTAATACCAGACCAGACCCCCCAATCATGTGCCAGTAATACCAGACCCCCGAATCATGTGCCAGTAATACCAGACGGTCCAGACCCCCCCCGCCTCCAGCCACACCCATGCCCGCCTCCAGCCACGCCCATGTCCCGCCTCCACCCCTGGTCGCTGTCACACCGCGATCGTTACGCCCCTGAAGAGGCTCATTAGCATATTATAAGTCTTTATTTTAAGAGAACGGCGGCCTGCGGCAGGCAAGGAGTTATAAAACACACTGTTATGTACTGCTCCAAAAGAAGATACAAGCGGCACTTCTGCTCTCAGTGATGCGGTGCGCGTGTCCCGGAGAAGATCCACAGATAGTTGTATAGTAAGGACCAGCACTCGCTCTAATAGTAATTTCAAGTAGATTTAATGGTCACATACAAGTGATAAGTGACGCGTTTCGGCTACTGTGAGCCTTTGTCAAACATAATGGATACAAGTTGCAAACAATTTAAATAGCCCGCGGTGGAGCCGGAAATGACATCAGGTTACCATGACAACGTTGTAAACAAAGGACACAACAATGCAGAGATAATGATTAAACAAGTGGATGAACAGATAACTATCATTGCTTAACAGGGCACCATGCTTTGCAGTGCAACATTCTATTGATCATCATAATATTATTATAGTATAATGTTCCATACTGGATGCTAGAAACTGTAGCAAACTTATACAGAAGAAAAAAGGAAAAAAAGAACATAATTAATTCTCAGTGCACCATGCTTTACAGTGCCACATTTTGCTAAACCTTATATAATGGTGTAAAATACTGAATGCAGAGGTGCTACAATTTCACAACTACAGAGAGTGAATAGGATAGTGTCTGACACCAATATGAAAACAGCACGTCAGGAAGAAATGCTAGATAAATTTCGTAATAGAGGTTATCCGCAAGACCTATTAAATACACAACAGGCGAAACCACCTAAAGACAGCTCCACTACTAGTGATAAACAGCCACGAGTTCCCTTTGTGGTGAAATACCACCCTTGGATCAATAAATGCAGGACTATCCTCAATAAACATTGGAGTATTCTCAGCAGAGCTTACCCGAATGTTACAGAATTTCAATCTCCACCTATGATATGCTACAAAAGGTGTAAAAATATCAGAGACATCCTAGTCAGGGCTGATGTAGGTAGTGACAGACATACCCAGCGCCAGGCCACGCTCTCAACACCCAAGAATGGGACATATCCATGCCTTCAATGCATACACTGCTCTAGTGCCATTAAAGGAGAACACTTCACCCACCCATACACAGGGGAAAAATTTAAAATAAATGGCTTCTTTACCTGTAATAGCAATTTTGTGGTCTATCTCTTGAAGTGTCCCTGTGGTCTAGTGTATGTCGGTGAGACCTCCATGAGGTTGAAAGAGCGTTTCTGCAAACATAAATCTACCATTAGAAAGAAAAATTTACTACTTCCCATCCCATATCATTTTGACAAGCATCGACATGCCATCTCCCAGCTGCGCTTCCAGATAATAGAGCACGTATCACTACCCAGGAGAGGAGGAGACAGGTGTAAAATGCTCAAAAAAAGAGAAGCCTTTTGGATTCATCGCCTCCAAACCCTAGAACCAAAGGGATTAAATCGTGATTATGATTTAAATAGTTTTCTGTAAGCTACAGTGTGCAGTAACCCTTTCAACATGTTCCCTCTTTCTTTCTTTCACAGAGAACTTGACTCCAATCCATGTCATTTAGTGCTTGATCAGGGCGTAAGTTTACCACCCAAAATTGTAGCACCTCTGCATTCAGTATTTTACATCATTATATAAGGTTTAGCAAAATGTGGCACTGTAAAGCATGGTGCACTGAGAATTAATTATGTTCTTTTTTTCCTTTTTTCTTCTGTATAAGTTTGCTACAGTTTCTAGCAACCAGTATGGAACATTATACTATAATAATATTATGATGATCAATAGAATGTAGCACTGCAAAGCATGGTGCCCTGTTAAGCAATGATAGTTATCTGTTCATCCACTTGTTTAATCATTATCTCTGCATTGTTGTGTCCTCTGTTTACAACGTTGTCATGGTAACCTGATGTCATTTCCGGCTCCACCGCGGGCTATTTAAATTGTTTGCAACTTGTATCCATTATGTTTGACAAAGGCTCACAGTAGCCGAAACGCGTCACTTATCACTTGTATGTGACCATTAAATCTACTTGAAATTACTATTAGAGCGAGTGCTGGTCCTTACTATACAACTGTTATGTACTGCTGACATCAGCCCATCGCTAATGTCAGTCAGCTACATAACGTAACGTTTTTTCTGATGATTGACAGATTCTGAAACCTGTTTAAAGGGTTTCTACCACCAGAAATACCGTTATGTAGCTGACTGATGTAGAGATGCGCCAATGTCAGCACTACATAACAGTATGTTTCTAACATTAGTCCCTGCAGCCGTTTTTGCTAAAAAAAGCACTTTTATTATATGCTAATGAGCCTCTAGGTGCTATGTGGGCGTAAAATCAGCACCTAGAGGCTCCGTCCACTCACCCATTATCGTGCCCAGGTCCAGTGTTGTGCCCGCCCAGCTCCTCTTGATTGATGGCACGGTGCGCCGCATCGCTGCCGAAATCCCGCGCCTGCGCCGTTCACTTCTGTCTTCGGCGCAGTGAGTGAATGATGCGATCCTGGTGCCGGATTCCTCACTGCGCCTACGCTGACTACGTCACAGTGAGGAAGCCGGCATCAGGAGAGCGGCCTTCACTCACTGCGCCTGCGCCGAAGACAGAAGTGAACGGCACAGGCGCGGGATTTTGTCAACGCTGCTGCGAACCGTCACATCAATCAAGAGGAGCGGGGCGGGCAGAACAGGGGACCTGGGCGGGATAATGGGTGAGTGGACGGAGCCTCTAGGTGCTGATTTTACGCCCACATAGCACCTAGAGGCTTATTAGCATATAATAAAAATGCTTTTTTATCAAAAATATCTGCAGGGACTAATGTTAGAAACACACTGTTATGTAGTGCTGACATTAGCGCATCGCTATATCAGTCAGCTACATAACAGTATTTATGGTGGTAGAAGCCCTCTAAACACTGTTACATTTACACACTTCGAATGTTTTATATACCTTTTTAGAAGTGTCTATCTAGGAGAGGTGTCAGGACTGTCTTGGTCACTCTGCAGGCAGGGCACAGTGGGCACTGGGCTGGGCACTACTTGGGCAGTCTGCTGGAGCTGGACTGGAGTCTACTCTGGAGAAGAAGAATGATTTAAATTCTCCCTCCCTGCCTCTGTCTCTGATGTCACTTCCTGTGTGGAGTCTGGACCTGACTTCCTTATCAGAGAGAAGGAGGGAGGGACTGGGAGGCAGAGGAGGAGCGAGCAGTCCGGAGACTGAAGAGTGAGTTAACCGCTGCACTGCCTGGCACTGGCAGCCGCATCACTGACTGTAGTGTAGACTGGAGGAGGAGGGAAGGGGGAGGCTCGGGAGCGCAGCTCAGCTGATCATCCGGCCACCGCAGAAGTGAGTGACTGACAGTTTTAAATATGCGATCTGAGTCTCGGACGGGTGGCAACCTGGGGGGGATTTAACCAAACCTGTCCCCCCCGCATTATTTCCTGGGGGGGATCCGTCCCCCCCGTCCCCCCCGCTTCCTACGCCCATGGTGGCAGTGGCCATTTTATGCAAGCTCAGTGCACCAGCACTGCATCTGAGCTTTTGTGACATTCAAATTCAAGCTTTAACCACTTAAGGACCACAGGTTTATACCCCCCTAAAGACCAGGCCCTTTTTTACAAATCAGCACTCCACAACTTTAGCGGTTTATTGCTCGGTCATGCAACTTACCACCCAAATGAATTTTACCTCCTTTTCTTCTCACTAATAGAGCTTTCATTTGGTGGTATTTCATTGCTGCTGACATTTTTACTTTTTTTGTTATTAATCAAAATTTAACGATTTTTTTGCAAAAAAATGACATTTTTCACTTTCAGTTGTAAAATTTTGCAAAAAAAACGACATCCATATATAAATTTTGCTCTAAATTTATTGTTCTACATGTCTTTAATAAAAAAAAAATGTTTGGGTAAAAAAAAAATGGTTTGGGTAAAAGTTATAGCGTTTACAAACTATGGTACAAAAATTTGAATTTCCGCTTTTTGAAGCAGCTCTGACTTTCTGAGCACCTGTCATGTTTCCTGAGGTTCTACAATGGCCAGACAGTACAAACACCCCACAAATGACCCCATTTCGGAAAGTAGACATCCTAAGGTATTCGCTGATGGGCATAGTGAGTTCATAGAACTTTTTATTTTTTGTCACAAGTTAGCGGAAAATGATGATTTTTTTTTCTTTTTTTTTTTTCTTACAAAGTCTCATATTCCACTAACTTGTGACAAAAAATAAAAACTTCCATGAACTCACTATGTCCATCAGCAAATACCTTGGGATGTCTTCTTTCCAAAATGGGGTCACTTGTGGGGTAGTTATACTGCCCTGGCATTCTAGGGGCCCAAATGTGTGGTAAGGAGTTTGAAATCAAATTCTGTAAAAAATGGCTGGTGAAATCCGAAAGGTGCTCTTTGGAATGTGGGCCCCTTTGCCCACCTAGGCTGCAAAAAAGTGTCACACATGTGGTATCTCCGTATTCAGGAGAAGCTGGGGAATGTGTTTTGGGGTGTCATTTTACATATACCCATGCTGGGTGAGAGAAATATCTTGGCAAAAGACAACTTTGTATAAAAAAAATTGTAAAAGTTGTCTTTTGCCAAGATATTTCTCTCACCCAGCATGGGTATATGTAAAATGACACCCCAAAACACATTCCCCAACTTCTCCTGAATACGGAGATACCAGATGTGTGACACTTTTTTGCAGCCTAGGTGGGCAAAGGGGCCCATATTCCAAAGAGCACCTTTCGGATTTCACTGGTCATTTTTTACAGAATTTGATTTCAAACTCCTTACCACACATTTGGGCCCCTAGAATGCCAGGGAAGTATATCTACCCCACAAGTGACCCCATTTTGGAAAGAAGACACCCCAAGGTATTCGCTGATGGGCATAGTGAGTTCATGGAAGTTTTTATTTTTTGTCACAAGTTAGTGGAATATGAGTCTTTGTAAGAAAAAAAAAAAAAAAATCATCATTTTCCACTAACTTGTGACAAAAAATAAAAACTTCCATGAACTCACTATGCCCATCAGCGAATACCTTGGGATGTCTTCTTTCCAAAATCGGGTCACTTGTGGGGTAGTTATACTGCCCTGGCATTTTAGGGGCCCAAATGTGTGGTAAGGAGTTTGAAATCAAATTCTGTAAAAAATGGCCAGTGAAATCCGAAAGGTGCTCTTTGGAATATGGGCCCCTTTGCCCACCTAGGCTGCAAAAAAGTGTCACACATCTGGTATCTCCGTATTCAGGAGAAGTTGGGGAATGTGTTTTGGGGTGTCATTTTACATATACCTATGCTGGGTGAGAGAAATATCTTGGCAAAAGACAACTTTGTATAAAAAAATGGTAAAAGTTGTCTTTTGCCAAGATATTTCTCTCACCCAGCATGGGTATATGTAAAATGACACCCCAAAACACATTCCCCAACTTCTCCTGAATACGGAGATACCAGATGTGTGACACTTTTTTGCAGCCTAGGTGGGCAAAGGGGCCCATATTCCAAAGAGCACCTTTCGGATTTCACTGGTCATTTTTTACAGAATTTGATTTCAAACTACTTACCACACATTAGGGCCCCTAGAATGCCAGGGCAGTCTAACTACCCCACAAGTGACCCCATTTTGGAAAGAAGACACCCCAAGGTATTAGCTGATGGGCATAGTGAGTTCATGGAAGTTTTTATTTTTTGTCACAAGTTAGTGGAATATGAGACTTTGTAAGAAAAAAAAAAAAATCATCATTTTCCACTAACTTGTGACAAAAAATAAAAAATTCTAGGAACTCGCCATGCCCCTCACGGAATACCTTGGGGTGTCTTCTTTCCAAAATGGGGTCACTTGTGGGGTAGTTATACTGCCCTGGCATTTTCCAGGGGCCCTAATGTGTGGTAAGTAGGTAAATGACCTGTGAAATCCTAAAGGTGCTTTTTGGAATGTGGGCCCCTTTGCCCACCTAGGCTGCAAAAAAGTGTTACACATGTGGTATCGCCGTATTCAGGAGAAGTTGGGCAATGTGTTTTGGGGTGTCATTTTACATATACCCATGCTGGGTGAGAGAAATATCATGGCAAACGACAACTTTTCCCATTTTTTTATACAAAGTTGGCATTTGACCAAGATATTTCTCTCACCCAGCATGGGTATATGTAGAATAACACCCCAAAACACATTCCCCAACTTCTCCTGAGTACGGCGATACCAGATGTGTGACACTTTTTTGCAGCCTAGATGCGCAAAGGTGCCCAAAATCCTTTTAGGAGGGCATTTTTAGACATATGGATACCAGACTTCTTCTCACGCTTTGGGGCCCCTAGAATGCCAGGGCAGTATAAATACCCCACATGTGACCCCATTTTGGAAAGAAGACACCCCAAGGTATTCAATGAGGGGCATGGCGAGTTCATAGAATTTTTTTTTTTTGGCACAAGTTAGCGGAAATTGATATTTTTTATTCTTTTCTCACAAAGTCTCCCTTTCCGCTAACTTGGGACAAAAATTTCAATCTTTTATGGACTCAATATGCCCCTCACGGAATACCTTGGGGTGTCTTCTTTCCGAAATGGGGTCACATGTGGGGTATTTATACTGCCCTGGCATTCTAGGGGCCCTAAAGCGTGAGAAGAAGTCTGGAATATAAATGTCTAAAAAATTTTACGCATTTGGATTCCGTGAGGGGTATGGTGAGTTCATGTGAGATTTTATTTTTTGACACAAGTTAGTGGAATATGAGACTTTGTAAGAAAAAAAAATAATAATTCCGCTAACTTGGGCCAAAAAAATGTCTGAATGGAGCCTTACAGGGGGGTGATCAATGACAGGGGGGTGATCAATGACAGGGGGGTGATCAGAGAGTCTATATGGGGTGATCACCCCCCTGTCATTGATCACCCCCCTGTAAGGCTCCATTCAGATGTCCGTATGTGTTTTGCGGATCCGATCCATGTATCCGTGGATCCGTAAAAATCATACGGACATCTGAATGCAGCCTGACGGGGGGGTGATCAATGACAGGGGGGGTGATCAATGACAGGGGGGGTGATCAGGGAGTCTATATGGGGTGATCACCCCCCCTGGAAGGCTCCAGAGAGACGCCTGTATGTGTTTTGCGGATCCGATCCATCTATTAGTGGATCCGTAAAAATCATGCGGACATCTAAATGGAGCTTTACAGGGGGGTGATCAATGACAGGGGGGGTAATCAATGACAGGGAGGTGATCAGGGAGTCTATATGGGGTGATCACCACAGTCATTGATCACGCCCCTGTAAGGCTCCATTCAGACGTCCGTATGCGTTTTGCGGATGCGATCCATCTATCAGTGGATCCGTAAAAATCATGCGGACATCTGAATGGAGCTTTACAGGGGGGTGATCAATGACAGGGGTGTAATCAATTACAGGGGGGTGATCAGGGAGTCTATATGGGGTGATCACCACAGTCATTGATCACGCCCCTGTAAGGCTCCATTCGGACGTCCGTATGCGTTTTGTGGATCCCATCCATCTATCAGTGGATCCGTAAAAATCATGCGGACATCTGAATGGAGCTTTACAGGGGGTTGATCAATGACAGGGGGGTAATCAATGACAGGGGGGTGATCAGGGAGTCTATATGGGGTGATCACCACAGTCATTGATCACGCCCCTGTAAGGCTCCATTCAGACGTCCGTATGCGTTTTGCGGATCCGATCCATCTATCAGTGGATCCGTAAAAATCATGCGGACATCTGAATGGAGCTTTACAGGGGGGTGATCAATGACAGGGGTGTAATCAATGACAGGGGGGTGATCAGGGAGTCTATATGGGGTGATCACCACAGTCATTGATCACGCCCCTTTAAGGCTCCATTCAGACGTCCGTATGCGTTTTGCGGATCCGATCCATCTATCAGTGGATCCGTAAAAATCATGCGGACATCTGAATGGAGCTTTACAGGGGGGTGATCAATGACAGGGGTGTAATCAATGACAGGGGGGTGATCAGGGAGTCTATATGGGGTGATCACCACAGTCATTGATCACGCCCCTGTAAGGCTCCATTCAGACGTCCGTATGCGTTTTGCGGATCCGATCCATCTATCAGTGGATCCGTAAAAATCATGCGGACATCTGAATGGAGCTTTACAGGGGGTTGATCAATGATAGGGGTGTAATCAATGACAGGGGGGTGATCAGGGAGTCTATATGGGGTGATCACCACAGTCATTGATCACGCCCCTGTAAGGCTCCATTCAGACGTCCGTATGCGTTTTGCGGATCCGATCCATCTATCAGTGGATCCGTAAAAATCATGCGGACATCTGAATGGAGCTTTACAGGGGGTTGATCAATGACAGGGGGGTAATCAATGACAGGGGGGTGATCAGGGAGTCTATATGGGGTGATCAACACAGTAATTGATCACGCCCCTGTAAGGCTCCATTCAGACGTCCGTATGCGTTTTGCGGATCCGATCTATCTATCAGTGGATCCGTAAAAATCATGCGGACATCTGAATGGAGCTTTACAGGGGTGTGATCAATGACAGGGGGGTAATCAATGACAGGGGGGTGATCAGGGAGTCTATATGGGGTGATCAGGGGCTAATAAGGGGTTAATAAGTGACGGGGGGGTGTAGTGTAGTGTAGTGGTGCTTGGTGCTACTTTACTGAGCTACCTGTGTCCTCTGGTGGTCGATCCAAACAAAGGGGACCACCAGAGGACCAGGTAGCAGGTATATTAGACGCTGTTATCAAAACAGCGTCTAATATACCTGTTAGGGGTTAAAAAAAACACATCTCCAGCCTGCCAGCGAACGATCGCCGCTGGCAGGCTGGAGATCAACTCTCTTACCTTCCGTTCCTGTGAGCGCACGCGCCTGTGTGCGCGCGTTCACAGGAAATCTCGGCTCACGCGAGATGACGCAAATCGGCGTTAGCGTAGCCTGGGGGAGCCTCCGCAATGACGCCTTTCGGTGTTAGCGCGGCGGCAAGTGGTTAAATACTGCACTAATAATTTTGTTTTAAAAAAAAAAACACCCTTTTTTGGCAATATACAACATCTGGTGCCTTTGCAGGATTTAGTCAGTGTGCAATTTAATCTAGAAATACAGCCCTAATTTTCTGAGTTTTTAAAAACACAATTTTTTGGCAAAATACACAATTTTACAGTCCTTGATGCATCAGCACGTGTAAAATTCAAACGTTATATACAGCTTTTATATTCTGTTAGTAAAAAAAAAAAAATTTTGGGCAATATACAACATCTGGTGCTTTGCAGGATTAGTCAGTGTGCAATTTAAGTTTGAAATACAGCCCTAATTTTCTGTGTTTTTAAAAACACCCTTTTTGTGCAAAATACACTATTTACAGCCCTAGCTGCATCTGCACGTGTGAAATTCAATTGTTTTAGTCAGATTTCATATTCTGTAAGTAAAAAAAACACCCTTTTTTTTTGCAAAATACTTAATATTGCAGCCCTTGCTGCATCTGTGATTGTTAAAAACAAGTTTTAATTTTTTTAAATAATTTTCTGGATTTTGAAAAAACACCCATTTTTGGCAATATCCAACATCTGGTGCCTTTGCAGGACTAGTCAGTGTGCAATTTAAGCTAGAAATACAGCCATAATGATCTGGGCTTTTAAAAACACCCTTTTGTGCAAAATGCACTGTTTTACAGCCCTTGCTGCATCAGCACGTGTGAAATTCAAGGATTATATACTGCTGTCATATTCTGTTATTAAACAAACACCCATTTTGGGCAAAAAACTGAATTTTACAGCCTTTGCTGCATATGTCATTGTGAGATACGCACTTTATATACTGTGGTTCTATTCAGTTATTTGAAAAACAGCCCTTTTGGTCAAAAAAAATTAATTGCGGCCTAGTCTGGATCTGTATGTGTGAGATACACACTTTAGATACTGTGGTTATATTCTTCTATTAATAAAACACCCTTTTTGGGCAAAATACACAATTTTACAGACCTTGCTGCATCAGCACGTGTGAAATTCAAGGGTTATATACTGCTGTCATATTCTGTTATTAAACAAACACCCATTTTGGGCAAAAAAAATATGAATTTTGCAGCCTTTGCTGCATATGTCTTGTCATTGTGAGATACACACTTTAGATACTGTGGTTCTATTCAGTTATTAGAAAAACAGCCATTTTGGGCAAAAAACTTTAATTGCGGCCTAGTCTGGATCAGTACCTGTGAGATGCACACTTTAGATACTGTGGTTATCTTCTTTTATTAATAAAACACCCTTTTTGGGCAAAAAAATTTAATTGCGGCCTAGTCTGCATCTGTACGTGTAAGATACAACCTTTACATACCGTCGTTCTATTCTGCTATTAATTAAACACCCATTTAGGGCAAGATCCTAAATTTAAGAAATATGAGGAGAACGTCAAATAAGGGACATGGCCCAGATCGTGGTGCTGCTGGTGGAGCCCCTGTTGCAGGGAGAGGACATGGTCGATCTATGCCAGCTACACGCACAAGTGAAACCCCTTCCTCAGGTGCGAGTAGGCGACAGAACCTACAGCGGTATTTGGTCGTGCCTAATGCGGCTCTACGAATGGTGAGAGTTGGCTCCTGCAGCTGATGTCCATCAGTCTTTCACTTCACCCCTTTGCAAATCAGCCAAGCAGTCTGAGCCCCAAGTCATGCAGCAGTCTCTTCTGCTTTTTGATGACTCTGTTAGCAGGGTTTCCCAGGGCCATCCACCTATCCCTGCCCCAGAAGTGGAAGAGATTGAGTGCACCGATGCCCAACCACTTATGTTTCAAGATGAGTACATGGAAGGACCATCGCAGCACATCTCGGATGATGACGAAACACAGGTGCCAACTGCTGGGGGTTTTGAAAGTGTGCAGACTGACAAGGAGGGCAGGGGTGAAGACTGGGTTGAAGATGATGTGGAGGACGATGAGGTCCTCGACCCCACATGGAGTCAAGGTCATTCGAGTGACCTATGTACGTCGGAGGAAGAGGCGGTGGTCGCACAGAGCCACCAGCACAGCAGAAGAGGGAGCAGGGTGCAAAAGCGGAGCGGCCATTCCCTAGACAGTACGCCTTCTACTGCCCACCGCAGCAAGGGACCGAGCACATCAAAGCCAGCTCCAAGGAGTTCCCTGGCGTGGCAGTTCTTCAGACAAGGTGCTGACGACAAGACATGAGTGGTTTGCACTCTGTGCAATAAGAGCCTGAAGCGAGGCATAAACGTTCTCAACCTGAGCACTACCTGCATGACCAGGCATTTAAGTGCAAAGCACAAGCTGCAGTGGAGTAGACACCTCAAAAACCAAGAAAGGTCTCTGGCTCCTCCTGCTTCCTCTTCTGCTGCAGTCTCGGCCTCTTCATCCACCTCTAGAGTGACAGTGCCTCCTGCCACCCCGCAAACAGAGGATCTGCCAGCAACACCACCACCTGGGTCACCAAGCATCTCCACAATGTCCCACGGAAGCGTTTAGCTCTCCATCTCCCAAACACTGGAGTGGAAGAGGAAGTACCCCCCTACCCACCCACGATCCCTAGCCCTGAATGCCAGCATTTCTAAATTACTGGCCTTTGAAATGCTATCATTCCGTCTGGTGGAGACGGAGAGTTTTAAAGGCCTTATGGCTGTGGCTGTCCCACAGTAAGTGGTGCCCAGACACCACTACTTTTCCAGGAGAGCCATTCCTTCCCTGCACAACCAAGTGGGGAACAAAATCAGGTGGGCACTGCGCAGCGCCATCTGTGGCAAGGTGCGCCTTACTATGCATACGTGGACCAGTAAGCACGGTCAGGGACGTTATATCTCCCAACAGCAAACTGGGTAAATGCAGTGGCGGCTCGGCCTAAGGCATATAGCATCACTGAGGATTGCAGGGCGCTTCAGTTTGCCTCCTGTTGCTTCCTCCTCCTACTCCGCTTCCTCATCCTCTACCGGCTCCTCATCCGGTCAGCGTAACACCTTCACCACCAACTTCAGCACAGCCAGGGGTAAATGACAGCAGGCAGTTTTAAAACTTATCTGTTTGGGGGACAAACCCCACACCGCGCAGGAGCTGTGGACGGGTCTTGAACAACAGACCGATGAGTGGTTGGTGCCAGTGAGCCTCAAGCCCGGCCTGGTAGTGTGCGATAATGGGCAAAATCTCGTAGCAGTTCTTGGACTAGACGGTTTGACGCACATCACTTGCCTGGCGCATGTGCTGAATTTGGTGGTGCAGAGATTTCTTAAAAATTACCCCGATAAACCTGCTGCATAAAGTGCGGGCCGTCTGTGCGCGCTTTCAGCGTTCTCACCCTGCTGCTGCTCGCCTGTCAGCGCTGCAATGTAACTTTAGCCTTCCCACTCACCGCCTCTTATGCGACGTGCCTAGACTGTGCGAGCAGCAGCAGGCGATAATGGAGTTTCAGCTGCAGCACGCACGGGTGATTCGCTCTGCGGAACAGCACCACTTCACCACCAATGACTGGGCCTCCATGCGAGACCTGTGTTCCTTGTTGCGTTGTTTCGAGTACTCCACCAACATGGCCAGTGCCGATAACGCTGTTCTCATCGTTACTATCCCACTTCTGGTGGCTATAATGGAAGAGGATGTGGCACAGGAGGAGGAGAAAGAGGGATCATTTTGTAGGGTTTCCGGCCAGTCATTCCCAAGTGGCTCCGACGGTGGGTTCCTGCACCCAGGCTCGGACTGGCCGACAGGGGTACACGGGAATCACCCCGTGGGCCCCTGAGCAAGGTGGGCCCCTAGTCTCCCACGCCCTGCACAAGTGGAACATAACACATTAGATTTACTTCACTACATACATATATTCAATGTACAGCACCTCAACCAGCCTATGTTCATATAAAAAACTTGTTCAATTATTTATTATATTTGGATGTATCCGTATGGTGGGCCCCCAAAATAAATTTTACTGGTGGGCCCTAGGTACCCCAGTCCGACACTGCCTGCACCCACAAATGCCAGGTACACAATTGTCCAGCCAGGGCACAGTTCTGGAGGATGACGAGGTGGAGGATGAGAAGATGGAGGAGGAGGAAACTTGTTCACAGCAGGGTGGCACTCAGACCAGCTCATGGCCAACACTGGTGCGGGGCTAGGGGGATACAGAGGACACAACCGATACACCTCCCTCAGAGGACAGCTTGTCGTTGCCTCTGGGCAGCCTGCCACACATGAGCGATTACATGCTGCAGTGTCTCCGCAAAGACCGCAGAGTTGCCCATATTCTAACTTGTGCTGATTACTGGGTGGCCACCCTGCTGGATCCCCGTTACAAGGACAATGTACCATCCTTAAATCCCTCACTGAAGCGTGATCAAAAGATGTGCGAGTACAAGTGCATGCTGGTAGAGGCGCTGCTGGTGGCATTCCCACCTGACAGCGGGGGCACAGTGGAAGCACAAGGCGAAGGCAGAGGAAGAGGTCGGCAATGCAGCTGGGGCACCGCCAGCACCTCAGAAGGCAGGGTTAGCATGGCCGAAATGTGGAAAAGCTTTGCAAGCACGCCACAACAACCAGCACCACCAGCTGATATGGAACGTCTTAGCAGGAGGCAGCATTTCACCAACATGGTGGAGCAGTATGTGTGCACAAGCCTACACGTACTGAATGACGGGTCTGCCCCCTTCAACTACTGGGTCTCCAAATTGGTCACATGGCCTGAGCTTGCCCTTGGAGGTGCTGGCCTGCCCTGAAGCCAGTGTATTATATTGAATGTGTGTTTAGCACGGCAGGGGGCGTCATCACAGACAAGCGCAGCCACCTGTCCACAGCCAATGTGGACAAGCTCACGTTCATTAAAATGAACCAGGCATGGATCCCACAGGACTTGTCCCTACCTTGTGCAGAATAGACATGTATACCAGACTTAACCAGCCATTGTTATACTACAGAGCAATTGCTCATTCTTGTATTTTGGATATTTCACACTCTTGGAGTGTACCCTAATTAAAAAAAATATATATTAAAACCAAAAAACCAGTGTTGGCTACCTGGTCGTCATCCAACGCTGCTTCCACCTACAACGCTATGTCCACCGCCTCCTCAAACTCCTACTCTATATGGACCTCCACCTCATAAATCATGGTAGGCTCAGAAAAGAACATCGCAAGTTGATAGAGGAGATATCCAAATGGATGGTGGACGTCACGGGGGCACCTCTGCATAGGTGACAGGTACATAAATTTCAAAAAATCGTCTGTTACATTGTCAGGTGACATTTTACCAATTTTGACGGATAGAAACCCCTGCTCTGCATAGGTGACAGGGAATAAAATTTAAGAAATTCTTCTTTACTTGATGCGCGCCACCTCCTTTCATTCAATGCTTAAACTTTAACAAGTTGTCCCACATTTGCACTTCAATAATTTGTCCCGCATTTGCGCTTTAATAATTTGTCCCACATTTGCGCTTCAATAATTTGTCCCACATTTGCGCTTTAATAATTTGTCCCACATTTGCGCTTCAATAATTTGTCCCACATTTGCGCTTCAATAATTTGTCCCACATTTGCGCTTTAATAATTTGTCCCACATTTGCGCCTCAATAACGTTTCCAATATTTCCGCTTCAGCAAAATAAAATTTCATCCATTTATCTCCCTTCGATATGGTCTCTCTTTCTCACGCTCCCTCTCTGGCGTGGAACACTGATTCACCGATAACCATGATCAACATGGTAGGCTCAGAAAAGAACTTCAAAAGTTGATACAGAAGATATCCAGGGACGTGCGATCAGGCAGAAGTTATCTAGAGTCAACAAAGCGGCAGCAGGGCCTCTCCTGGCTAACGTTTCCAAATCCAAAATACCACAGTGACATTCCCTATAATTTTTTATTAATCATTCCAATAACAGGGCATCTTAAGAGTCCTGTATTGTTATTTATCGTCACTACCTCCCCGAGTCGGGAGTGGGTAATTGCCACGCGCCCCCTCCTTAACTTGGAAGCTTATGCTTCAATACTTTGTCCCACATTTCTGCTCGATTACATTTAATTTCATCCATTGACCTCCCTTGGATGTATTATCCCTTTCTCAGGCTCCCTCTCCGGTCTGGAACCCTGAATCCCCGCCACCCGTGATCACCATGGTAGGCGCATAAAAGAACATCGAAAGTTGATAGAGAAAATATACAATTGAATTGTGGACATCACGGGGACGTGCAACATGGTGGAGCAGTATGTATGCAAACGCCTACACGTACTGAATGATGGGTCTGCCACCTTCAACTTCTGGGTCTCATTGGGCACATGGCCTGAGCTTGCCCTTTACACCTTGGAGGTGCTGGCCTGCCCTGCAGCCAGTGTATTGTCTGAACGTGTGTCTAGCATGACTGGAGGGGGTTATCGCAGGTTATATTTCCCAATGCTTTGGGGTGTACCCTAATTTAAAAAAATATATAAATAAATTTAAAACCAAAAAACTGTGTAGGCTACCTCCTCTTCCTCCACCGCCGCTTCCACCTACACCGCCACATCCACAGCCTCCTCAACCTCCTACTCCATATGGACCTCGTCCTCCTATATCAAGATTATTATTTTTTATTTTTAAGTATTTTGTTATTTAACCACTTCCCATCTGGGCCCTTTGCCCCCTTCCTGACCAGGCCAAATTTTGCAAAACTGACATATCTCACTTTATGTGGTAATAACTTTGGAACACCTTTATTTATCCAAGTCATTCAGAGATTGTTTTCTCGTGACACATTGTACTTCATGATAGTCATAAAATTGAGTCAAAATATTTCACCTTTATTTATGAAAAAATCCCAAATTTACCCAAAAATTTGAAAAATTCGCAATTTTCTAAATTTCAATTTCTCTGCTTTCAAAACAGAAAGTGATACCTCATAAAATAGTTATTATTTATCATTTCCCATATGTCTACTTTATGTTGGCATCATTTTGGAAATGTCATTTTATTTTTTTAGGACGTTAGAAGGCTTAGAAGTTTAGAAGCAATTCTTCAAATTTGTAAGAAAATTGCCAAAACCCACTTTATAAGGACCAGTTCAGGTCTGAAGTCACTTTGTGGGGCCTACATAGTGGATACCCCCATAAATGACCCCATTGTAGAAACTACACCCCTCAAGGTATTCAAAACCGATTTTACAAACTTTGTTAACCCTTTAGGCGTTCCACAAGAATTAAAGGAAAATGGAGATCAAATTTTTAAATTTCACTTTTTTGGCAGATTTTCCATTTTAATCAATTTTTTTCTTTAACACATCGATGGTTAACAGCCAAACAAAACTCAATATTTATTACCCAGATTCTGCGGTTTACAGAAACACCCCACATGTGGTCGTAAACTGCTGTATGGGCACACGGCAGGGCGCAGAAGGAAAGGAACTCCACATGGTTTTTAGATGCCATGTCCCATTTGAAGCCCCCTGATGCACCCTTACAGTAGAAACTCCCAAGAAGTGACCCCATTTTGGAAACTAGGGGATAAGGTGCCAGTTTTATTAGTACTATTTTTGGGTACATATGATTTTTTGATCATTCATTATAACACTTTATGGGGCAAGGTGACCAAAAAATTGGTTGTTTTAGCACAGTTTCTATTTATTTATTTTTACAGCGTTCACCTGAGGGGTTCAGTCAAGTGACATTTTTATAGAGCAGATTGTTACGGACGTGGCGATACCTAATATGTATACTTTTTCTCATTTATTAAAGTTTTACACAATAATAGCATTTTTGAAACCAAAAAATTATGTTTTAATGTGTCCATGTTCTGAGAGCTATAGTTTTTTTATTTTTTGAGAGATTTTCTTATGTAGGGGCTCATTTTTTGCGGGATGAGGTGACGGTTTTATTGGTACTATTTTGTGGGACATACGCGTTTTTGATCACTTGGTGTTGCACCTTTTGTGATGCAAGGTGACAAAAATTGCTTGTTTTGACACAGTTTTTTTTATTTTTTTTTTACGGTGTTCACCCGAGGGGTTAGGTCATGTGATATTTTTATAGAGCTGGTTTTTACGGACGCGGCAATACCTAATATGTATACTTTTTTTTATTTGTTTCACTTTAACACAATAATAGCATTTTTGAAACCAAAAAAATGATGTTTTAGTGTCTCCATGTTCTAAGAGCTATAGTTTTTTTATTTTTTGAGAGATTTTCTTATGTAGGGGCTCATTTTTTGCGGGATGAGGTGACGGTTTTATTGGTACCATTTTGTGGGACATACGCGTTTTTGATCACTTGGTGTTGCACCTTTTGTGATGCAAGGTGACAAAAATTGCTTGTTTTGACACAGTTTTTTTTATTTATTTTTTACGGTGTTCACCCGAGGGGTTAGGTCATGTGATATTTTTATAGAGCTGGTTTTTACGGACGCGGCAATACTAAATATGTCTATTTTATTTTATTTTTTCTATTTTTTTATTTTTTTTTTATTCCTTACTTGGGATTTTTTTTTTTTTTACATGTGAACCTTTTTTTTATTTTATTTTTTCAACACTTTATTTTATTTTTATTTTATTTTACACTTTTCGTCCCCCATAAGGTCATACAAGACCTCTGGGGGACATTTACTTCACTTTTTTTTTTTTTTTTCACTGTTGATTTCTCCTGTAACTGGGGCTGACATAGTAGCCCCAGTTACAGTGGAAATGCACCCCTATAGAGGCTGTACAGCAGCAATCCTGCGCTGTACAGCCTCACAGCAGGGCTGATCGAGGTCTCTGAGAGACCTCACACAGCCCCTGCACTCTCCGGTCCCGGCGGTCACATGACCGCCGGGCCGGAACAGGAAGCGCACAGCGCTTCCTGCTCTGCAGACATAGCGCTCGGTGAGCGCTGTGTCTGCAGCGATCGTGAAGGCAAGGACACCTGGGCACTGTCCCTGCCTTATCTCTGGGTTGCCCTGCTGTCACTGACAGCGGGCAACCCGATCAGCAGCTGCACGATTAGCGTGCAGCTGCTATTTCTGACAGGACGTTTTAAAAAGTGCTGTCAGAAATAGACGTCCACCCATAGGACGTTTATATCCTATGGGCGGACGTGAGGCGGTTAAAGTAATTTCCCTGTCCACTTTTGTTTGCAGAGCACTTGACATGATCTTAACCACATTTTGCTGGCATTTGCAGCCCTCTAGAACTTTCCATGACATTTTTACAGCCATTTTAGTGCTCAAAAGATCGTGTCCCCATTGACTTCATGGGGTTCAGATTCGGGGTCAAGTTCGGGTCAAGTTCGCGTTCCAAACTCGAACTTTTTTGTGAAGTTCGGCCAAACTCGTCGAACCCGAACATCCAGGTGTCCGCTCAACTCTAGTCGTCACAGGTGTTGAATTCCTCCGAGATCCATGCCTTTTTAATGTTTAGAAATGTGAGGTAGTCCACACTGTCATGAGCTAGGCGAGTGCGCTTATCGGTCACGATCCCCGCTGCTGCGCTGAATGTCCTTTCAGACAGGACACTCGACGAGGGGCAAGCCAAGAGTTCCATGGCAAATTGTGCCAGCTCTGGCCACAGGTCAAGCCTGCACACCCAGTAGTCAAGGGGTTCCTCGCTTCTCAGAGCGTCCATATCGGCCATTAACCCGATGTAGTCGGACACCTGTCGGTCTAGGCGTTCTCTGAGGCTGGATCCGGAGGGCGGCTGTCGATGGGTTAGCTGCAAGAATGATTTCATATCCGAAGTGACCATCACATCTTCAAACCACCCTCTTTTTGCATGCACTGTAGGATTGGTACCCACAACTGTTTCTATGTGAGTGGAAATTCCTCTGCCAGCACCCACAACAGCAGAATGCAGCATCTCTCAAAGCAAGGCCTGGAAATGCTGCATTCTGACAACCCTCTGTGATGCTGGTGACATGTCTGCCAATTTGTGTTTGTACCAGGGGTCTAAGTATGTTGGCACCCAGTACTGGTCCTTGCCTTTATTCATTTTTAATAAATTGGAAGCGGTGGAGCGCCCTGGCTCCTGCTCATCGCCCAGAACAATGTCGTGGTCTCCTCCCCCCATCCACTGACAACACCAGGGATCCCAGAAAAGTTTTAAGCCTGCTCTTCTTGCTCCTTCACCTCCTCCTCCCCCCATGCACCATCCTGACTCTTCAGACTTCTGCTGACTTGTCTCAGATGGAGTAGCCCCCCTGGGAATTCATTCAGCTTTGCAACTTCCTCATCTTCCTGCTCCTCGACGGCTTGATCAATGACACGACAAAATGCACGCTCCAGAAGGAAGGCGTAAGGTACGATGTCACTGATGGCGCCCTGTCTGCGACTGACCAGTTTGGTTATCTTATCAAATGGCTGCAGAAGTCTGCATGCATCGAGCATGAGCAGCCAATGGCGCGGTGAAAAAAACAAGCTCCCCAGAACCAGTCCTGCTGCAGATTTCGTACAGGTAGTCGTTAACGGCACGTTTCTGCTGGAGCAACCTATCAAGCATATACAAGGTGGAGTTCCAGCACGTCGGGCAGTCACAAGTCAAACATCTGACAGGCAAGTGGTGTCGCCTCTGAACGTCAGCAAGGCGAGGATTCTTCTTCACGTCAGCAAGGCGAGGATTACTCTAGGATTCTTCTTCACCTCATTGAGCAGTCTGCGCTGTGCTCTTGCAGTCATATTTACAGGACAGCCACTCCTAGGAAGAGTAGCAGCAGTGCTGAACTTTCTCCATTTATAGACAATTAGTCTTACCGTGGACTGATGAACAGCAAGGCTTTTGGAGATACTTTTATAACCCTTTCCAGCTTTATGCAAGTCAACAATTCTTAATTGTAGGTCTTCTGAGAGCTCTTTTATGCGAGGCATCATTCACATCAGGCAATGCTTCTTATTAAAAGCAAACCCACAACTGGAGTGTGTTTATTTATAGGGCAGGGCAGCTGTAATCAACACCTCCAATCTCATCTCATTGATTGGACTCCAGTTGGCTGACACCTCACTCCAATAAGCTCTTGGAGATGTCATTAGTCTAGGGGTTCACATACTTTTTCCACCTGCACTGTGAATGTTTACATGGTGTGTTCAATGAAAACATGGTAACATTTAATTCTTTGTGTGTTATTAGTTTAAGCAGACTGTGATTGTCTATTGTTGTGACTTAGATGAAGATCAGATTACATTTTATGACCAATTTGTGCAGAAATCCATATAATTCCAAAGGGTTCACATACTTTTTTTTGCAACTGTATATAGAACCCAATAATAAGTGTTTGCTGGAAGCTGGCAAATCAAACCATTTAATCAATATTTGGTGGAAGCTTGTGTAATCCCAGGCCTCAATCAATATTTGGTGGAAGCCGGTATATCAATATCCTGTATCAGTATTTTGTTGAAAAAGGTATATAGAACCCAATAATGAGTATTTGCTGGAAGCTGATATATCAAACCCCTTAATCAGTATTTGGTGGAAGCAGGTGTATCGCAGGCCTTAATTTATATTTGGTGGAAGCTGGTATATCACACCCCTCAATCAATATTTTGTGGTAGCCGGTGTATCACATACAGTTGCAATTTGTTATTCGGTATATCACACCAGTTGCAATTAGTTATTCGAATAGCGGACATCGCCATATGTTTGTCTGTTCGGCAAATCGCGATCTAGCAAAGTTCGCCGCAAAACGATATAAATTTAAAAGGTATAAATTTCTGCAACAAATTTGCTGTGTGTTAACATACTGTAAGGCTGGGTTTCTACTGGGGTAGTTGCGATGCAGCAGGTGCAATCCTTCTCACTCATAGATTTGCTAGCTAATGGAGGCATTACCTTCATATTAATTCATGGCCACCATGTTTGGGAGAGTTGCAGCTGCCTCTTGGCGCCTGTCCTTGGAGACCCAGCCTAAGGGCTAATTCACACGTTCTTGTACATTTTGCAGACATTAAAACTTGGAACGTTAAGCATCCACAAAGGTTTAAGTTCACAGTGCATCATGTTTTTTTCACTGTAGTTGATCCCATTTTTGCATTGAGAAAAATTGTTTCTATGCACTTGATCAGTGAAAAATGGACTGCACATTGATCATATTATGCTTTCATGGACTAATTTAACCACTTCCTGACCGCACATTGACTATAAACGTCCTGGGAGGTTGGGTTTATCTCTGAATGGACGTTCTGGAATGTCCATTCAGAGATGGCAGCTGTACGCTAATCGTGCAGCTGCCAAGTGTGGGGCCCACTGTCAGTGACAGCAGGGCACCGCAAAAATATTTCTCCCAGAAGGGCATCCCAGAGCTATATGGCCACGTTCAGCGGCAAGTGAATATATCTCTGGCACACAGTGTAGGTGCCAAGATACATCTGACCACAGACACGTGGTCTAGCAAACACGGGCAGAGAGGGTGCATAACTTTTACTGCCCACTGGGTGAACTTTCTGACGGCCGTCAAAAATGTAACCCGTGGCTCCCGTGTGGATTTGGTGTTACCGCCACGGATTGCATGCAGGCCTGACTCTTCTTCTCCTCCTCGGCTGACTCCTCCTTTTCCACTGCTACCGCCTCTTCCGCTGCACCCAAGCTCCCCAGAACCTATTTGATGTGAAAAGTGAGACGTTGCCATGCTGTGCTGCGGCTATTGTGCCTGGAAGCCAAGAGCCCCACCGGTCCTGCACTGCTTTCAGCTCTGCGGTCACAGACCGATCAGTGGCTAACCCCGCTCAATTTGACAGTTGGTAAAGTAGTGTGCGACAACAGTGCGAATCTGCTGAGTGCGCTAAAACAGGGCAAAATGACACACGTGCCAAGCATGGCACACGTCCTGAACTTAGTCGTGCAGCGATTCGTTGCCAAACACCCTGGGGTCCAGGACGTTTTGCGGCAGTCCAGGAAAATCTCTTTTCATTTTTGAAATTCTTACACGGCCATGGCTCGCCTTTCTGATGTTCAGCCGCGACACCACTTGTCCATCAGACGTCTGATTTGTGAACTGGAACTCCACCTTGTACAGGAAGTGCAGAATTATTAGGCAAGTTGTATTTTTGAGGATTAATTTTATTATTGAACAACAACCATGTTCTCAATGAACCCAAAAAACTCATTAATATCAAAGCTGAATATTTTTGGAAGTAGTTTTTAGTTTGTTTTTAGTTTTAGCTATTTTAGGGGGATATCTGTGTGTGCAGTTGACTATTACTGTGCATAATTATTAGGCAACTTAACAAAAAACAAATATATACCCATTTCAATTATTTATTTTTACCAGTGAAACCAATATAACATCTCAACATTCACAAATATACATTTCTGACATTCAAAAACAAAACAAAAACAAATCAGTGACCAATATAGCCACCTTTCTTTGCAAGGACACTCAAAAGCCTGCCATCCATGGATTCTGTCAGTGTTTTGATCTGTTCACCATCAACATTGCGTGCAGCAGCAACCACAGCCTCCCAGACACTGTTCAGAGAGGTGTACTGTTTTCCCTCCTTGTAAATCTCACATTTGATGATGGACCACAGGTTCTCAATGGGGTTCAGATCAGGTGAACAAGGAGGCCATGTCATTAGATTTTCTTCTTTTATACCCTTTCTTGCCAGCCACGCTGTGGAGTACTTGGACGCGTGTGATGGAGCATTGTCCTGCATGAAAATCATGTTTTTCTTGAAGGATGCAGACTTCTTCCTGTACCACTGCTTGAAGAAGGTGTCTTCCAGAAACTGGCAGTAGGACTGGGAGTTGAGCTTGACCCCATCCTCAACCCGAAAAGGCCCCACAAGCTCATCTTTGATGATACCAGCCCAAACCAGTACTCCACCTCCACCTTGCTGGCGTCTGAGTCGGACTGGAGCTCTCTGCCCTTTACCAATCCAGCCACGGGCCCATCCATCTGGCCCATCAAGACTCACTCTCATTTCATCAGTCCATAAAACCTTAGAAAAATCAGTCTTGAGATATTTCTTGGCCCAGTCTTGACATTTCAGCTTGTGTGTCTTGTTCAGTGGTGGTCGTCTTTCAGCCTTTCTTACCTTGGCCATGTCTCTGAGTATTGCACACCTTGTGCTTTTGGGCACTCCAGTGATGTTGCAGCTCTGAAATATGGCCAAACTGGTGGCAAGTGGCATCTTGGCAGCTGCACGCTTGACTTTTCTCAGTTCATGGGCAGTTATTTTGCGCCTTGGTTTTTCCACACGCTTCTTGCGACCCTGTTGACTATTTTGAATGAAACGCTTGATTGTTCGATGATCACGCTTCAGAAGCTTTGCAATTTTAAGAGTGCTGCATCCCTCTGCAAGATATCTCACTATTTTTGACTTTTCTGAGCCTGTCAAGTCCTTCTTTTGACCCATTTTGCCAAAGGAAAGGAAGTTTCCTAATAATTATGCACACCTAATATAGGGTGTTGATGTCATTAGACCACACCCCTTCTCATTACAGAGATGGACATCACCTAATATGCTTAATTGGTAGTAGGCTTTCGAGCCTATACAGCTTGGAGTAAGACAACATGCATAAAGAGGATGATGTGGTCAAAATACTCATTTGCCTAATAATTCTGCACTCCCTGTATATGCTTGATAGGCTGCTCCAGCAGCAACGAGCCATTATCGACTACCTGTACGAACTCTGCGGCAGGAGAGGTTCTTGGGGGCTTGTTTTTTTTTTTACCGCGCCAGTGGCTGCTCATGCGTGACACATGCAGACTTCTGCAGCCATTTGATGAGATCACCAAACTGGTCAGTCGCAGCCAGGGCATCATCAGTGACATCGTACCTTACACCTTATTTCTGGAGCGTGCATTGCGTTGTGTCATTGATCAAGCTGTCGAGGAGCAGGAGCTGGAAGATGAGCAAGTTGCAATGCTCAATGAATTCCCAGGGGGGGCTACCCTATCTGAGACAAGTCAGAAGGAGTCTGAAGAGGAGTCAGAGGAGGATGGTGGCTGGGGGAGGAGGATGCGCAAGAAGAGCAGGCTTTAAAATTTTCTGGGATCCATGGTGTTGTCCACGGCTGGGGGGAGGAGACCGCGGATGACATTCTTCTGGGCGATGAACAGGAGTCTGGACGCTCCACCGCTTCCAATTTAGTGCAAATGGGGGACTTCATGCTCCAGTGTTTTAAAAGGGACCCCTGTATAAAAAGCATAAAGGGAGACGACCAGTACTGGTTGGTAACGTACTTAGACCCCCGGTACAAACACAAAATGGCGGAAATGTTACCAGCATAACAGAGGGCTGTCAGAATGCAGCATTTCCAGGCCTTGCTCCAAGAGATGCTGCATTCTGCTGTTGCAGGTGCTGGCAGAGGAATTTCCAGCCACAGCGAAACAGTTGCAGGGGGCATTATAAATATTGGGGGCACTTCAAGGCAAGCATTATAACAGTAGGGGGCAATATAAATACAGTGGGCACTGTAAGGGCATTACAACAGTAGGGGGTGATATAAATACTGGGGCACTTCGGGGTGAGCATTATAACTATAGGGGGTATTATAAATACTGTGGGTACTGTGGGTGTAACGGGGTTCCGAAGGTGCACTCGGTCCCCCATTACCCGCAGACCTGTTGCTTAGCTTTGGGAATGAGGATCTGTGTTTGACCTCATTCCCAGGGCGGCTTTACTGCTGGGTGACTCCCTGCTCCTAAGTCTGTCTTGAGCGCCGAGCTGATCACTTGGTGCTCAACTGGTTGGTCTGTCGGTCATGTGACGCTGGCCACGTCACATAACCCTCACTCCCCACTATAAATACAGGCAGCCTGCTAGTCACAGGTTGCCTGTTAATTTCTAGGTTCCTGGCTATTTGTTGGACTACTGAAGACTCACCTGATTCCGTTCCCTGACGATCCTTTGCCTGCTCCTCCTGTACTGCGCATCCGTCCTGGTATTGTGACCTCGGCTCCCACCTGACTACTCTCTTAGGACTCCTCTTGTTCTTCTCTGCTCTCCTGGTATTTGGCCCCGGCTTCTCCTGACCATTCTTTGCTTAACCCTTTGTACTGCGTAGCTCTCTTGGTTCTGACCCAGTCCGTTCATGTTCCGTATTTTGTCTTGTCTGTCTTCCCTGCACGTATCCTAAGTTAGGGACTGTCGCCCAGTTGTCCCCTGTCATCAGGACTCGTGAGGCAATTAGGCAGGGCCAGGGGTGAGGGTGAAGCGCAGTGCTCACTATCCTTCCCCCTGTGTGTGTGTGGACATGACCGTTACAGTGGGGCAATTTAAATCCAGGGGACATTAAGCGTTCTTATAACTACTGGGGGCTCTATAGGAGGGGCTTATATATCCACATTATTTCTATTAAGAGCATTATGGGGGCCTTATTACTACTGAGGGGTATGTAGAGATCTTTATTACCACTGGGATAACAATAGGGGGGCCTTATTTCTAATGAATGGTATGTAAGTACATTATTAATACCGGAGGGCTCTTCTACTAATGGAGGCCCTCTTGGGGAGCACTATCACTGTTAGGGGCACTGTAGGGGGCAGTATTACTAATGAGGGCATTCTAGTAGGGAATTACTATTGGTGGGACTATGAGGAGTACTATTACTATGGGTGGCACTCATTTTTCTTCAGGATAGTATTTGGGAGTAGATAAAAGTGAGGAAGCTAATATGTCTGTGTTTCACACTCTGTAGAGACGAGGCGCGGCTGAGAGAAGTTGTCCGGACTGAATGCAGAAGATGATGACAGAGAGGAGACGTCACCTGTGAGGCCCTGGATGTGAAAGGTACGTGCTGCTGTATAGCTGTTTAGCATGTGCAGTAAAATGTCTCCAGTGCTAGTGTTTGCAGGAGGAGGGGTTGGGGGGGGCAATTGGTTGACTTAAAGAATTGGGCAATATTCATTGGGGCTTGGGCCCCGCATCTTTTGAGAACCTAGCAACGCCCCTGCTTGCAGCCAACTCATTGGCAGCCGCCCTCCGGATCCGACTTCAGGGAGCACCTAGACCGACAGGTGTCCAACTTCATTGGGCTAACGGCCAATGTGGACGCTCTGAGAAGCGAGGAACCCCTGGACCACTGGGTGTGCAGGCTTGACCTGTGGCCAGAGCTAGCACAATTTGCCATGGAACTCTTGGCTTGCCCCTCGTCAAGTGTCCTGTTCAAAAGGACGTTCAGCGCAGCAGGGGGGATTGTGACTGATAAGCACACTCGCCTATTTCACGACAGTGTGGACTACCTCACATTTCTAAAAATGAATGAGGCATGGATCTCTGAGGAATTCAACACCTGTGACGACTACGTGTAATTGAATTTCCTCATGCCAGCCCACATATATCCGTTACTACCCAGAACAAAGAATGGTTCTTGTCTTATGTATATTCAGCTGCATAAAAGGCCTTTTCTGTCAGGTGAATGCCTAATTTTTGGGGCCTGTACTAGACTGGCCTACAGTAAAATTGTTCTCCAGTGACAGCCTAATGTACCGCCAGCCACATAATCGCTTGTTCTTTTCTGTCAGATGAATGCCTAAGCTTTGGGGCATTTTCTCCACTGGCCTACAGTAAAATTGTTATTCAGTGACCGCTTAATGTACCTCCAGCCACATAATCACTTGTTCTTTTCTGTCAGGTGAATGCCTAATTTTTGGGTCCTATACTCCACTGGCCTACAGTAAAATTGTTATCCAGTGACAGCCTAATTTACCTCCAGCCACATAATCGCTTGTTATTTTCTGTCAGGTGAATGCCTAATTTTTGGGGCCTGTACTGGCCTACAGTAAAATTGTTATCCAGTGACAGCCTAATGTATCTCCAGCCACATAATCACTTGTTCTTTTTTGACAGGTGAATGCCTAATTTTTGGGGCCTGTACTCCACTGGCCTACAGTAAAAATTTATATCCAGTGACCACCTAATGTACCTCCAGCAACATAATCACAATTTCTTTTATGTTCTTTGAATGCCTAATTTTTGGGGCCTGTACTCCCATGGCCTAAAATAAAAATTTTCTAGGCTCCAGCAGGGCACATTTTTGAGAGTTTCCCCTTTAAGATGCATAAAAATGGCCCCTGATTAAAATACATATTTTTTGTGGGAATTTTTGCCATTGATCCCCCTCTATTATGTCACTGTCCATGTCGTGGGACTATTTGTACACTTCTAGTAAGTATTTGGTGGCTGCAAATATTACCTGAAGGTTTTTCAGGTTTGCCTGCCAATAAAGTCAATGGGGTCCGCCACGAACGTACGGTTCACGAATATTTGATCATGAACGCGCGTTCGCGTTTCGCGAATCTTCCCAGCCAAAGTTCGTCCATCACTAATGGACAATATTTATTTACCTTCACCCCTTACCTGTTATTTATTATCTTCGGGACTATCGTATGTATCAATGGTCTAAAAAATAGTCTGATATTTTCAGTGACTTATTTTTCTTGTTTGGTGTTCTATATTATCTATCTTGGGAATTCATGGATAATATTTGTATAAACATAGAGTAAAGATATTTACAGTAATTTATTTGGTTCAAACTGATGTAATATTTTTGATAGGTTAATTAATCCTAAAGTAAATTTCCTTTTTTCCACAGGTAAGCTATTACTAAAAGTTCTAATTTCTATGGAGTGATATGTTCACAGTTACTGTGATACAAACCATAAAACGTGTGACAAAACAGCAGCTGCAAGAACATTAAGAAATTATCTACCTTGCTGAATTTTCTGGAAATTGTGTGAACTTGCCAACGATTATCAACCATTTTTAACTCATTATCAACCACAGTATGGTGTTCAAGTATATTTTTGAGATTGTAGTATATGTTTGTTTTGTTTAACTCCTTCTGGCTCTGTTATATACTATTATTTCAGTGAGCACAGTTAGATAATGCCCAGTGCCATAATAGTATATCACAGTGATGGTATGGACTTACTGCCAGGATCAGAGAAAACTCTAATCCCAGCTGTTTATCCCTTAAGAATCTGGGGTAAATAGAGATAGGAAGTTCCATCTGTCCTCTGATTGGCACCCAGCAAGCGTAATGGTGGTGCCAAATATCTGTACAGCGGCCAGGGATTTTCTAAACCGCCTCTAGTTCTGCCATGGTCCTGCCTGTCAGAATGTCTTCCCTTTGGGAAGGTGTCTGAGCACTAGGTTCTAGTCTGTTAGTGCGCCGCAAAGGTGCTCTGTTATACATTTGTCTGCCCCATATACTGAAGTCTGCCAGTAGACCCATCACTGTCAGATATGACCTCTAACTGACCATGAACTGTCAGCCTTAACCTCGGACTGTTTATCATTTTGCACATACTCTGCATGACCTTGATCAGTCCCTGGATTATGTTTTTGCCTTGTTCCTCAGTTTTCCACATCAGTGACCCTCATGTATAAGCAGTCAGTATAACAGACTATTCCAAAAGGTAGCGGCCTGGTGATTTTCTTGTAGCAAAGTCCAGATCCTGGTATAGAGGTAAAGGGTAAAAATGACTACTTGGATAACACACTTAGGAGAAGTCACAAGGCAGATCTGCTCAAGCTGGCATAGTGGATCAAAATCTACTTCATAACAGGGACAAAAACAGATTATGAAAAAAATGTTAAATAAAGTTAAAAAAAAAAATATTTTAAATATAAAAAACATTCTCATTTCACATATGTAAAAAAAATTAAAACAATTAATATAATTGGTATTGTCACATCTATAATGACCCGATTTATTAAAATATCCCAAAGCAGTTCCTCATCAGAGGCTAAATATCCTGGAAGGAGCCATATATAGTCGGTTTCCTTTGGGAAACATTCTGCTAAACCCATAATCATATGGTCTGATATGATTAAGTCAGAGATTTATATCTGCGTCACTCTCTGTAGTAAGTTGGCAGAGGTTAAGAAATAATCTATTCTTGACCATGAGAGTTGTGCATGAGAATAGTGGCTAAACTCTCTTACTGTGGGGTTGTGATGTTGTCATGCATCTATTAGTATTGTAGAATCTAGAAAAGGCTTTAGTGAAAAATTCCTTGGAACCCAATGCTTGGGGTCTAGTCTATGATGTCTTCTGTCCTCTAGCACATCAAACACAGCATTAAGGTCACCAGCTATTAGAACCTGTCCAGGTCCCTCTTGGAGGATGAAATTCTCTAGTTTCTGGAAGAAAACCTTCTGTGAGAAGTTACAGTGCTTCCCATAATTATTCATACCCCTGGCAAATTTTGACTTAAAGTTACTTTTATTCAACCAGCAAGTAATTTTTTGATGGGAAATGACATAGGTGTCTCCCAAAAGATAATAAGACAATGTACAAGAGGCATTATTGTGGGAAAAAACTTATTTACATTTGAGCAAAAAGTTTGCAGTCCAAAATTATTCATACCCTTTCTTAATTATCAAAAGAAAAGCCTTTATTGGCTATTACAGCAATCAAACGCTTCCTATAATTGCAGACCAGCTTTTTGCATGTCTCCACAGGTATTTTTGCACATTTATCTTTAGCAATGAGCTCCAAATCTTTCAGGTTGGAGGTTCTTCTTGCCATCACCCTGATCTTTAGCTCCCTCCACAGATTCTCAATTGGATTCAAGTATGGACTCTCAATTGGATTCAAGTATGGACTCACCACTTTTGCTGTGTGTTTTGGGTCATTGTCATGCTGAAATGTCCACCGCTGCCCAAGGCCAAGTTTCTTTGAAGGCTGCCTGATGTTGTCGTTGAGAATCCTCATGTATTGCTCTTTTTTCATGGTGCCGTTTACTGTGATTAGGTGCCCTGGTCCATTGGCTGAAAAACACCCCCAAAGCATTAGGTTCCCACCACCATGTTTGACAGTGGGGATGGTGTTCTTTGGGTTGAAGGATTCTCCTTTTTTATGCCAAATGAAGGAAACATCATTGTGACCAAACAATTAAATTTTTGTTTCATCTGACCATAACACAGAAGACCAGAAGTCTACTTTGTCCAGATGAGCTTTTGCAAAGGCCAAGCAAGCTTTTGTGTGCCTTATCTGGAGAAGTGGCGTCCTCCTTGGTCTGCATTGTGCAGTGTCCGTTGGATTGTCTGCCTTGAGACATTGCCACCAGCAGAGCCCAGATTCACCAGGATGGCCTTGGTGGTGATCCTTGGATTCTTTTTCACCTCTCTAACTATCCTCCTGGCCAGCACAGGTGTCACTTTTGGCTTCCGACCACGTCCTCTGAGATTTTCCACAGTGCGGAACATCTTGTATTTTTTGCTCAAATGTAAGTAAAAGCTGAGAAATGTTTTTTTTCCCCACAATAATGCCTCTTGTACATCGTCTTATTATCTTTTTGGAGACACCTATGTCATTTCCCGTCAAAAAATTACTTGCTGGTTGAATAAAAGTAACTTCAAGTCAAAATTTGCCAGGGGTATGACTAATTATGGGCAGCACTGTATGTGCAAATACATATCTCTGCCTCCATTTTAACTTTCAGTATACCTCGTGCATCCTCGCTTTCAGAGGATAAAATAGCATATTGTAATCTCTTATGTAGCAACAACAATAAGATCCCCGCCTTCCTCTCTTCTGAGGGGCAGCCCAGGACCAGGCCCACCCATAGTCGATATATGTGCCAGAGGTCAGATTCCTTCAGGTGTGTCCCCTGCAACAATACCATATCTACATGCCGAAGAACCATCATACGGTTATGAGGGGAGTGCAAGCCCTTGACATTCCAGATCACTATTTTCATGTTATTTCAGCCCTACATGGTATTCCAGGAGACACAACCGGAAGAGACCGGGACCTGCCCTAGGGAACCCCCTGAGAAGCAGCTGTTACAGTGTGGAGCAAAACCCCTAAACCTATCCCCCTTCCCAAAAACCCTGAGCCTTGTCTCATCAAAACTAATCTCAACAACGATAAACATAAGTCTATGGACTTAATCTTTTTCACTTCCGAACTGAGTCATTGTCTTCTCCAGGTTCAGAGCAGCTCATCATGTTCTATCTACTCATTTCATAGCTCGCATGACCCAAGGCTCTAATGAGTCGCTTTCCAGAACTTTAAGTTCCCTAGAGCATAACTTCACTCCCCCTATTGTACCGTCTTTACCCGGGGCCCTCCTGTAAATCCAGGAGGGCCCTCCTGAGAGGCAGGCTTCGTATAGCATGAGGCCATTACACATGCTCTAGACCCACTGCTCAATCTCTGCGATGGTTAGAGAGGGTTAGATACATCATATAAATCTCAGACCCTGCCAGGCCCAATGCATGAATTGCAACCCCAAGGTTTTAAATTGGCATAGTGGGTAAATGCATTGGCACCTCTAATATGGAGATTCTTACAGAGTAAGTCCATTCCTCCCTCCACGACAGTCCCAATCAGATCTCAGGTTCTGGGGGTCTTCTGATCCTACTTGGGTAGATGGGTGTCCATGAAATCTTTTGTAGGACCTTCCTGATATGTGCCCTCCTCTGGGCGATGACTCCTAAGATGGTCCAGATCCATTGCTGCCATTGCATGCCTTTGGCATAGTTCAAATATTTTACTATGGCCGGTCTTGGTGGCGCTCCACCTGTGTGTGAGTCTCTAGAGGGGCTTAATCGGTGGGCTCTTTCGACCATGAAGGGTCACTGGACACCCATGGCCTGGGGGAGCTCCACATAATCTTCCATCTGAGCTAATTGACCAGGAGGGATTGTTTCAAGTAAGCCTACTATTGTCAGGTTATGCCTCCTGGAGTGATTTTTAAGGTCCTCCACTTTATCTATTATGGCTTGATTTGTATGTAGCACCTCACACACCTGGGTCTGGGGCCACTCCAGTTCATCCTTTATGACTGATCCACTGCTCTAGCTCCAAGATCTCAGAGGAGCGTTGGGTCACCTCCGCCTGTAACTGCTGAAGTGTCGATGACCCTGTTGCCTCCAATGTTGTCTTAATGTCCAGTGCCAATAATGTTGCCACCTCAACCTCCAGCACCTTGCAAGGGAGCGTCAACCCCGGTATTTGGTCTCCACTTTGAGTGGGGTTTGTCAGGCATTGGGGAGGTTGAGACAAGGACCTGTGGGCCAGTCCAAGCCTGCTCCTATTTAATCTAGATCCTCATTTCATTTTCATGAATTGAAATTAATAGAAAATTGGTGCACAAAACATACCCTGTTGTTATTTAGAATATCACAGCTTTAAAAATAGGAATGTTATTTATGCCTTTCAAAAAGTATTAAAGGAAAGGAAACAAATCTGAAAAGCTATTTGAGTTAATGCAAAACTAATTCTGAATCCAGCAGGAATGCAGCCAATACCACCGAACGCAGCTGTGAGCCTACATTTCTCAGTATCTTTCATATAACTCATGCTGTTAAACATTATGTGGGGCTAGTATATAAATATATGCACTCATGAAACTGAGAATTATCCACAAAACCCTTAATGGAGAATGTATGCATTCATTTTTGTTGCTGTGTGTAGATGTCAGAGAATCTCCATTTTAAAGACTTGCATAATGCATGCATAAATGCTGGATCCCATGGTGCGCCACCACTCTGCTCTGACTAGTGTAGGGACAAGACGCTGCTGCAGACAGTGAGATTGTAAAGCTTTTATTAGTTTTAAAAAGTATGCTGGTGATCTGTAGGTATTAATGATGGGTGCACTATGGCTTCTTTGCACCAGTGAGACAGAAATACCATACTTAATCAAGCTGTTCAGTCCGAGGGTGATGTGTTGGCATATTATTATTATTTTTTTGTGTGTGCAATCCTACTCCTTTGCACCAGTGACAGGGAAATATAATAGTTAATCAGTCTGTTAATTGTGTGGGTGAGACATACATTTATTTTGTGAAAAAAACTTTACTTGCCACTGTCACAGGGATATAAAATAGCTGGTTAATTGGGTCGGTGTAACCTACCTACTTTTTGGGTTAAAAAAACACTGTACTTTCCAATGTCACAGGGATATATAATAGTTATTCAGCAGGTTAATTGGGTCAATGTGACCTACCTATTTTTTTGGGTTGAAAAAACACTGTACTTTCCACCGTTACAGGGATATATAATAGTTATTCAGCCGCTTAATTGGGTGGTTTTGAAATTCCATTTTATTTTTATGTGCTAAACATCTCTTTTCCATCCGTGATATGGATATACAATTGTTCGTCTGTCAGGCAATTTTGTGGTGACAGTAACAAAATGAGGAAGAAAAGGGAGTTGCAGCAGCACTTACGGGTCTGTTCCTTCAGTCAATTTAGTAGTGGTGTCAGCGGTGATGGGCACCAGTCTGCAGTACCCCACAAACTTCACAAAAGTAGAACAAAACGCAGCACTCCCAGGTCTTCAAGAAGTTCTAAATTATTCACCAAAATGTGCGATGTTTCAAACTTACATTTCTCAAGCATTAAGTGAGGTGTGCAAACATAGATATAAATACCCTCCTAATAAGTCACATGGTTATCTGCATAATCATTATGCAAATTCCAGACATCTCATTATAACATGTAGAGATAGAAAGATATAAACATATAAATCATGTTTCACCAATGCACCTGTGTGAATTAACATAATCATATTCAATAAAGCTGTTGTATCAATATAATTGCTTACTGTGTCTAAAATAAATGTTGGCGATCAATGTAGGTATATAACTTCTGGTCCTGTATGAAAAAGAGGCGCGCTCCATCCTGTATCCAAGTGTTAGAGGCGCGCAATGAACACGTGCGCGGGAGCCTGCTGGGCCCGGCATGTCAGGAGCGCCAGTGCGCCTGCATCCCTGAGTATAAGCAGCGGCGTGCGAGGCCATGCTGCGGCTGTCTCATTGCACATGCGCCTGTTATTTCTGCGTCTATCATAACAGAGCGTGCTATTAGTGATAGTGGCATGTAATATATTGTTCATAGAGGCTCATAGTTCTTGGGAACTTCTGGGAGGGAGGGACCCCAGCTCTTAAACCCAAAGTGGGGGAGTTGTATTGATTACTATCAAATAGAGATCACCAATTAAATAAATCAAAGCACATTAAAGTAGTATTCAGAGACTGGCCTGCCGGCTTTCTTAGATTAAGGGGATGTTCTAGATGGAGATATCCAAATTGTACTAAGGTGATACTCATGTTAGGATATTGGCTAAGTGGAATATGTGAGTGGGCTGCATTCACACCTAAGTTTAAGTGGAGGCGTGCCCCTCCCGTCTGTGGGGGGAACGACACCCACTCTCAAATTTTACACATAATAAGTGAACACCCAAAGGGGGCGTGACCCTCATGCTTCTAGGGGAAAGTATCCACTGATTAGGTGTGCGATTACTGATTGGGTGGGAGAGTGTCCCCACTTTTGTGGGGGACATGCCCCAAACCCTTTAACAGCCACCCTGGACAATATCTGCAGGTTAGATGGTTTGTCAGAGGGACCACCATCCATGTTCCAGAGTAATCCCAATCATCTCAGCCCTTTAGGGAAACTAGAAGAGGAAAGGATCCCAACATGAGTAAAGAAATCAAGACAATTGGTAACCTACGGACCTGACCCATTAAGCAAAGCTAGTGTGCAGTCTACAGTGGGAAATATCCCAAAAAGAACACTATTGTACACAGACTTGTTTCTCAAAAAGACAAATATGCCCATTACCTCTCGGTCATAGAAGAGTGACATATCTATCACTATGGTCAAGTAGTCCAGATAATGTTCTTTTCACGAATATGCCCCCTAAATTTCACCCGAAGTGGAGGTACATATAGCCAAACATATAAAAGCATATCAATAAAACACAACCCTAGGCTTGGGTACCATACTTGTTGAAAACATCACAGTTACTAAGCTACAGATGGTAATTTTACGTACTTGGTATTTATACACATGAGAGGTGAACCGTAGTCCTGTCTGGTTCAGTAGAGTGACCCTTTTTTAAACTCATTATTCAGACCTTTTGGTTCCAATGTATCAAGCTCAAAGATCCACTTCAATTTGAGTCTCTTGAGTAAACGTTCTCTGTCACCTCCCCTCCTCTGGGGGGGTACCCCATCAATGATTCAGAATGTGAGTTGGGAAATACTATGTCTAAGTTTCACAAAATGTTCTGGTATTGGTAATTCAGTTTTCTGTAAGTTGTCTCTCACCGACAGTAGTTTCTGTACCTGGTATTTGTGCTGGTATCAGTTTTTTTCTGAATTCCTGCATGGTCTCACCCACATATAAGAGTCCGCATGGGCACTGTAGGACATAAATGACGAAATTGGACCTGCACGTGTAATGTCCATTAATGTGGTAATTTTTTACCAGTCTGAGAATGTGAAAAGCAGTGACCTTTGAGTATACTATTGTAGTTACAGCATCCCAAACAAGGGTAACAGCCCTTCTTTTTAACGATTCGGTCATACCTCTGTTTAACGTCTGGTTATATGAGTCTGTCACCTAAAACCCAAAGTTTGCAATTATGCGCAGGATTAAAATCTTAGTTGATAAGGTTTTTGCCAAGGATCTCATCGATGATAAATGACGCAAGTACCTATTGGTTAAACACCCTGTGAAAACCATCCTATATATCTTACCTAAAATACATAAGAACCTAGATAATCCCCCGGGCCGCCCTATAGTATCGGGCATAGATCTGGTATTCTTACCTGCGGCTACTTTCCCTGAAAAATTCCTCAGACAGTACGCCATATCTGCAAAATTCTTACGTGAGGGATACTACTGACTTCCTGAAAATACTAACAGCACTAGAATTCCATGAGGGACATTACATTGCTTCCTTAGACATCACTAGCCTCTATACCAGTATTGATCATAAAAAGGGTATAGAGACTATTGAATGGGCTCTACATAAGGACAATATTGACGATGACTTGGCATGCTTCATCCTCTCACTTTTGGATATAGTACTCGCTTGTAACTACTTTCTCTTTGAGGATACCTATTACGTATAGCAACGAAGGACCGCTACAATTTACTCTAGTGTATTTGCAGAAAGCATTACAATTCCTTGACACTACTGTCTATTCAGAGAATGGGACCTTACAGAAAAATAATATTTATAAAACCAACGGACAAAAATAACATGCTCAGTTTCAGCAATGCCCACCCGAAAAATATGAAAGAGGCATTACCATTCAGTCAACTACTTAGAGTAAAACGAATAGTGACAGACAACACTAAATTAGAGGAGAGACTTGATGAGATGTATAATAAGTTTCACCAATGGGGCTACCCAAAGGCACTGGTGCAGCAACATAGACAAAGAGTACAGAGGCTGGATCAAGGATAAAAAAAACAAGGCAAGAATAAGAGGATCCCGTTTGTCTCTACGTACTGCACACTAAGCAAACAAATAACAGGTGTTCTTATGTCCAATTGGCATGAACTAACCGAATTATTGCCGGACATAGAGGAGTTCAAACTACCTCCTCTGATGTCTTATAGACAAGCAAGGAATTTAGGTAACAGAACCATACAAGCAGATGATAAACAGAGGTGTGACCGGATCATTAAAAAGAAGGGCTGTTACCTTTGTTTGGGATGCTGTAACTACAATAGTATACTCAAAGGTCACTGCTTTTCACATCCTCGGACTGGTAAAAAATACCACATTAATGGACACTACACGTGCAGATCGGATTTCGTTATTTATGTCCTACAGTGTCCATGCAGACTATTATATGTGGGTGAGACCACGCAGGAATTCATAAATAGAATGAATCAGCACAAATACCAGATACGGAAACTACTTTCGGGTGAGAGACAACTTGAATTACAGAAAACTGTATTACCAATACCAGAACATTTCTTGAAACTTAGGCATAGTATTTCCCAACTCAGATAACGTATCATTAACGGGGTACCCCCCCAGAGGAGGGGAGGTGACAGAGAATGTTTCCTCAAGAGACTCCAATTGAAGTGAATTTTTGAGCTCGATACATTGGAACCAAAAGGTCTGAATAGGGAGTTTAAAATAGGGTCACTCTACTGAACCAGATAGGACTATGGTTCACATCTCATGTGTAACAATACCAACTACATAGAATTGTCATTTGTCGCTTAGTAACTGTCATGTTTTTAACAAGTATGGTACCCAAGCCTAGGGTTGTGTTATATTGAAATGCTTCTATATGTTTGGCTATATGTATCTCCACTTCGGGTGAAATTTAGGGGGCATATTCGTAAAAAGAACCTTATCTGGACTACTTGACCATAGTGATAGATATGTCACTCTTCTATGACCAAGCGGTAATGGGCATTGTTGTCTTTTTGAGAAATACTGTGTACAATAGTGTTAATTTTGCAATATTTCCCACTGAAGACTGCACACTAGCATCGCTTAATGGGTCAGGTCCGTAGATTACCAATTGTCTTTATTTCTTTACTCGTGTTGGGATCCTTTCCTCTTCTAGTTTCCCTAAAGGGCTAAGATGATTGGGACTACTCTGGAACATGGATGGTGGTCCCTCAGGCAAACCATCTCACCTCCAGATATTGTCCAGGATGGCTGTTAAAGGGTTTGAGGTGTGTCCCCCACAAAAGTGATCGCACACGTAATCAGTGGATACTTTCCCCTTGAAGCACGAGGCTCACGCCCCCTTTGGGTGTGCACTTGTTATGTGTAAAATTTGAGAGTGGGTGACGTTACCCCCACAGACAGAAGGGGCACGCCTCCACTTAAATTTAGGCGTGAATGCAGCCCACTCACATATTCCAATTTGCCAATATCCCATCATGAGTATCACCTTATTGCAATGTGGATATCTCCATCTAGAACACCCCCTAAATCTAAAAAAATCCGTCAGTCTCTGAATTATACTTTAATGTGCTTTGATTCATATAACTGGTGATCTCTATTTGATAATAATCAACACAACTCCCCCACTCTGGGTTTAAGGGCTTGGGTCCCTCCCTCCCAGAAGTTCCCAAGAAGCCAAGAGCCTCTATGAACCATATATTACATGCTACTATCACTAATTGTCAAAGGAAAAAGTCTGGTACTGTGTTAGCCAATAGAAAACTAGTTTAGTGCTCTCATAAAGAGAAAGAAAATAAGAGTATTGCAGGTTTGATACTTTTTAATGTCTAACAAAAATAGAAGTAATGATGTTACATAGCGAGCTTTCGAGACATCACCAGTACCTTCATCAGGCATACTACAAGAATATTTGAGGAAACAGCAATATATACTGTACAATAAGAATATAGACATGGGGGAATGAATGGACATTTGAAAAATAACAGAACAACAAATCAAAGATCTTGAGAATGAGTCCATAATTATCTTACAGATAAGGGGTGTGAACGTTTTATGGTCTCTAAATTGATGTTATCTCAGAGATCTGGTGCTCTGACTATGTCTATAGAAAACGTTTTAGATCTTATAGTGTGTCATAAATCCTGGGGACAAATTCAGTCCAGTATTCAAAGTGTCAAAGTTACCTTTTAATATGAGAACTTTAATGTGTTCTTCATTGTGTCCTGGGCTACAGAAATGCTTAGCCACAAGAAAGTGTACCTTCTTCTCTTTAAATGTGTGGCTCATCCTTGCATTGAGTTTCTGTCCTGTTTCTCGAACGTAGAAGGACATTTAGTGCAGAGAATCAGCTAAACAACATTAGGTGTAGAACATATGAATGTCCCAGGGATCTTATAGTCCTGCTTTGTGTTGGTGATCCAGATCTTATCTGTTGTCATTATATGGGAACAGGTTTTGCATCTTCCATTTTAATTTAAAAACATGTAAATAATTTTTTTATTTAGGAAACAACAAAATAACAAAAAGAACGTTACATAATCAATCAATAATATTATAGTTCATGTCCCCCCTTTTTTTCCCCTCTATTACCAACCAATCACCCAAACCTACCCTCCCTGAATTTGCAATGCATCTCAAAAAAAGGAAAAAATAAAAAATTACAGCAAATTAAAAATATAAGGGTGGGGGGGGGGAAGAGGGGAAAAAAAAGAAAAGAAAAAAGAAAAGTCCTACCATTTCCAACCTCTCTATATCTTGGACCATTTTTGTTCAGAGTTTCTTTGGTTATATAGGACATTCTCCTATTTCTTGACCTTATTACCCAGAAATAGCCAGTCATTAAGGCTTGGAGAATTCTGTGAGAACTATACTCGAATAATCAAGAGTCTGGCTAAAAACAGGATACTTATAACAATTGACCTTAGATAGGTCACTCAATATACAACACTCCGGTGAAAAGGGAATTACTACCTTAAAATTTTGAACAATAAAATTCTGGACTGAACCCCAGTAGATTTTTAAGTCTGGGCAGGACCATAACATATGTATAAAATTAGCCAGCTGCAAATCACATTGTGGACAATTCGAGGTTTCTCTTAAACCACGTTTGTTAAGCCAAAGCTGGATAGTATAGACCAGTGGTGGCGAACCTATGGCACTGGTGCCAGAGGCGGCACTCGGAGCCCTCTCTGTGGGCACCCACACCCATGAAAAAGTCTGAGTGTACCAATATGCCTTAGACCTTTCCTGCTATTCATCAGCGCAAGATTCACCATGAACAGGCAGCGCACTGAATATAGGCAGGCTATTATAGCTACTACATGATAAAGTACATGAAAGATATACTATTTTGGACTGTAGGATTCTGGTTAACTTGCCGCGTTGGCACTTTGCGATAAGTAAGGGGGTTTTGGGGTTGCGGTTTGGGCACTCGGTCTCTAAAAGGTTCACCATCACTGGTATAGACTGTGCAAAATATTAAATTTCAGCAAAATGTGATTCGCATTGTGCGATTCTAATCTTAAAGGGATTCTGTCACCAGTTTTTTACCCCCCCATTTAAAAATATGGTTATGTTCATGGAGCTCTAGCGATTCCTAATGTGGTCTTATAACCGAAATCTGTAGGCTCATTTTGTCTAAAAAACGTTATAACTAACCTGTCATTCTTCTCACAAAGGTGCCCAAGGGGATGCTCATGTCTTCCAGATGCCGCCCGCACCCGCCGCCGTTCGTGCCCAGCTCCTCCTTTGCTGTCATCAGCGCCGCCTCAGAATCCTTTGCTACGCCTCCGGCTCTCCCTCACTCCCCCCTCCTTCTTCTCTAACATCCCGCGCGTGCGCACAGGCCTGTGCCTGATGCGCCCGTGCAGACTTCTCCGTTTGGCTTTATGGAGCGAAGTGCGCATGCGCCGGCACTTCGCTCAACCTCCCGATGACCTGAACACTGGCGCCAGCCTGTCAGAGGCCTGTGCGCACGCGCGGGATGTTAGAGAAGAAGGAGGGGGGAGTGAGGGAGAGCCGGAGGCGTAGCAAAGGATTCTGAGGCGGCGCTGATGACAGCAAAGGAGGAGCTGGGCACGAACGGCGGCGGGTGCGGGCGGCATCTGGAAGACATGAGCATCCCCTTGGGCACCTTTGTGAGATGAATGACAGGTTAGTTATAACGTTTTTTAGACAAAATGAGCCTACAGATTTCGGTTATAAGACCACATTAGGAATCGCTAGAGCTCCATGAACATAACCATATTTTTAAATGGGGGGGTAAAAAACTGGTGACAGAATCCCTTTAAATAAGCAAATATATCTTCCCAATCCTGTGAAAAAAGCATAGGATAGTCATTTTCCCAGGCCCTCTGGCTCGGGGAAACAGCCTGATTAAATAGTGCCTTAACTAATAATTTATATAATTGAGAAATCTTGCCCTTCTGACCTGAGCTCTCTATCACTGGATTTAATAGTGAAGAAGTGTCAATCTCCAACAATGGAGCTTCTTTTAAACTAAAAAGTCCTGAACGTAATTTAGGTAATCTAAACCAACTTAAATTACCTAAATTACCCAATTGTGCTATATCAGCAAAGGGAAGTACCTCTCCATTTTTCACAACTTGTGAAATATACTTAATATTTCTATTCTGCCAAAACTTATCACCCAAAATTGATCAACACCCTGTAAATAAAAGTTGTGCCAAATAGGAGTGCACAAAAGAGATCTCTTTATCGCCATCCATCTTCTAATAGTGGTCCAAGATCTAGAGAATAGCCTTCCAGTCGCTCTATATTCTTGTTCAGTCTTAGTTAAATGCCCAGATTCCAACAAAGTGAATATATTATCAAATGGGGATCGTTACACCAAAATCTTACACAAAGCACTTTTCTCCCATTCACAAAATATCCGAAAATGCCTGGCTATAAAATAGCCCTTGAAAAGAGGTAGATTTAACCCTCCCTGCTCCAACAGCTTATAAAAATAGTCCAGTTTCAGCCTCAAGTGCTTTCTTCCCCACAAAAGATCATTGATCAGCCTCTCAATAAGCTTAAAGAACTTATCCTCAATCCAAAATGTTCCTAAGGATATAAAGAAGTTGAGGCAACATCACCATCTTAACCAGGGAGATTCTATTGGCTCTGGTCAAAGGTAGTCAATGCCATATTGTCATTTTGGATCTCAATTTACTTATCACTGGGATCAGATTGAGTTGGGTAAAATCTTCAATCCTACAGGATATTGTCATACCAAGATACTCTAATGAATCAACCACCTTTAACATCGAGAAGGGCCCCTCATTCAGATATTCAAAGTTATCCAATAACATAACGGAGGTCTTTGACCAGTTAACATCAAAACCAGAGACTTCACCAAAGGAATTAACTTTACAGATGATTCTTGAGAGGATTATATTAATACGATTTATAAAAAAGAGAACATCATCCACATATAGAGAAATCCGATCGTCTAGTCCCAGCCCTCCAAAACCCTCAATCCTAGTATCTTGCCTAATACTTAATGCCAGGGGCTCAATATAGATGTCAAAGAGAAGTGGAGAAAGTGGACAACCTTGGCGAGTGCCTCTAGCTAACGTAAAGCTCGAGGTAAGACTACCATTAAGGTTCAACTTGGCTATAGGGGAGTTGTACAGAAGCCTAACCATACTTATAAACCTCATGCCGAATCCATTTGCATATTCTTATATTACAGGGATGGGTTCTTTTTTCTGTGGTACATGGCTTTGAACTTGATCTGATCAAAATATTCCTTAGATTTGAAGGTTGTCGGTAAGCTAGTAAGGGGGGATCTGGCAATATTGTTTTTAGTTGATCATCCTTACGTAGGACATGATGTAATTTTTGGGCAGTTTTCCTCAGTACCTCTAGTTGTGGGTTGTAGGTCACAACCAGAGGTACGCGCTGGTTCTGTTTCTTTTCATTGTGTTGGAGAAGTTGACTTCTGGGGATCTTGGTGGCTCTTGTTATCTGATCTTCAATTGAAAATCTAAGTTGGAGAAACAGGACAGAAACTCAATGCAAGGATGATATCCCACCGCCACACAATTAAAGAGAAGAAGCTGCACTTTCCTGTAGCTAAGCATTTCTGTAGCCCAGGATACAATGAAGAACACAAGAAAGTTCTCATATTAAAAGTTAACTTCAAATCCCAAAGAGCTAGAAGAATTTGGGAATAAAAATTTATAACACTGCTTGACACTTTGAATACTGGACTGAATTTGTCCCTGGGATTTATGACACACTACAAGATCTAAATATGCTTCTATATAGGCACCAGGTCTCTGAGAAAACATCAATTTAGAGACCATAAAACTTTCACACCCCTTATCTGTAAGATAATTAAGGACTCATTCTCAAGATCTTTGATATGTTGTTCTGT